>NC_073238.2:35412187-35716093 GCF_029281585.2 Gorilla gorilla gorilla | reverse complement strand
TCATTAAAAATTATAGACCATATGTTTAAAAATAGTATCAACTTCTATTTAACTTTGCAGTGAAGAACATATATACAAAAAGTATGCATATGTGTACACACCTGTGTAACTACCACCCAATTCAAGAAACAGAACATTACCAGAACCCCATCAACCCCTGATGCTTCCTTTCAGTCATCCACTTCATAAGAGGCCACTCTCTTGCCTTCTAACAGCATAGATTAGTTTTGCCTGTTTTTCTATTAAATATAAATGGAGTTTTCTAGTGGTGTGTGTATGTGTATGTGTATAGTCATAGTCATGTGTGTGTGTGGCTTCTTTCATTAACATTCTATTTGTAAGATTCATCTGTGTTACGTATAGTTGCAGATCATTCATTCTCATTATTGTTTAGTATTCAGTTGTAGTAACATGTAACACAATTTATTTACTTGGTCTACTGTTGATGAGCATGTGGGTAGCCTCCAGCTTAGAGCTGTTACAAATAGGGCTGCTGTAAACATTCTAGTGCATGTCTCTTGGGTAATATATATGTAGTTCTTTTGGATAGATGCCTAGGAGTAGAACTAGTATATATACATTTAACATTAGCAAGTAATGCCGTATAGTCTTTTGCCTGCTTTTTCTATTAGATGCTTTTGTTTTAAAAGGTAAAGTAAACTATAAGTCAAACTTTAGTGTTGCTTCAAATATATTCATCAGGCATTTGTTACTAATTAGTCAACCCTTAAAGTTATGTTACAAACTATCCATTTCTTAATCTTGAAATTGAAAAGGACAATTTTATTTAATCAGTTACTAGTAGTGATGACTATTGAAAACATAGCATGTGTAAAAAGTAAATAATTCTCATTTCAGGAAATAAGAAATAGAATAAGAAAAATAATTGGTAGTACTTTTGAGAAGCAGTATAATGTAGAGGTTAAGAATGCAGGCCAGGCGTGGTGGCTTATGCCTGTAATCCAGCACTTTGGAAGGCCAAGGCAGGCAGGCAGATCACTTTAGCCCAGGACTTTGACATCAGCCTTGGCAATGTAGCAAACCCCATCTCTACAAAGAGTAAAAAAAATTAGCTGGGCATGGTGGCATGCACCTGTAGTCCCAGCTACTCGGGAGGCTGAGGTGGGAGGATCACTGAGCCCATGAAGGTTGAGCCTGCAGTGAGCCGTGATCATGCCACTGCACTCCAGCCCGGGCAGCAGAGTAAGACCCTGTCTCAGACAACAGCAACAATAACAGTACCACACAGACTCTGGACTAAAACTGCTCAGGTTTAGCTCATACTTCTGCAGCCTACTAGCCATGTTAGCTGTGTGACTTTGGAGACTTTCCTTAGTTGATCCCTCCTCTGTAAAGTGAGGGTGATATTAGTACCCACCTCATAGGATAGCTATAATAATTGAGCAAATTAGCAATCTATGTAATTAATAATAGATAATATATGGAGTTAATAGTGTATATAAACGGCTCAGAAGAATGCTTAGCACCTAATAAGTACCATCAAAATGTTATTATTATTTTTTTTGGTGGTGGTTCTAGCATATTGCATCCATTTAGCATTCAGCCCAGAGCTTAAGCCTTTACATCAACTTCTCCTTCATTCTCCTCTACTCCTATAAGGTCATCTGACTGCCCAAGCCTGTATTCAGTGACCTTGCTGTGGCATGCTCCATTTGCCCTGTCAGAGAACTTATCATCTGGTATTGTAATTACCTGTTTACTAATATGCATCACATTATTAAATTTTAAATATTGTGAGGGCAGGGATATTTACGTTGCATTCTGCACTGTATCCCTTCCCACACTATCTGGCATATAGTGGATTTTCAGTAACTGTTAAATTAATTAATTATTAAATCTTCATGGGCCAGCTAAGCTAAGCTCTAGAGACAACCAAGAACAGGAATTTAAGATTCTCTTTGTCACTGAGCTTACAGTGTGCTGACTGAGGTAGGCCTGTATAAGCAATTACAAAGCTGTGAGTTTGACGTTAATGTAATACCAAGCTCACAGCTTTGTTAGGAGGATTCTGTCAGCTCAGAAGTTGGTGCTAATATAGCACCAAACTCACAGCTTTTATTAGGAGGATTCAGTCAGCTCAGAGCTTAGAACAATGCTTGGAGATCTAGGTCTAGGGGAATTGATTGGGTCTAAAAAGCAAAAACTAGGGCCAGACGTGGTGGCTCACGCCTATAATCCTAGCACTTTGGGAGGCCGAGGCAGGTGGATCACCTGAGGTCAGGAGTTCGAGACCAGCCTGACCAACATGGTGAAACCCCATCTCTACTAAAAACACAAAATTAGCCGGGTGTGGTGGCGTGCTCCTGTAATCCCAGCTGCTTAGGAGGCTGAGGCAGGAGAATTGCTTGAACCTGGGAGGCAGAGGATGCAGTAAGCCAAGATTGTGCCATTGCATTCCAGCCTGGGCAATAAGAGCGAAACTCTGTCTCAAAAATAATAATAATGATAAAAAGTAAAAACTATAAATCTTTAAGGAAGTTAAGTTATAAATACGGGTGGGGTGTCTTTTCTTTTTTTCATTGTTTCAATCCAGTGCTTCTTGACCACCCACCGGATATCAGACTGTGCTAGGCTTAAAGGTAGAGACAGACAGTAAACAAATAAAATAATTATAAATTGTGATAAATTTAGAAAAATAACATGGTAATATGACAGAGTATAACAAAGTAAAAGCTACTTTCGGGGAGAAAGAGCTACTTTAGATAGTATAGTCAGATAAATCTCCGAGGAAGTGGTATTTAAGCTGAGACCTTTATAAGTATCTCTTCCACTAAGCTTTTTGAAGGAAAAATCTTTGTTGTTTATTCCTGTATCCCCAGTACTTAGAATCAGACCTCGTATATAACAGGCAGATTGATAAAGACTTAAATGAAGAAATGGTGAGGAAGAGGCGGCAGCATGTGAATAGCTGATAGGTATCTCCCATCCCTTCCCTGACTATAATCCTACAGAGTTTGCCAGTTAGCTGTAAGATAAAGGTCATGTTCATTTGCATGGTACACCAAATCCCTTCATGAACTAAAATCTTACTAATTTAATCTTCATTGCTTCTTCATGGAACTCTATACTCAAGCAGTGTATTGAGCTGAATATACTGTACTATTTTCACATCCTTGTGCTTTCTGTATGCTGTTCCCTTTGCCAAGATTTTCTTTTCTTCTCTGTCTTCCTGAAAGATTCCTGTTTATCTTTCAAAACTTAGGTACACTGCCTTCAAGAAACTTTCATTGATATCTCCCACTGCCTCCCAAGGGAGCTTTTATCATACCTTGTAATATATTATTAATGTTGTACTTTATGCTGATTCGTATTTTGTAATTCTTTGTTTATATGGCTCTCTTACTAGACTATAGAAATATACTTTTTGAAGGCAAGGGTTGTTTTTATTCATCTTTGGATCTCTGATATCTGGGACAACACCTCACTCTTAATTGGCATTTAATATATATTTAAATAGAACTTCTGAACACTGAATTTAAGACAATAATAGCATTTCATAGTTTGAATTCTGTTCACTAGTTTTGAATAAAAAGACAAACTTGTAGTACTAATTCAAAATTACGATCTGTTTGAATATTTGTTTTGTTCTATTCCTCATCTAAAATTCTGATGTCTCTTGAAATTTTCATTTGGTTTAAGCTTTTCATAATTTTATAACCTTCATTCTTTTTTTTTTTTTTTTTTTTGAGATGGAGTCTCACTCTGTCACCAGGCTGAAGTGTAGTGGTGTGACCTCGGCTCACTGCAACCTCCACCTCCCGGGTTCAAGCAATTCTCCTGCCTCAGCCTCCCGAGTAGCTGGGACTACAGGCGCATGCCACCACACCCAGCTAATTTTTGTATTTTTTTAGTAGAGGCGGGGGTTTCACCATTTTGGCCAGGCTGGTCTTGAATTCCTGACTTTGTGATCCACCAGCTTCGGCCTCCCAAAGTCCTGGGATTATAGACGTGAGCCACCGCACCCAGCCCATAACCTTCATTCTTAAGGAAAAGTAATGATGTTGAGTAGCAGTAGAGAGGCTTGAGGCCTGGGATACTACTGCAGACTAGGAATAGGATAGCCCAGGGAAATCTGTTGAAGTTTTATAAGGAATCTGTAAAATTTGATCAGAACATCTTCTATTCAAATATATTTAACATGTTACCATTTGATTTTTATACTCTACTATGAATATGTAAGAGACACATCATGTCAGGAAATAACTTTCTAACAAGTTAAAATTCTCTTAAAAGAGAACATGCCATCTTGCAAAATAGAAAAATATTTCTCTGAAAGTATTCAAGAGGGGCCCAATCTGTCAGAAATGTCTGAAGACCCCTGCTTGTGATGGAAGATTAGATAAGGGACCTCCATTGTCTTTAAGACTTTTTCATCTTTAAGATTATGTGAGTCTTTCCTGACTTCTTACTGTCCTGTTCATCTGTCCATGTTGCTTCTTGTGCCCCGTAAGTAATTTGGGGGTTTCTTGTCCCATCACAATTTGATTGTGGAAGCTGAGCTAGGTAATCTAAATAGACTCTTCTATTTCCTAAAGTATGGTGTTTTAGTCAGGTTAGAGTAACTATCTATAAAAAGCAAAAACATTTATTTTACACTGTAATATAGAGGAAAATGTACCAGAGTAGAACACAGAAGACCTGTATTTTACTATTGGCTCTGCCAGTAGTTCTGCAATCTTAGAAAATTGCCTAAGTCTCTTAGAATCATAATTTCCTCAACTCAGAGCTCTCTCTACTATGCCAAGCTATTGCCTTGTTTATAGCAGAATACCGTGTTGTTAAGCTAATACCATTAGCAATGATGGGGCAGCAAGAGGAGGAGACATTTTGGTATTTGAGTTAGCAACTAGACCAAATACTCCTTAAACATGGAAAGTCAGGATTCCTTAGGGCTTTTTAAGCAGAACCTTACAAGTAAATAAAAATTGAGGAATTGTATTATTAAAATATAAAACACAATGAAGAACAAATCTCAAGCCATTCTTAGTTTTTTTTTTTTTTAATCTATGAAATAAAGACTGATAGAAACCTGTAGTTCCTGGTAACATGAAATTAAGGTATAAAACTTAGGATCCTTGAGATGTTAGGATGACATATGAAAATAACAATTAAACATAAACAAGTACTCTGAAGGGAAAATGCTATTAAGAGAAATGAACCAGAGGCTGGCCACACATGGGAACAAACAGTAAGAAGTGAAAACAAGAAACAGCCCTAGGCCGGGCGCAGTGGCTCACGCCTGTAATCCCACCACTTTGGGAGGCCAAGGCGGGCAGATCACGAGGTCAGGAGATCGAGACCATCCTGGCTAACACGGTGAAACCTCGTCTCTACTAAAAATACAAAAAAAAAAAAAAAAAAAAAAATTAGCCAGGCATAGTGGCGGGCGCCTGTAGTCCCAACTACTCGGGAGGCTGAGGCAGGAGAATGGCATGAACCCGGGAGGCGGAGCTTGCAGTGAGCCGAAATCACGCCACTGCACTCCAGCCTGGGCGACAGAGCGAGACTCCATCTCAAAAAAAAAAAAAAAAAAAAAAAAGCTCTATAAAGGACTCTGTCGTTGAAAAGGCAACTATGCTTGCCTTGACAATCTTTCATAATTCTGGTGAAACTAAGTCCTATTGGTTAACTTTTCAAAAGCTAAAAATGGTTAAAAAAAAAAAAGACTCGTTGGCCTTCATGAGACATTTGGCTAGAAATTAGCGGGACCCCATGACTGTGATTTAGCCTTTCACCCAAAGCAAGTAAATCTTTGGACATTCTTGCAAAAATTAAAAATCTCTTGACCGTAACTTTTAAACAACTAAAATTTTTACTAATGGAGACTATATATTAAGCCTTTCCTGTGTAGAAATTTAATTTTATTTGTGAAAAACAAAGATGGAAAAATATTTAGTTCATATTCTTTGCCATCTGGTGTGGAGGGCAAATATTTTTTAATATGCCAAAGGTATGTAGTTTTTGTTAAAATGTACTTGATTTATCTGCTTAACAGTTAAGTTTGAAGACAAGTTTTGTCTTCATAAAATAGTTTTTGGTTTTCTTTTTTCTAGATAAAACTTTTTCTGAGCATGATAATTAACATCATGGGATTTAAAAAATTTAATAGTCCTCTTTCCTTTTATAGTTCTACTTGTCCAATTCTGAAAAGGAACGTTATGAAAAAGAATTCAGCCAAGAAAGACAACAAGATATTTTGAGAAGAGCAGCAAGAGCTTTACCTATCTATACCACATCAGCTTCAAAAAGTAAGAAAAAGAATAAGTTTTCCTTTTCAAATGATTTTTAAAGTATGCTTATTCCTGCCAGGATATATTTGCATGGTTTGACTATTAAATGGATACTATGATTGCCATAAATAATATCTGTAGCAACAAGACTTTCCTGTTTCCTTACTGTGGTATTTCAGATGCAGAAATAGATATATAAAAATAATATATAAAAATAATAATCAATATAAATTGTTTAAGGGGCCCACTTTAATATGAATCTCTTCTGTACTTGTTTTTTTCCCCCAACTCAACTTTCATGGCTAAAAATTTTAATTATTATTCTTAGTAAACTGTCATTTGGAAGTCTGAATTTGAGTATTATGTGTCATCACTGAGTAATTAAAAAAAAATCCAAAAGTGTGCTAAGAATGGGGAACAGTAAAAGACACAAATAGGAAGAAACTTGTTCAGATGTATAAGGCTAATATTCTGAGAGTCAGGCTGTGAACTCAGGTTTGTCTAGTTCCAAAGCCCTTGGTGTTTCCTCTGTACTAATGCCTCCACTGAGATCCATGACTGTAACAGCAGCTTCCTGTTCCTAGGTTGTAATCTTATGACAGGGAAGAGTCTATAAGTGGCTGGTCGTTTAAATACAGGGAATTGTTTTATTTTGTTTATTTAAAAAAATTTTTTGTTGTTGTTTGGGAAATTGTTTTAAATTATGTATTATATACTTCATTAATTGGTTTAAACACCAGGTAATGATTGCAGCTTAACAGTTATTCTGTTTACATTTACGAACTCATTTAGACCTCACAACAACCTTATGAAGTGTAGACTATAGTTTCCATTTTACAGATGAGGAAACTAAGACGCAGTGAGGCTAAGTAACTTGTTCAAAGTCATAGAGCCAGTATAAAAACAACAGGATTTTAAGTCCAGGTGCTCTGCCTCTTCAACCCACTAAGTTTCTAAACTCCAGCGGGAAATTACCTTTGTGTAGCTATGTACAAATTGTGACTCAAGAAAATTTAAAGTGTCTACAAGATTTTAGGAGGGGATATTTGACTGACTGTCCTTTTTGCGTAACTAATATAGTATAGGAAAACATGGATTACAGATCAAACCCTAGCTTTTCCCTTACTAATACAGTGCGAGTCACTTAAACTTTCTAAGCACTAACTTCCTCATTTTAAGGTAAGGATAATAATATTTACATGGCTGCGTTATTGGAAGTATTAAAAGAGACAATATATGTAAAGTACTTAGTATAGCTCTTTGCATATAATAATACATTTCCAGTAATTTTTTTTTTTTTTTTGAAACGGAGTCTCGCTCTGTTGCCCAGGCTTGAGTGCAATGGTGCAGTCTCAGTTCACTGCAACTTCCACCCCCAGGGTTCAAGCGATTTCCTGCCTCAGCCTCCTGAGTAGGTGGGATTGCAGGCACATGCCACCAAACCCGGCTAATTTTTGTATTTTTAGTAGAGATGGGGTTTCACTATGTTGGCCAGGCTGGTCTCGAATTCCTGGCCTCAAGTGATCTGCCCACTTTGGCCTCCCAAAGTGCTGGGATTACAGGTGTGAGCCACCGTGCCTGGCCTATTATTTTATTTTATTTTCCCTTGATTGTAGGTCTTCTAGGTGGTCTGTATCCAGGGCCTCACTTTCTTCTAGTGAATTCCAGGCAACGGGCTTTCATTCTCCCTACCAGGATCAGTGGCGTTTTGTCATTCTGTCTTCTTGAAACGCTTTCCTCTTTGTGTTTTTCTGTAGTTTTATACTTCTGTTTTTGTTTACTTGTATGATTGTTCTTCTTCATCCCACATTTGTTGTTTTCTCCTATGTCTTAACTGCACAATGGTGCCTTACCCCATTTTTTCTGTACTGTCCTTTCAACTGTTACTTTTAGCCTTGGAATTCTAGTACCACAATATTGTGATCATTTGCTTATTGTGCTGCATAATTTGTTTTATTTAATAGTTTTCAGTAATGAGTTACCTTCTTAATAGAAATTACAACAGATTCAAGGATATTAACATACTGGCACTCACCTACATTCCAAACCCTTTCTTGTGTGCCAGGCCCAGGGGTAGATTTGCAGCTGCCTTCAAGGATTGCACGTCTACAGAGTGGTCTGCAATCTAGCTGCACCCTGGGATGCAGCACCCTTCCTGTTGTTTCAGAGGAGGGAGCTGCAGACCTCTACCCAGAGCATCCAATCGCCACTATCAAGACTTCATCATTCACCTTGGCGTGTGCCCTTCAATCCAGCATTTGTAGCTCTCACTAGAGCTCCACTCGTGTATTTGCAGCTTCCAAAGGATAGCTGTACTTGAATGGCCTATTACGCAAAGCTTCAAGCTCCTACAATACTGGATTCATCATTTAAAACCTAATATCTTGGGGGAGGGGCCAAAAGTCTGCCTCGTTCACTTTTATATTTCCTGCATCTAGCAGTATTTGTCACGTGGTAGAAACTCTAAATATTTGTCGATGAAAAACACTACCCTCACGCAAACTCAGCTCTATTTCTATCCTTGGCACCATCATTCTTCTAGCCACCCTAGAAACTCAGATTTCCTTTGATTGCTACTTTTTGAGTTCAATCTGCTCAGTCATCAAGCCTCCTTTTCCTACAAGGTCTGTTTGGTTTAATCCCATCTCAGAGCCTAGGTAATTTCACAGCCTTTGCAATGTCAGAATGTTGAGTGGAGAAGGGTATGGGAAAGAGAAAAGAAGATGCTCGTTCCTGATGTTACCACTCACTTAGCCATACAACCTTCAACAGATGACTCTCTAACCTTTGGGGTGTCTTTGATCTGTAAAATGGAGAGATTGAACTAGGAAATCTCTAAGGTCCTTTATACTCTACTTTTTCTACATTATATGGTTTTACCTCCCTAGTGCCTAACCCAGGCAAGGTGTTACAGAAGGCCCTCAATAAAATATAGCATACTCGGTCAATCGGGGCAAGATGGCCAAACAGGAACAGCTCCAGTCTGCAGCTCCCAGTGAGACCAACGCGGAAGGCAGGTGATTTTTGCATTTCCAACTGAGGTACCCTCTTCATCTCATTGGGACTGGTTAGACAGTGGGTGAAGCCCACAGAGGATGAGCAGAAGCAGGGTAGGGCGTCACCTCACCCGGGAAGCACAAGGGGTCGGGGAACTCCCTCCCCTAGCCAAGGGAAGCCATGAGGGACTGTGCCGTGAGGGACAGTGCTATTCGGCCCAGACACTATGCTTTCCCCACGGTCTTCGCAACCCACAGACCAGGAGATTCCCTCGGGTGCCTACACCACCAGGGCCCTGGGTTTCAAGCACAAAAGTGGGTGGCCATTTGGGCAGACACTGAGCTAGCTGCAGGAGTTTTTTGTCATACCCCAGTGGCACCTGGCACGCCAGCAAGACAGAACCGTTCCTTCTGGAAAGGGGGCTGAAGCTAGGGAGCTGAGTAGTCTTGCTCAGCAGATCCACCTCCACAGACCCCAACAAGCTAAGATCCACTGGCTTGAAATTCTTGCTGCCAGCACAGCAGTCTGAAGTTGACCTGGGACGCTGGAGCTTGGTGGGGGGAGGGGCTTCTGCCATTACTGAGGCTTGAGTAGGTGGATTTTCCCCTCACAGTGTAAACAAAGCCGCCAGGAAGTTCCAACTGGGCAGAGCCCACCACAACTCTGCAAAGGCACTGTAGCCAGACTGCCTCTCTTGATTCATCCTCTCTGGGCAGGGCATCTCTGAAAGAAAGGCAGCAGCCCCAATCAGGGGCTTATAGATAAAACTCCCATCTCCCTGGGACACAGCACCTGGGGGAAGAGGCAGCTATAGGCACAGCTTCAGCAGACTTAAACGTTCCTGTCTGCTGGCTCTGAAGAGAGCAGCTGATCACCCAGCACAGTACTCGAGCTCTGCTAAGGGACAGACTGCCTCAAGTAGGTCCCTGACCCCCATGCCTCCTGACTGGGAGACACCTCATACAGGAGAGCTGCAGCTGACATCTGGAGGGTGCCCCTCTGGGAGGAAGCTTCCAGAAGAAGGAGCAGGCAGCAATCTTTGCTGTTCTGCAGCCTCCGCTGGTGATACCCAGGCAAACAGGGTCTGGAGTGGACTTCCAGCAAACTCCAGGAGATCTGCAGAAGAGGGGCCTGACTGTTACAAGGAAGACTAACAAACAGAAAGCAGTAGCATCAACATCAACAGAAAGGATGACCACAAAAAAACCCCATCTGAAGGTCACCAACATGAAAGACCAAAGGTAGATAAATCCACGAAGATGGGGAAAAACCAGCGCAAAAAGGCTGAAAATTCCACAACCAGAATGTCTCTTCTCCTCCAAAGGGTCACAACTCCTTGCCAGCAAGGGAACAAAACTGGACCGAGATTGAGTTTGACAGATTGACAGAAATAGGCTTCAGAAGGTGGATAATAAACTCCGCTGAGCTAAAGGAGCATGTTCTAACCAAATGCAAGGAAGCTAAGAACCTTGATATAAAGATATGGGAACTACTAACTATAATAACCAGTTTAGAGAAGAACCTTTGACTTGATGGAGCTGAAAAACACAGCACGAGAACTTTGTGAAGCATACACAAGTATCAATAGCTGAATCGATCAAGTAGAAGAAAGGATATCAGTGATTGAAGATCAACTTAATGAAATAAAGCATAAAGACAAGATTAGAGAAAAAAGAATGAAAAGGAACGAACAAAGCCTCCAAGAAATATGGGACTCTTTTAAAAAAGATTAACAAAATAGACCACTAGCCTGACTAATAAAGAATAAAAGAGAGAAGAATCAAATAGACACAATAAAAAAATGATAAAGGGGATATCACCACTGATCCCGCAGAAATACAAACTACCATCAGAGAATACCATAAACACCTCTACACAAATAAACTAGAAAATCTGGAAGAAATGGATAAATTCCTGGACACATATACCCTCCCAAAACTAAACCAGGAAGAAGTTGAATCCCTGAATTGACCAATAACAAGTTCTGAAATTGAGGCAGTAGTTAATAGCCTACCAACCAAAACAAGCCCAGGACCAGATGGATTCACAGCCAAATTCTACCAGAGGTACAAAGAGGAGGTGGTACCATTCCTTCTAAAACTATTCTAAACAATAGAAAAAGGGGGACTCCTCCCTAACTCATTTTATGAGGCCAGCATCATCCTGATACCTAAACCTGGCAGAGACGTGACAAAAAAAGAAAATTTCAGGCCAATATCCCTGATGAACATCAATGTGAAAATCCTCAATAAAATACTGGCAGACTGAATCCAGCAGCACATTAAAAAGCTTATCCACTATGATCAAGTTGGCTTCATCCCTGGGATGCAAGGCTGGTTCAACATACACAAATCAATAAATGTAATCCATCACATCGAACCAATGACAAAAACCAGATAATTATCTCAATAGATGCAGAAAAGGCCTTCAATAAAATTCAGCAACCTTTCATGCTAAAAACACTCAATAAACTAGGTATTGATGGAACGCAGCTCAAAATAATAAGACCTATTTATGACAAACCCACAGCTAATATCATACTGAATGGGCAAAAGCTGGAAGCATTCCCTTTGAAAACTGGCACAAAACAAGGATGCCCTCTCTCACCACTCCTATTCAACATAGTATTGGAAGTTCTGGCTAAGGCAATAAGGCAAGAGAAAGAAATAAAGGGTATTCAAATAGGAAGAGAGGAAGTCAAATTATCTGTGCAGATGACATGATTGTATATTTAGAAAACCTCATCGTCCCAGCCCCAAAACTCCTTAAGCTGATAAGCAACTTCAGCAAAGTCTCAGGATACAAAACCAATGCGCAAAAATCACAAGCATTCCTATACGCCAATAATAGACAAACAGCCAAATCATGAGTGAACTCCCATTCACAATTGCTACAAAGATAATAAAATACCTAGGAATAAGCTTACAAGGGATGTGAAGGAGCTCTTCAAGGAGAACTACAAACCACTGCTCAAGGAAATAAAAGAGGACACAAACAAATGGAAGAACATTCCATGCTCATGGATAGGAAGAATCAATATTGTGAAAATGGCCATACTGCCCAAAGTAATTTATAGATTCAATGCTATTCCCATCAAGCTACCATTGACTTTCTTCACAGAATTAGAAAAAAACTACTTTAAATTTCATGTGGAACCAAAAAAAGAGCTTGTATAGCCGAGACAATCCTAAGCAAAAAGAACAAAGATGGAGGCATCACATTACCTGACCTCAAACTATACTACAAGGCTACAGTAACCAAAACAGCATGGTATTGGTGCCAAAACAGATATATAGACCAATGGAACAAAACAGAGGCCTCAGAAATAACACCACACATCTACAACCATCTGATCTTTGACAAACCTGACAAAAACAAACAATGGGGAAAGGATTTCCTATTTAATAAATTGTGTTGGGAAAACTGGCTAGCCACATGCAGAAAACTGAAACTGGATCTCTTCCTTACACCTTATACAAAAATTAACTCAAGAGGGATTAAAGATTTAAATATAAGACCTAAAACCATAAAAACCCTAGAAGAAAATCTAGGCAACACCATTCAGGATATATGCACGGGCAAAGACTTAATGACTAAAACACCAAAAGCAATTGCAACAAAAGCCAAAATTGACAATTGGCATCTAATTAAAGAGCTTCTGCGTAGCAAAAGAAACTATCATCAGAGTGAACAGGCAACCTACAGAATGGGAGAAAATTTTTGCAATCTATCCATCTGACAAAGGGCTAATCTCCAGAATCTACAAGGAACTTACATTTCCAAGAAAAAAAAAAAACCTGATCAAAATGTGGGCGAAGGGTATGAACAGACACTTTTCAAAAGAAGACATTTATGTGACCAACAAACATATCTTAAAAAGCTCATTATCACTGGTCATTAGAGAAATGCAAATCAGATCCACAATGAGATACCATCTCACACCAGTTAGAATGGCGATCATTAAAAAGTCAGGAAAGAAACTGGGTGTGGTGGCTCACACCTATAATCCCAGCACTTTGGGAGGCCGAGGCAGGTGGATCACAAGGTCAGGAGTTCGAGACCAGCCTGACCAACATGGTGAAACCCCGTCTCTACTGAAAAAAATACAAAAAAAAAATTAGCCGGACCTGGTGGTGGGCACCTGTAATCCCAGCTACTCAAGAGGCTGAGGCAGGAGAATCACTTGAACCTGGGAGATGGAGGTTGCAGTGAGCTGAGATCGCGCCACTGCACTCCAGCCTGGGTGACAAAGAAATAGAAACACTTTTACACTGTTTCTGGGAGTGTAAATTAGCTCAACGATTGTGGAAGACAGCGCGACGATTCCTCAAGGATCTAGAACCAGAAATACCATTTGACCCAGCAGTCCCATTACTGGGTATATACCCAAAGGATTATAAATCATTCTGTAAAGACACATGCACATGTATGTTTATTGCAGCACTGTTCACAGTAGCGAAGACTTGGAACCAACCCAAATGCCCAGCAATGATAGACTGGATAAAGAAAATGTGGCACATATACACCATGGAATACTATGCAGCCATAAAAAAGAATGAGTTCATGTCCTTTGCAGGGACATGGATGAAGCTGGAACCCATCATTTTCAGCAAACTAACACAGGAGCAGAAAACCAAACACTGCATGTTCTCACTCATAAGCGGGAGCTGAACAATGAGATCATATGGACACAGGGAGGGGAACGTCACACACTGGGGCCTGTCGGAGGGTGGAGAGGAAGGGGAGGGATAGCATTAGGAGAAATACCTATTGTAGATGACAGATTGATAGGTGCAGCAAACCACCATGGCACATGTATACCTATGTAACAAACCTGTATGTTCTACACATCTATTTTAGAACATAAACTATAATAATAAAAACATAGAAAAGCACAAATAACAGAAACCTGGTTGAAATGCTTAACTAGAGTCAATTAGATGTGCAGGAGTAAGTAGTATAAGAAGAATCAAGTCCAGGAGTGATCGGGAAATGAGTATTAAGCAGTATTTGAAAAAGAGAAGATGTCCCAGGGCCCAAAAGTCAGAAGGGACCCACCAGCCAGGCAAGTTGCTTAGATGCTGTAAGTAGGTGTAGCCAAGGGAAGCCAGGAGTATTTGATATATGGCAGCAGGGGTTTATGGCTGCCGGGGGAAATAACTGGTCAAGTGTTGGGATTTCAGTTAAGATCTAATTTAATTTCCTTTCCCTCATTCTGCAGCAATCAGAATACACAATCTTAACCACTCAGTCCTTAGTGGTTTTGTTCCATTTTACATTGGATGTTTTCACTGCCTCACAGAGTCCGTTTCAAATGTTTTGGCTGAAAGGGCTTTTTGCATTTGTATGTTCTGAGTTCAGATCCTGCTGGTGCACCCAAGCATTATGGAAACAGGGACTTAACTTAGCCCTTCCAATAGAGTGATGAGGGATTCTGCTTTTAAAATTTGTAGCATTTATCTTTTTATATAAGGTTTTCATTTACAGTTGAATAGGTCTCCATATTTTTCCATCATTAGACAAATACTAAAATGGACTAAATAATTTTAAGCGATAGTGGAGGAGAGAGGGTACAGATTTCCTTCTTAGAGAGTGTCAAAGAATATGCTCCCAGTAGTGGAAAAGGAAGATTTTCAGTCTAGCAGCTAAGTACCTCCTACACATTGCTCATCAATCAGAAAACAGGTGCACTAAAAGCACCCTGAGAACTCATCTGGTAATTTCAACACACCCAAAATCAAGGGCCCAGATGCCAGCAGCTGCAGCAAACAGGTTTTTCCTCCCTGTTGATCAAGACAGGTGAGTGAGACAGAACTTGGCTTTCTTATGTGATATGGGATTATCTTGTGACTTGTGTCTTTTTCCTCAATGTGCTAGAGGGAAAAAAATAGCTGAGCTAGATTTCTAAAGCGATAGCTCTCTATTTTTAAATGAATTTGAAAAGTCAATTAAATTATGTATTTTACTGCCTCTGTATCATATTAAATGAATATTTTATTTTAAAGGCTTAAATAAAACGATTTTTGTTAAAAATAACATTTAATAAGTAGATATTTGTGTAAATTCCCTTTGTTCTAGAGAAATTCTTATTTACATTATAGAAGTAATACATGCCCATTATTTAAAAAAAAAAAATTTTTAGGGGCACCAAAAAAGATTGAGTCTACACATCTCACCCATGACGCCACTCATCAGAGGCTATCACCTTTTCTTGTGTATCCTAGCAGAAATGTTTTATATATAACAGAGTATTGTAGAACTATATACAAGTGACAATCAAATAGCTAAATATTAACTAATACAAATTTGGTTACCTGGATAGAGCTTTCTATGAGCTATAGCTTCTAACATTGCTTCAAAATATACTCTGTTTCCCTGTTATATATATTAATTGACATCCGAAAGATGTATGCATTTTATTGGGATAGGGTATATAGTTATAAAAAGAAAATATATATTCTTTTCCCTTTGGAGATGGGAACTCTATTCTGTATGACTTGCTTTTTTTTTTTTTTTTTTTTTTTTTTGAGATGGAATCTCGCTCTGTCACCCAGGCTGGAGTGCAGTGGTGCGATCTCAGCTCACTGCAAGCTCCGCCTCCTGGGTTCACACCATTCTCCTGCCTCAGCCTCCCGAGTAGCTGGGACTACAAGCGCCCACCACCACGCCCAGCTAATTTTTTGTATTTTTTTAGTAGAGACGGGGTTTCACCGTGTTATCCAGGATGGTCTCAATCTCCTGACCTCGTGATCCACCCGCCTCAGCCTCCCAGAGTGCTGGGATTACAGGTGTGAGCCACCGCGCCCAGCCCTGAATTCCTTTTTTTCCATGTAATGTCCTTGTATTTTTCCATATTAGGGTTGTCAAAAACCAAAATTTCAACAAATTGAGTTTGAAAGATCTAATTGCCTTTCATTAATGATTTATGAACTAGGCCTCATGCAGTCTACAAAATAGAAAGGAGCTCCAATGAGCTGGACAGGGGAAGTCGGCTTTAGAAAAGGCTGAAGAAAGTGGAAACAAAGAACAGAAAGAAGACTGGTTATTTCCAAGTGAGCCACCGCACCCAGTCATAAATGTATTCTGTATGGAAAATTTTTGTTAAACTCCGCATAGTGTTTCACTGGATATACCAGTAGATGGTTAACTATTTTTATAATTCAAGTTATTCCTAGTGTTTTAGTAAAGACAATGCTGTAATGAACATCACTCTTCTTTGCTAATCCTTGAACAAGCCAAGCATACTCACACCTCAGGGTCCATTCTCTGATTAGAATCCTCATTCTCCCCGCCAGCCACGGTGGCTCACGCCTGTAATCCCAGCACTTTGGGAGGCCGAGGTGGGTGACTCACCTGAGGTCAGGAGTTCGAGACCAGCCTGACCAATATGGTGAAACCCTGTCTCTACTAAAAATACAAAAATTACCTGGGCATGATGGCGCACACCTGTTGTCCAGTTACTCGGGAGGCTGAGGCAGGAGAATTGCTTGAACCCAGGAGGCGGAGGTTGCAGTGAGCCGAGATTGTGCAACTGCACTCCAGCCTGGGCGACGGAGCGACACTCCGTCCCAAAAAAAACAAAAAACAAACAAAAAAGCAACCTCTTTCTCCCTGAGGGACATGACTCACTAACTTGCTTCTTTCAATTTCATTTTTCTTACATCTTTCTAAAATTACAATTCCCCAATGTTTCCTTCCCTGCTATCTATATTATCACTGTCTAATACATTATTTATTTTGTTAACTTGTTTATTATTACTCCACATTGCATCCTGTAAAATGAAAGGTCTGTGAAGGCATGAACAATATCTGGCACCTAGCGGGTGTTCCATACATTTTAAATGAACATATGTATTGGGCAGCAATAGTATATATTAGGATTTAGTGGAAAACAATGCAGAGTTTTTATTCAAAAATGCATTCCCAATTTTATTGTTTATCTGGGGTAGGGATGGCAGATAAAAAGTTTTTTTTTTTAATAAAGCTATTTCAGAATTTCAAAAACAATCCCACAGGATGCCTTAAAAGTCTAAATTTTGATATTACTGTAGGCATTGTGGTATAATAGAAAAAAACACTGGACTTGGGACTTACTAAATCTTGAGTTCTGGTCTAGTTCTGCTACTCACCCTGGTGTTTGACCTTGTATGAGTCATTTATTTGCTTTGCATCTACTTTTCATCTAAAAATTGCTGAGCAAACTACATTCTGATGTTCTCTTTTATCTCTTGACATTTTGATTTGAGAAGCTCTCTAGTATAATACATTTTGGTATTGTTGGTATTGTTTTAAAATTATTAGTTATCAATTACCCAGAGTTGTTTATTTTTTTTAGAAAATCAAGTTTTAATGTCAAATTAGTTAAGTTTGTACATCCTTCAGCATCTTCCTTTTACTTCTTTCATGTAGCTATCAGATATTGTGAAAAATGTCAGCTGATTAAACCTGATCGGGCACATCACTGCTCAGCATGTGACTTGTAAGTGTTACTCACACATATGCTTAATATCTAGCACTGGAAATCAGTGATGGGAAAGTGCAAGGGGAAGGAACATTTTATATGCTTTACACTTGACAAGAACACTTCATCCTCTCCCATTATTTGCTGTGCATACAGGGCAGACAAAAATATTGATAAAAGCTGGAATATACTCACAAGTTATCTTTGATAACAGTTCCTATACCAGTTAATAGAATTTTCTTGGACTTTATGCTGTCTATGCTTGTGCCTAATATAAGTCTTTGTGCACATGTAAGGAGATAATATGTTGAAGGAAAGATCATTAGTTTGGAATCCCAGATAATCCTTGACTTTTAGTAACACAGTTACTTAACTTTCTAAGTATTAGATTACTCATTTTGTTATTTTTTTTAGATGATCTGTGGTCTACCTTCATATAAGTATAGAATACATATTCTAGTAGGGAGGCAAATTTGGGGTTTGGTGTTTTTTTTTTATTACAAAAATACAGTAGTGCTTATGCATGGGGTAAAATTTTATAGAATATGTGGAAAAATAACCATCTCCAAGCCCATCAGTGTTAATATTTTGACTTATTTCCTCCTAAACTTTTGTTTTTATGACTTGCATATGTTTAAAATAACATAGGGGCCATCTGTATTGCATTTTATCTCCTTCAGCTAATTTGTTAGCTGGATCTATCTTATGTACCAAGTACTGTGTACCAGAACTGAATTTTGTTTTTTTCAGGACAGGGTCTCACTATGTCAGCCAGGCTGGTCTCGAACTCATGGCCTCAAATGATCCTACCGCCTCCACCTCCCAAAGTGCTGGAATTAATTACACGCATGAGCCACTGTGCCCAGCCCAGATCTAAATATTACAGTATTATTTGATGTGGTCTAAGGCAGCTGAATATGTTCAGCTGAATTCCCAGTATAAAAATCATGACTTTTTACCTATGAACATTCTTGTGGAAGCATCAGAAATTATCTCTAACCTAGTTTCTGGGTTGATTCTCTTAAGATGTAGTTGTAAAGGGAATTTTAAGTCAAATAAAAGAAAATTATGAGAAGTTAGAATTAGAAGAATTTTTCTGCATGGATTTTCTTATGCTTGTTTGTTTCCTAGATGTATTCTTAAGATGGATCATCACTGTCCTTGGTATGTATAAAAAAACAGAAGAAATTGCATTGATGGTGAGAGAGAGAATTTAGAGTAACTTCAGTATTCCTAAATTTTGAAGGCCAGCTTACTCATAGATATTAAGATTGATCTCTTTACATATATGCATATAGTTATATTAAATGGTTTCTATTAAAATATCTGCTGAAACTAACCCAAATAACAATGTATTAAGAATTAACATTAAAATTCCACATTCCTTATGGAATTTATTAAATACAAACATTCACAAGACACTGCTCTCAACTTCCCAGATGACCCATTTCTAGGTAATAATGATTAAGTTTTCTAGTTTTCTGATTTGTCTTTCTTTGTGTTTCTTTGTTTTGTTTTATTTTATTTTTGAAACAGGGTCTCTGGTTGCCCAGGCTGGAGTACAGTGGCATGATCTTGTCTCACTGCAGCCTTGACCTTCTGGGCTCAGGTGATTCTTCCACCTCAGTCTCTCAAGTAGCTGGGACTGCAGGCATGCGCCACCACGCCTGGCTGATTTTTTGTATTTTTAATAGAGATGGGGTCTCTCCATGTTGCCCAGGCTGGTCTTGCACTCCTGGGCTCAAGCAGTCCACCCGCCTTGGCCTCCCAAAGTACTAGGATTACAGGCATGAGCCACTGCACTTGGCCCAATTTATTTTTTTTAATTATTATGTTTTAATTGTTTTAAAAAACATCGAAGAGGTCAGGAGTTCAAGACCAGCCTGGGCAACATGGTGAAACCCCATCTCTACTAAAAATACAAAAATTAGCCGGCTGTTGTGTTGGGCGCCTGTAATCCCAGCTACTTGGGAGTCTGAGGCAGGAGAATCACGTGAACCTGGGAGGCAGAGGTTGCAGTGAGCCGAGATTGTGCCACTGCACTCCAGCCTGGGCAACAGAGTGAGACTCCCATAAGATGTACCATCTTAACCGTTTCTTAGGGTACAGTTCAATAGTGTTAAGTATGTTCAAATTGTTGTGCAATTAATCTCCAGAACTTTTTCATCCTGCAAAACTGAAATTTTATTCTCATTAAAAAGCTCCCCTTCCCCACACCGCACCAGCCCCTGGCAGCCTCCATCCTACTTTCTATTTCTCTGAATTTGTGATTTGCCTTACTTTTATAATGTGGCTTTCTTTATTTTTCCAGGGTGAATAACTGTGTGGGATTTTCTAATTACAAATTCTTCCTGCTGTTTTTATTGTATTCCCTATTATATTGCCTTTTTGTGGCTGCAACAGTTTTAGAGTACTTTATAAAATTTTGGACGGTAAGTCTTTTTTTCTGTCTTGAAACATGTATTTAAGACTTTAAGATGCTATCTTCCTAATAAATTACTTTATTTTTTATGACAAGTAGATCTACTTTAGTTTAATTTTACAAGTTGGAGTTTTATAAATCCATCAGAGGACAGATAGGGCTACAATTTACTTTCATATACACATGTTTATTTGTAAATAAATGTGTATTAAACAGGATATAGTGAGCCTCTTTTAGTGATCCAAATTATTTTCACCCACATTCTAACAAAGACATTCATTTTAGGGAGGTAAGTTGCTTTTCTTTGAGTTGGTGAGACTTACTGCAATTTTATAGTAATAAAATCTATAAAGACAGGAAGCAGTTTAGTGGTTGCCTCAGCCCCAGGCAGCCACTAAACTGCTTCCTGTCTTTATAGATTTTACAGCATTTCTTAAAATGGCAAATAAATGAAAACAATCAAATGTCTTATCAACTGAGGTCCCCTGAAACTATGATACATCTATACAAAGGAATGCAATGCAGCTTAAGAAAGAATAAGGAAGCTCTTTATAACAAATGATGTGAAGTGATCTTTGAGATCTTTTATTAACGTGAAAAAAACAAGGTACGGAAGAATGCATATAGTATGCTGCCATTTCTACAGCAAAATAACATGTATATATATTTGTATATGTCTTATCTGGAAGAATGCAGTAAAAAATTCTTAACTGGTTGCCTCTGGGGAGGGCACTTAGAAGGGAGACATGCTTTCTACAGTTATCCTTTGGATTTTGTATAACATGGACAAATAGTAATATATTCAAAACAGATAAATATAGCTTTAAAATTTTTTTTAGTATGGAAGTATATATTTTTTGGGGAAAAACTACGAAAAACATTGAAAGTAACTGCCTCTTGGAAGTGGGAGAACTGCTGTTTTTCATTAATAGCTTTTTAGCATTATTTTCATTTTCTCTGTGCATGTACTATTTTTAAAAAATTTAGAAATTATTTTATATTTTATTTTATTTTTATTTGAGACAGAATCTTGCTTGGTCACCCAGGCTGGAGTGCAGTGGCGTGATCTCATCTTACTATAACCTCTGCCTTCTGGGTTCAAGCGATTCTCCTGCCTCAGCCTCCCTGAGTAGCTGGGATTATGGGTGCCCGGCCACAATGCCTGGGTAATTTTTGTATTTTTAGTAGAGACAGGGTTTCACCATGCTGGCGAGGCTGGTCTCGAGCTCCTGACTTCAAGTGATTTGCCCGCCTTGGCCTCCCAAAGTACTGGGATTACAAGTGTGAGCCACCGCGCCTGGCCAAGAAATAATTTCAAAATAAATGAACATTTTCTCCTTCATTTAAACTCTCTTTAAATTTCAAGATAATGTTAATTCCTTTCTCTTTCCCCTTCAGCCCTTTAAATATAGGTTCAATCCTGGGCTGTCTCACTCTTGGTTCTTTCTACTGTGTTTCTGGGTTATTGCGTTGTCCCCCTGTGGCAATCACAATTGCTGTTCCTAGCCCTAGCGCTCACATGGGTTGAGCCCATTCCCCTGTTTCCAGTTGCTATTTATTGAACCAGCAGACATGAGGAAGACACCATAAAGATCAGCGTGTCTCAAACCAACCTCATTTTCATTTCACTGTTCTTTCTATGTTTATCTGATTGATTGGGAGCAACATCTTTACAAATCTTATCAGTTTCTAAGCTAGAAAAATTAATAGCATCTTGGAACTATTGTTATTCCTGTATGAAACTGAGGTATAGAATCAGGGTGGTATACTAGGGAAAAAAAAATGAGCTTTCTTTACATGTAAATGCCATGTATGTATTTATTTGCCAGAATCTAAGCTCCATGAGAGCACGAATATTCGTTTATTTTGTTTATTTGTTTGTTTCTTTTTTTTTTTTTTTGAGACGGAGTCTCGCTCTGTCACCCAGGCTGGAGTGCAGTGGCGCGATCTTGGCTCACTGCCAGCTCCGCCTCCCGGGTTCATGCCATTCTGCTGCCTCAGCCTCCCGAGTAGCTGGGACTACAGGCACCCGCCACCTCGCCCGGCTAATTTTTTGTATTTTTAGTAGAGACGGGGTTTCACCGTGTTAGCCAGGATGGTCTCGATCTCCTGACCTCGTGATCTGCCCGCCTCGGCCTTCCAAAGTGCTGGGATTACAGGCATGAGCCACCGCGCCCAGCCTGTTTGTTTATGTTTCTTAATCACCCAGTACTGAACACACAGTAGGTGTTCGGTAAATATTTGCTGAGTGAATAGCCAGAATCAAGATACTTAAACTTTAGACTCTTTGTTCTTTCATTTTTAAAACTGAGGTAATAACTTATAGGATTGATGTAATGATTAAAATAAATAGTGTAAATACATGGAAAGCAGTCAGTAGATGTTTTTTATTTTGTTTTTTCCAACTCTGTGCCTCAAATCGTTCCTGTTCCTAATATCACAGACATGGTTTAGACCCTCCATCTCCTAATTTCCTGTCTTTATTCTCTCCTTTCTTAAGTACAATTCCTGCCAATTTATGAGCAGAGGAAAATTTTTTTTTGCATATGCTTATGAGGATATGCCTGCTAGCTACTGGCATGTCTTTTTTGTGAAATTTGTATTGTGTTCTTTGCCCATTTCTAGTAGGTTTTCATATTTACACATGAAAGAGTTTGTCTTATATTAAAGATACTAATCTTTTTTGTTGTTTGAGATAGGATCCCACTCTGTCTCCCAGGCTGGAGTGCAGTGGTGCGATCACGGCTTACTGCAGTTTCAATCTCCCAGGCTCAAGCAATCCTCCTGCCTCAAGCCCCCAAATAGCTGGGACCATGGGCAGGCACCACCATGCCCGGCTAATTTTTGTATTGTTTGTAGAGACGGGGTTTCACCATGTTGCCCAGGCTGGTCTATGAGTCCTGATCTCAAACAGTCCTCCCACCTCGGCCTCCCAAAGTGCTGGGATTACAGGTGTGAGCCACCGAGCCCAGCCACTAATCGTTATTCTTGACCTTGAGTTAGATGAGGATTTCTTTTTTTTTTTTTGAGATGGAGTTTCGCTCTTGTCACCCAGGCTAGAGTGTGATGGCACGATCTCGGCTCACTGCAACCTCCACTTCCTGGGTTCAAGTGATTCTCTAGCAGAGACGGGGTTTTACCATGTTGGCCAGGCCAGTCTTGAACTCCTGACCTCAGGTGATCCGCCCGCCTCGGTCTCCCAAAATGCTGGCATTACAGGCACGAGCCACTGCGGCCAGCCCAAATGAGGATTTCTTACATTGAACATAGCAATCACCATAAAAGAAAAGATCAATAAATTGGACTTCATTAAAATAAAGAACTCTTTATAAAGAGGTGACTTTTGGAGTGAAAAAGCAAGCTACTGACTGGGAGAAGATATTTACAACGCATATATCTCACAAAGGACTCCTAACCAGAATATGTGAGACACTTCTAAAGATATTAATCCTTTTTCTGTCATGGGTTGCAAATGCTTTTTCCACATTTTCTGAGTTTTCTTTTCTTTCTTTTTTTTTTTTTTTTTTTTTTTTTTTTGAGACAGAGTCTTACTCTGTCCTGCAGGCTGGAGTGCAGTGGCACAATCTCAGCTCACTGTAACCTTCACCTCCCGGATTCAAGCGATTTTCCTGCCTTCGCCTCCTGAGTAGCTGGGACTACAGGCATGCACCACCATGCCTGATTAATTTTTGTATTTTTAGTAGAGACAGGGTTTCGCCATGTTGGCCAGACTGGTCTTGAACTCCTGACCTTAGGTGATCCACCCACCTCGGCCTCCTAAAATACTGGGATAATAGGTGTGAGCCACCATGCCTGACCCACATTTTCTGTTTATGTCTTACATTTCTGCTTTCTTTTGTTTTTGTCACATCAAAGTTTTATATTTTTAAAGCAGTTCTTTTTATATATGATACCTGTCTGTTGTCTATTCCATATAAATTTATACAGATATTGTCCTATTTTTTTCCTCTGGCACTTTTGTTATTTTTGGTTTTACCTTTAAATCTCTGATTTTGGAGGAGGGATTATTGTAGTTAAAAAGTACTTTTACATCTACTCTTTCTAAAAACCGTGTGAAGGTGTTTTACAATGTAGGTTTTGTTATTATTCAGGTATGGTGAGGCCAATAGATCAGGAGACAATTGCCACTGAAAAGATAGTTTGTTACTCACAGTGCCAAGAGGAAGGGGCCCCAGGATAGGAAGCACCACGTGGGAACCAGAGCCTTTATTGTGGTTCCTGTGGGGAAGGCAGGGTAAGCAGATTTCGGATTGGCTGGCTGCAGGAATTGCAGAGGACTCAGGTATCGGGGCTATCTCTAGTTGTCTTGTACCTGGTCCTGGGATGATGAAGGCAGAGGACTGCTGCCTTCTGGAGTGTAAAAGGCAGATAGAAGAGGTGGTTCTCAGTGTGGGATCTGGATTGTTTAGTTTGTGTATGAAAGATGTGCTCCTGGGTGAGTGGTTTGCTGTCTCTTAACAACTGGCTAGCCTGGGGAGGGGCAGTTTCTCCCCAGTTAGTGAGGCCCCAGATGCCAGAGCCTCAGGAATATAGAAAATAAGAAAATAGGGTTGGGCGCGGTGGCTTATGCCTGTAATCCCAGCACTTTGGGAGGCTGAGGTGAGCGGATCACGAGGTCAGGAGATCGAGACCATCCTGGCCAACAGTGGTGAAACCCCATCTCTACTAAAAATACAAAATTAGCCGGGTGTGGTGGCACGCACGTGTAGTCCCAGCTACTTGGGAGGCTGAGGCAGGAGAATCGCTTGAACCCGGGAGGCGGAGGTTGCAGTGAGCCAAGATCACGGATCACGCCACTGCACTCCAGCCTGGCGACAGAGCAAGACTCTGTCTCAAAAAAAAAAAAGAAAAGAAAAGAAGAAAATACGGTTTATATAGAAGGGGGCCATTATTATTTCAGTTTTCAGAGTTGGAAACAAATTGGAGAAATTATGCAACTACGGAAGGTCACATACTTAATTACATAGGAAGAATTTAGGCCAGGCACGGTGGCTCACACCTATAATCCCAGCACTTTGGGAGACCGAGGCGGGTGGATCACGAGGTCAGGAGATCAAGACCATCCTGGCTAACATGGTGAAACCCCATTTCTACTAAAAATACAAAGAATTAGCTGGGCCTGGTAGCTGGCGCCTGTAGTCCCAGCTACTCTGGAGGCTGAGGCAGGAGAATAGCGTGAACCTGGGAGACGGAGCTTGCAGTGAGCTGAGATTGCACCATTGCACTCCAGCCTGGGCTACAGATCAAGACTCTGTCTCAAAAAAAAGAAAGAAAGAATTTAAACTAAAATCTGGCTATTCCAGCATCCAGCTACTTTCCACTATAACTTGCTACTCATAGTTAGGAAGAATATAATTATAATTAAAGAATATAATTAAAGTAGGAGATACCTACTACATTTTAGAAGGATTTAAACATCATTAGATGTTTAAAGTTTGGGTATGTAAAACCAGGGGATGCTAACACTTACAATGCCTTTGCACATATTAGAAGAGAACACCCCTACCTGTGTGGTGTCAGCCTCATGAATTTTGGCTTTTGATTTCCCCCTTAGCTGGGCACCTTTGTTCAGTTCACAACATACTAACCATACCCCTTATTTAAACAGATTTAGTGCCAGATAGATGAAGTCTAAATTACCTAATTTCACATTTCTCTATCAGAAAATTCAGCAATGTTTGTGTGCAATGATTTATTAAAGAATGAATAACTTTTTTGGATTAATTCTGAGTAAAAAAAGACTAGTAAACGTAAATATACCTTTTTCTTCATTCATTCAATAAATATGTATTTAGTACCTACTGTATGGCAGGTAGTACTCTAGAGACTTGTAGTATATCTGAAAAAACGGGCAGAGTTCTCTTTGTAGAGCTTGCTTTTGAGAAGGAGGGGGACAAGTAATAAATAATGAGCAGGGTAAGAGATTTAAGTATTGGGCGGTGGCATGATAGGGCAGGTGGCAATATTGAATAGCACAGTCAGGGTAGACCTCATTTAGAAGGTAGGATTTAAGCAAAAACTTGAAGGGAATTAATGGATATCTGAGAGAAGAGCATTCAGGCCCAGAGAACATGATACGTGTCCCTGCCATGTTTCAGTAACACAAGAAGGCTACTGTGGCTGGGGTAGAATGAGCAGAAAGGAGACTGAAAGGAATGGACCAAGAGGGGGCCAAAATGACAGAGGGCCTTGGAGAGTATTGAAATGACTGTGGCTTTTACTAGCAGCCAGGTTGGGACATGATCTGATTTGTGCAAGGCTCACTCTGATTGCTGAGCTGAGAATAGGTGGGAGAGGGCAAGTGCCAATACACAGGCTGACATGGTAGGCTGTTGCAGCATCCTGGCTGGAATAAGGTAGAAGCAGTGAAGGTGGTTAGAAGTCATCAGATCTAGTTTTTGGAAACTAGTCAGAGGTTTGTTTGTTTGTTTTCAATATTGGCTAAAAACATTTAATTTTATTCTTCCCCAGACTGAAATGTGTCTGCAGGCCCAGCACAGGTGGCTCACGCTTGTAGTCCAGCACTTTGGGAGGCCAAGACGGGAGGATCACTTAAGACCAGGAGTTAAAGACTAGCCCTAGCTCTGGTGCCTTAGTGAGACCTTGTATCTTTTTTTTTTTTTTTTTTTTTTGTGAGACTTGCTGTGTCGCCCAGGCTGGAGTGCAGCAGTGCGATCTCGGCTCACTGCAACCTCCACCTTCTGGGTTAAGTGATTCTCCTGCCTCAGCCTCCTAAGTAGCTGGGATTACAGGCGTGTACCACCATGCCTGGCTAATTTTTGCATTTTTAGTAGAGATGGGGTTTCACCATGTTGGCCAGGCTGGTCTCAAACTCTTGACCTCAGGTGATCTGCCTGCCTCTGGAGTGCAGCAGCGCGATCTTGGCTCACTGTAACCTCCACCTTCTGGGTTAAGTGATTCTCCTGCCTCAGCCTCCCAAGTAGCTGGGATTACAGGCATGTACCACCATGCCTGGCTAATTTTTGCATTTTTAGTAGAGACAGGGTTTCACCATGTTGGCCAGGCTGGTCTCAAACTCGACCTCAGGTGATCCGCCTGCCTCCGCCTCCCAAAGTACTGGGATTACAGGTGTGAGCCACCGCGCCCAGCCAAGACCTTGTATCTTTTAAAAAAAAAAAAAAAAAAAAAAAAGAAAAGAAATGTGCTTGAACAGCTACATGTTCTTGTCTATTTTTTCTTTTGTATTTCTTGAGAAAATGTTATAGATGGCCATTAGAAAGCAACATCTTAGTGTTCCTTCCACAGGATTTATAAAACTAGTGTTTAGGATAATTTTGCATAAAAATTGGTTTCTTAATATATGTCTCTATTTGTACAAGCTTTGCCGCAGGAAGTCTACAGAGAGTTGTCCAAAGGTAAAATACATCATTACCATGACATTCTCATGATCTCTTTTGTGACATTTATAGTGAATATGTTTAATAAAAATTTGCTTCACAAAATGGTCAGAAGACTCACTTGATATGTTTGAAACATTTGAAACATGTTGGTTACTCTGGAAGAAAAGAGAAAAAGATCAATGTCACAATAACCTAATGCTAATAGTCTTCTTTTAGTCTGTAATACTTTTTAAATCAAGCAGAACAGCCTCGTGTTCTGGTGGAGTAGATGCTTTGCCTATATGGTTTATTTTAAGAGCTAACATTTAAAGGCTGCCTCCTTCTATTAAAGGTACTAATTTCTTCTAGGCCCTAGTTTGCTTCTGTTAAAATGTATATAGCCATAAGAAGGGATACCAGAGAAGCTGTTTTCATTCATTAATACCTTGTGGTAAATTTATTTATCAAAATTGCTAACTATGCACAAAGGCTCTGTAGACATACAGATGAAAAAAATAGGAAGTGAAGCAGCTGAAGGCACGGGTAAGGTGGTCTGAAAATAGAGATTAGAGAAGTTCAAAAATATTTCACAATTAGTTTTTAGTTAGCAGCAAATCTAAATAAAATAAGCAAATATTTTTGTATAGATATGGGGAGCTTATATATGTTGGATGTTGGAGAAAGCTTGAATATATATATATATATAAAGTACAAAAGAAAATTTGTTGGGTAGAAGAGTTGATCTTTTCACTTTATTACTGAAAGTATTGCTATTTTTTTTTTTTTATGAGACAGGGTCTCACTGTGTTGCCCAGGATGGCCTAGAACTCCTAGGCTCAGTGACCCTCCTGTCTCAGTCTCCCCAATAGCTGGGATTACAGGTATGCACCACCATGCCAAGCTAAAATTAAAAAAAATTTAAGAGCAGTATTTTAAATAACTCTTCCTGAACTCCTAGATGAGCAGGTTGCTTTGGTAATACCAGTTCTTTGCTTTTGCCCTTGTTGCATTGGGATATATTAAGTAATTTATTAGTTTTCAAATATGGCAAGTATTTTGATATATTCAACAATCTTTAGGCAGAACTAACTTGTAAGTTATATTTTAGAGGTTGACCTCAAAATTAACATCTTTTTTTCCTCCTCAGAATGAACTGACAGATACACGTGCAAAATTCCACGTACTTTTTCTTTTCTTTGTGTCTGCAATGTTCTTCATCAGCGTCCTCTCACTTTTCAGCTACCACTGCTGGCTAGTTGGAAAAAATAGAACAACAATAGGTAAGTAGGTTAAAATAAATTATAATTACTTAGGACAATGACCATAAATAAATATGAAATCTAGAGAAGAACAAGGGTCAGATGATACAGAAGTGTAAGACAATTCTGACTCTGGAATTGGTGGCACGCGCCTAATAATCCCAGCTACTGAGGAGACAGGCGGGAGAATCCCCTGAGCCCTGGAGGACACCCTAGACAACATAGGGAGACCCAGTCTCTAAAAAATAAAAATAATAAAATAATTCTGTAGTAAAATTAATTGTGACTGGATGGGAACAATGGTTTTATAATAAAGGTTCATTATTTTGGAGAAGGTTGAGGAAATGAGATTGACTTTTTAACACATTTTCAGTAATGTGTTATATATAAAAGTGGAGAACTATTTTATAAATTTTAATAAAAACTTCCCTGCATTCATACAGTATCGTTTCAAAAATTAATCTATAAGAGGCTGGGCACAGTGGCTCACACCTGTAATCCCAGCACTTTGGGAGGCCAAGATGGGTGGATTACTTGAGTGCAGGAGTTCGAGACCAGCCTGGGCAACATGGAGAAACCCTGTCTTTACTAAAAATACAAAACAAAGCTAGCTGCAGTGAGCCAAAATTGCACCATTGCACTCCAGCCTGGGCAATGAGAGTAAGACCCTATCTCAAAAAAAAAAAAATTAATCTATAAGGGATAGACAGTAGATTTACATGCTTTAAGGAAGTTTATTCTCAAATAAAACCTTTATATCCTCAATTACAGCTTATCTTTTAGCTAAAACATAACAATGTATTTCATGTATATTCTTTTTTTTTTCTTTTTTTTGAGACAGAGTCTCACTCTTGCTCTGGCTAGAGTGCAGTAGTACCATCACAGCTCACTGCAGCCTTGACCTCCTGGACTTAAGCAGTGTTCCCACCTCAGCCTCCCAAGTAGCTGGGTCTACAGGTGTGCACTACCACACCCAGCTGATTTATTTATTTCTTATGGAGATGGGGTCTTGCTATGTTGCCCAGGCCGGTCTCAAACTCCTGGGCTAGAGTGATCCTCCCACTTCGGCCTCCCAAAATGCTAGGATTACAGATGCAAGTCACCTTGCCCAGCCCATATATATTCTTTACTTTTTTCCCCCACAGTTAAACACATTTAACTGGCATATGTTCCATGACTGAGGCTAAGGAATAGTGCTTTTGACATGCCTCATTATTTCCATATTTGTGTCAGTTGTCAGTGAGACTTATGTATTGTGTCACTAGTATTAGCATTTATTTCTCTTTTTGTTTGCTCATTTTAAAAAATGAAAATATAGGGGGAAAAGTAAGGTATTCACGTAATTGGACAGACATTCCCTAAACAACAATGGTGGCATTGCTCACTGAGCTATTGACATGTAAGAAGTACTGCTATGTTATCATTGAAATATTCATGTATCTGCTAACATACCAAGACACAAAATAAGGATTTTTACGGTAGTGTTTTATAAAAAAGTTAAAATCCACCTGCAATCTGCAGCCATGTATCTGCCAGGTAAGTTGGAGAGAAACAGTTTTTAATTACAGAAAAATTAAGGGATTTGGGGTGAGACATGTAGATGCTTTAGATATTGGATCATTTTAACATTGTGTTACTGAGCTGTGTTGTAAGTTATGGTGGGCTTCCAGTGTGAGGATTTGTTCCTTCTCTTCCAGTTCCATCATGCCTTCATCCCTTTTCCATGTAAATAAAATTTCTTATCCCTATTAACTACTTTTTTTGTCATCTTTATAGAATATTATGCCATCTCTTTACCTTTAATTGAAAATGACAAAAAGGCGGCAGCCTACAGGCAAAGTCCAGCCCTTAAGTTCTCCTCAACCAATAAAATCTATGTGAGTGATTTCACAAAGAAAACCAGATTTCTTCTTTTCAAAACTGATCAATCTAGTGGTAGTAAGCCCGTTTTCCCACTTGGCGTCAGTGAAATGGAGCTAAGCAGTGGTGGACTGCCCAAGACAGGGCATGGATTTAGATAGGGTGTGGACACTGTCATTTGCTGCAGGTCTTGCCAGTCGTGCCTTCTTTGTTTCCTGCCCAGCCCCTGTAGGTATGTGAGAGATTGGCATTTCTAGGGAACCTGCTATTCTCTTGAACAATCTTTTTCAAACTTTTTTTTGCTGGTGGCCACAGTAAGAAATGCAGCATTTCATATCATGACTTAGAACATGCACAAATATTTATAAAATTATATAAATAAGCAAAAGTTTCACAAAACCTTTTTAATCTCTACTATATGCAGTATATTCTGATATTTTCTAGTTCCTTAAAAGGAAATGCGGGTTGCAAGTCACTCAGTTGATTATGTGGTCTATTAAGGTGTTTTAACCCACACTTTGAAAAAACATTGCTTAGCACACCACTTTTTTACAGCTTCATCTCCCACGGCCCTGGTCTTTAGCTAGTTCTCCACTGCTACATTCAGATGTTTGTTCTTGGGTCTTTTGAGGGTGTCTTATTCTGCTGTATCACCTCTGTCTTCTTCATGACTGTCACCTACCCACCTTGAGATCATTTACCCGCATTTAGTGAGTTCCTACATTTAAGCTAATGCCATTATCCTGAACAAGCAAGCTAGTCCCATTGATTCTGAGTTTTTTAATCGCTTAGAACTGAAGAGCCCCTGAAAATGAAATTTTAAACTTGAATATGTTATTCTCTATTTGCTGTATTCTGATGTACTTCCTGAGTCTTCTATTCTCCAACAATTTTCTCCTAAGTTTTTCTTTCCCTTCTGGTTTTATTTCTCACCCATGTCCATTCTAGATCCTATGATAAATGACTTTAACAGCTCTTGACAAAAACAGCTCCTTACATCTTTGGTGCCTAGACTTTCTCCCATTATTCCTTTGCTAATTCATGGCTCTGGTTATCCAGCCATCCTCTATCCGTGTGCACAGTGGGGCTGTTGAAAGCTGTAGAAGGATGTCTTACTCCATAAGATTTGCTATAGCTACAGATTTAAGATGTTAGGCCTCATTGAGGGCCTTAGCTCTGTTTGGCAGTAATGTCACATGTTTCTGGTCAGGTCCCTCACCTGTTACCCAAGACGGTTATTCCAGATTTTCATAATTCTCCCACTCTCCTTACCCATTTTATGAGTTCCTAGTAGAAAAATTAGAAGGAATCACAAGTAAACTCTCATCTTCACATCTTTATAGCCTCATACAAACATTTCTTGTTTCACACCCATCACTCTCACCTTCCTCGAACTTCTGAGGAAGAAAGATGTCTTTTATGGTATTCAAGGTTAACCTTTACAACTTTTCTAGACTCCTTCCCATCTCTTCTAGGATCCCTTTCTTCAGTTTTTATTTTACTTTTTTATATCAGCAATCCCTCCCAATGCCCTGGGTTCTTATCCTTAGCTTATAAAACACACTGAAGTGCCTTCTGTTTTAAAATTAAAAAACATTTTTTGTGAAGCCTGTATCTTTCTCCAGACCTCATTCTACATCACTTAACAACCAAGCTTGAAATAATGGTCTAGTCATCCTCAGCTTGCTCACCTTTCCCTACAAGCACCCCCGAGGCACACATATGTCTCTATCGAGACAAAGCTTCCTTCACCTCTGTGCTCCCAGTACGTCATGGCTATGTTAGCACTTATAACATTGTAATTTTTGCTAGACTCTAGGTTCTTCGGTAGGAATTTTATCTAATTTATCTTTGAATCCCAAATACCTGGTACAATGCTATCAGGAACATAGTAGGAAATTCATAAATAATGAGTGAAGTTGCAGGAGTTAGAATATCTTGTAGAAAAAAAAAGCCAAGAGATACTGAGCACACAATACTAGATTTTCAGTAATATTTGATAATTATTTTGACATGTTACTTTATAAGGTTGATGAAATATTAAATGTGCTATTTTTTCCCAAAAGAAGTTTCAGAAATTTATCTTTTAATTGCTACTAATGTATTATTTATTTTAAATTATATTTACAGTTTTTGTGTCAAAGATATAAGCAAGAAAATTGGTAATTTCCATCCCTCCTATAATTTTTAAATAGATTAATTAGTTTATATATGTATGTATATTTAACAGAATCATTCCGCGCACCTACGTTTTCATACGGACCTGATGGAAATGGTTTCTCTCTTGGATGCAGTAAAAATTGGAGACAAGTCTTTGGTGATGAAAAGAAATATTGGCTACTTCCAATATTTTCAAGGTAATTTATAAAATGTGGGTCTCAGAGATTATGGCATCTGTGGTAGTCTCTTTTTCTGGTTAAATGTCTTCAGATTTAGAGAATATAATATGTAATGATATTCTTACAGACTTTGAGAATGAAAACTCAAAATATCTTTTTTATACATAAAATATTTTATTTTTCATTTTTTAATTAGATAAGGTTAAGGAGAGTTTATATATTTGGGAAGTAGAAGAAAAAGATGATTCACTAAAAAAATAAGATTTTTTCTTCAAAATGCAAATAACTTGTTTGAAGTAAAGAATTATAAAAATGTATAGTTATTAGCCACAACTTCAAAGATCCTATCACAGAAATGAATTGTGTATTCTGTTGTGTCCTAAATCAAAGAAGACCAACCACATACTGCAGTTTTACCCCAAATGTAAATGAGAGTATATTCTTGAGATGATTGATAGTTTCCATTTCTTTCCAGTTTCCATCCTTTTTAGGCCAGCTATATACCAAAGTCATCAAAAAGAAGGGAAAAATATTTGAAGATTGAGTGACATATTTGTAAGAGTTATGGGTTTTTTCCCTAGATTAACTGAATTGCCTTTTTTTGGTCTGAAAATGACTTATTTGCTTTCATTTTTTAAAGACATTTTTGCTTGGTATAAAATTCTAGATATTAGCCAGACACAGTGGGTCATGCCTGTAATCCCAGCACTTTGGGAGGCCGAGGCAGGTGAATCACCTGGGGCCAGGAGTTCAAGACCAGCCTGGCCAACATGGTGAAACCCGGTCTCTACCAAAAATACAAAAATTAGCTGGGTGTGGTGGCGCACACCTGTAGTCCCAGCTACTCGGGAGGCTGAGGCACAAGAATCGCTTGAACCTGGGAGACAGAGGTTGCAGTGAGCTGAGATGGTGCCAACACATTGCAGCCTGGGCAACAGAGCAAGACTGTCTCTCAAAAACAAAACAAAACAAAAAATTTTAGATGTTGCTAAATGTTATGCTTCTGGGTTGCATTTTTCTAATAAGAAATTGTGATAACTCTTATTTTTGTTAGTCTATATATGTTTTTTCTATGGCTACTTTTAAGACTATCACTACTTCATGCAATTTGATTATGGTATATCTTGATCTAGTTTTCTAGTTTCTTGTGCTTGGTATTAGTTGAGCTTTTTGGATCTCTGGTTTTAGAGCTTTAATCAAATTTGGAAAATATTGTTAACCATTATTTTGTCATCTCCTTCCCCCTATTACTGTGAGGACTCCAATTACACATGTTATCAGTCACTCACAGTCCTCCCACAGCTCACTGATGCACTGTTCATTTTTTGTCTTTTTTTCTGTGTTTCATTTTGTATAGATCCTATTGCTGTATCTTCAAGTTCATCGATCTCTTTTGTATACTTTATCCATTGTCTCATGTATTCAAGATTTTCCCCCGCCCATTGGTTGGAACACAGATTACTTGTTTTGAAGTTATTTCCTCTAAACAGAAATTTTGAAGTTATTTTCTGTAAACAGTGAATTCTAAGTCGATAGGATTTTGTTGTTGTTTTTTGTTTTCCTTCCTTTAAAGATGTTCCGTTATCTTCTGGTCTGCATTGTTTCTAATGAAAAGTCAGCCTGACTCCCATCTTTATTTCATTGTTTGTAAATTACTATCCTTTCCCCTCCTGTAGCTACTTTTAAGAGTTTATCCTTATCATTGGTTTTAAGTGGTTTGATGAGGTTCCTTGGTGTTTATCCTCCCTGGGGTTCATTAGGCTTCTCGGATCTGTAAGTTCTTAGTTTTCATCAGATTTGAATAATTTTCATCAGTTACGTCTTTATTTTTTTCTGCCTATTCCCCTCTTTCCACCTCCTCCCTGACCAGCTTTTCTGGTACTCTTGGGTATACATATGTTAAATAGCTTGATAGTGACCCACAGGTCATTGCTATTTTGTCCATCTCTGCCATCTTCTTTTCTCTGCTTCATTTTGGTTAATTTCTACTGCTAATATCCACAAGTTCACTGATCTCTTCTATAATGTCTAGCCTGCTGGTAAGCTCCTCCAATGAATCTTTCACTTAAGATTTTTAAAATATTTATTTATTTATTTATTTATTTATTTATTTATTTATTTAGAGACAGAGTCTTGCTCTGTCGCCCAGGCTGAAGTGCAGTGGCACAATCTAGGCTCACTGCAACCTGTGCCTCCTGGGTTCAAGCAATTCTTGTGCCTCAGCCTCCAAAGAAGCTGGAATTACCGGTGCATAACACCACACCTGGCTAAGTTTTATATTTTTAGTAAAGACAGGGTTTCACCATGTTGGCCAGGCTGGTCTCAAACTCCTGGCCTCAAGCAATCCACCCACCTCATCCTCCCAAAGTGCTGCTATTACAGGCATGAACCACCGTGCCTGGCCCAGATGTTGTATTTTTCAGCTCTGGAAGTTTGGTTTGGTTTTTTTTATATCTTACATTTCTCTTTTAATTGTATCTATTTTTCCTTTTAATTCACAGGTACATTTATAATCATTTTAAAGTCTTGTTTGCTAATTTTCACTGAAATTGCTAATTTTCTGATTTTTTTCTATTGACTTTTTTTTTTCTTAGCTATAGATCACATATGTGCTACTTTTCATGTTCAGTAACTTTTGATTGGGTGGTGGACATTTTGAATGCTACTTTGCTGCCTGTGTAGATTGGCCTCCCGAAGGGCTAGGATTACAGGCATTACTACTGCACTTGGCCTGAGGCTTGTTTTAAGCTTTATTACGTTGAGTCCAGAGTAGTACGTTCTGTAGTGCTAGTTTAGCGCTCCAATAAATGGAATTTCTACCAAATCCATGTGTTCAGTGAGATCGCCCCAGTCAAGCTGGTCAAATTTGAATGCTTCCCAGTGCTGTGAAAGCTCTGTGAATTATTCATCATTCATTATTCCCAGTTGTTCTTTTCCTGGATTCACAAGTGCAGCTTGGTATTTATCAAAAGACTTCAGGTACACCACAGTGCAGATTTCTGTAGCCATTTCTCTGCATATCTTGCTCTCTCTCAACTCTGTCCCATAGATTTAAGCCACCTCAGCCCCTCCTTTTTTTTTTTTTTTTTTTTTTTGGAGACAGAGTCTCACTCTGTCTCAGAGTGAGGCAGGCTGAGTGCTCAGGCTGAAGTGCAGTGGTGCGATCTTGGCTCACTGCAACCTCCACCTCCCGGGTTCAAGCGATTCTCATGCCTCAGCCTTCCTAGTAGCTAGGATTACAGGCGCATGCCACCACACCGAGCTAATTTTTGTAGTTTTAGTAGAGATGGCATTTCACCATGTTTGCCAAGATGGTCATGAACTCCTGACCTCAAGTGATCTGCCTGCCTCAGCCTCCCAAAGTGCTGGGATTACAGATGTGAGCCACTGCACCCGGCCCACCTCAGCCTGAAAACTCCCACCTCTGTCATCTCAATTCAGTGAAACTACCTTGTTCTGCTTGGTTTCCCACCCCCCATAGTGCCAGGGTCCTGGCAGAAAGCTGTAACTTAACTTGGTTTTGTTTTTCTTTGTTCTGAGACCACAGTTCTCTACTGCCTATTTTGAAAACAATTATTTCGTACTGTTCAGTTTCTGACTATGTACAGTTTACCAGTTATTCCATCTTGGCTAGAAGTAAAAGTCCCTATAGTATACAATTTTGATGTGTTTAGATAATATGAAAATAAGGCATAAGTATGCTCTTTTTAGACCGTAAGCTTCTTGAAGGCAGAAATTTTCTTCTCTTTTGTTCACTATTTTCTATATCCATAGTGCTTAAAATAATACCTAGAACATCATAGGCATTCAGTAAACATTTGTTTAATGAATATTGTTGAATAAATAAATATGTGGAACTTACATCATGAATTTCAGTTTGAGCCTGAATGATTATGATAAGCAGGTCAGTTACCCAAATACTTGAATACCTATGCTTGGGGTGCTATACTAGGCATCATAATCTTAATAGGCACAGAAGACATTGTTTCTAAATGTATGTAAATTATAAAAGAAAAGGGCTTATGTCTGCAATAGAGGTATTAGTCTGTTCTCACACTGCTAATAAAGACATACCCGAAACTGGGTAATTTATAAAGGAAAGATGTTTAATTGACTCACACACGGCTGAGGAGGCCTCACTATCATAGTGGAAGGCAAGGAGAAGCAAGTCACGTTTTACATGGTGGCAGACAAGAGTATGTGCCAGGGGAACTCCCGTTTATAAAACCGTCAGATCTTGTGAGATTTGTGCATTATCATGAGAACAGCACAGGAAAAACCCTCCCTCATGATTCATTTACCTCCCACTGGGTCCCTCCCTTGACAGTGGGAATTATGGGAGCTACAATTCAAGATGAGATATGGGTGAGGACACAGCCAAACCGTATCAAGGTAATAACCCCTAAATTAGAAATTTTAGGAGTTACTTCCTTATATGACAAGTTATGATAATGTATGCCATGTCTCTGAAAAATGAGTGTTAAATTTGACCATTTTGATTTAACTTAACATTATTTAAATTATTACTCTTTTTCATTATGCAGCTTGGGTGATGGTTGCAGTTTTCCAACTCGCCTTGTGGGGATGGATCCAGAACAAGCTTCTGTTACAAACCAGAATGAGTATGCCAGAAGGTATGCTTATTGTCCTTATGCTTTTCTATATTCATCATAAAGCAAACCGTATACATGTGTTGCGTGTACATCTTATGAGTAAATACAGTAGTGATTTAGTAAGCCAGCATAGTTAGGGAAAGAGAAATTTAAATTTTTTTAACTGAGGTTTAATAAAAGTATATGTGCTAATAACCATAATTTTTTATTATCTAAACCAGAACACTTACGAGTAGGAAAGAGAATGCTTGTTTATTAATAGTTAAACCAGGATAATCAAATAAAGCTGGAAATGTCTGGGCAAGCTGGGAAGCAACTAAGACCTTTCAAGATTTGATTAGATTGGTTTATGTCAGTTATGTTTTTGCAAATAAATTAGTCATTATACTAATCACCATTTTATTTTGATAAACAAATTTTAATATACTATCAAAATGAGGATTCAAAAATACAAATTTTTTTCATTAATTCATCTTAGAGGAAATTTTCCCATAATATTTGCATGGCAAGTAAACTTTCATACATTCAGTGTAATAGTTCCTTTTAAATGAAATTTTAAAGAAGCTAGAGATACTTCTGTCCAAGTAAAACATTGGTAATTTATTCACTACAGAAATAAGTTGTAGGAGAAGAGAAAATGATAAGTTCTAAGCTAGCATATTAATATTGGAAGAACCATAAATCTTAGAGTGTAGCTTAAAACCTTAGACCTTTGAGCTCTAACATTTGTTAGGGTTCTGGCCAAGTCACTTAAACTATGAGCCTCAGTTTCCACCTCTATAAAATTAGGATAATGATACTTACCACCAAAGTTTATTTTGAGGGTTGAGATAATGTGTATAAGATGCCTAGCATCGTGTCTGGCCCATAATAGGGAACCAACAAATATTAGTTTCCTTTTCCTCTTCCTTTCCTTCCTCCATTCCCTCCCTCCCTGGATCTTTTAGCTAGAAAAATAAGTCTACACTAAATCACTGAATCATTTTTTCCCCTTAGATCTAAACTGCAGAGGTAGAAAGCAGAAAACTTGGCAAATGACAGGTAATTGTTTTGTACTGGCCACAGATATAGATCCTCACCTGTCCTTGTACTACCTATGGCTCCTGATTAACATATTAAGAACATTTCAGACTGGCCTCTGAAGCTTTTTAAATTTTGACTAATTGTTTTCATTGGCAGTGTTGGAATACAGATTCTTGGGTCTAGAGAGCCATTTAATGGGGGGTTGTGGGCCTATTTTTATTTTGAAGATAGTTTTTTCAGAGTGCTAAGATCTCATGAGTTGCCCTCACATATTTAGGAGAAGGAATACTAATTTGCTGCTTATTAATTTATTAAGTATCCATAGTTGAGCATTAAGCTGTTTACTAAGTTGTTTGCTCTTCTTTTCAGTAGTGGCTCAAATCAGCCTTTTCCTATCAAACCACTTAGTGAATCAAAAAACCGCTTGTTGGACAGTGAATCTCAGTGGCTGGAGAACGGAGCTGAAGAAGGCATCGTCAAATCAGGTAATAGTTCTCATTTGAAACACTGCTTTGTCTGGTTCAAATGAAAAGCACCAGATATAGTACATGTGGAAAAATCAAAATAATGTAACATTTTAAAAATACTGAAATATGTGAAACTTTTAAATATATGCTGGGCGCGGTGGCTCACGCCTGTAATCCCAACACTTTGGGATGCCGAGGCGGGTGGATCACAAAGTCAGGAGAATGAGACCATCCTGGCTAACTTGGTGAAACCCCGCCTCTACTACAAATATAAAAAATTAGCCAGGCGTGGTGGCAGGCGCCTGTATTCCCAGCTACTCAGGAGACTGAGGCAAGAGAATGGCTTGAACCCGGGAGGCAGAGCTTGCAGTGAGCCGAGATCACGCCACTGCACTCCAGCCTGGGTGACAGAGCGAGACTCCATCTCAAAAAATAATAATAATAAATAAATAAATAAAATATATATAGGGTGTTTGTGTTTCTTAGTAGCTTCTATGAGAAAGGGATAGAGCGAGGAGAGTATAGTGGCTCATGTTTTTTTCTATGCAACTGCAGGTTTTTGTTAACCCAGCCACATGTTTCTCCACTGAGATATGGAAAGTTCTTTTGGCATTGGCTGTTCTGAATAAGCAACGTTATTCTTTTTTTTTTTTTTTTTTGAGATGGAATTTCGCTCTGTCACCAGGCTAGACTGCAGTGGCACGATCTCTGCTTACTGCAACCTCCGCCTCCCGGGTTCAAGTGATTCCCCTGCCTCAGCCTCCCGAGTAGCTGGGACTACAGGTGGTTGCCACCATGCCCAGCTAACTTTTTGTGTTATAGTAGAGACGGGGTTTCACCATGTTGGCCAGGATGGTCTCGATCTCCTGACCTTGTGATCCACCCGCCTCAGCCTCCCAAAGTGCTGGGATTATAGGCATGAGCCACCATGCCCGGCCAGCAGTGTTATTCTTTAGGGTCCCAGCTTTTGCTTAGTTGAAAATAATTCTTGAAAAGCATTACATTCTTTGCTGCCTTAGTTAAAAAAGAGCACACTGGCCAGGAATGGTGGCTCACGCCTATAATCCCAGCACTCTGGGAGGCCGAGGTGGGTGGATCACAAGGTCAAGAGTTAGAGACCAGCCTGGCCAACGTGGCGAAACCCCATCTCTACTAAGAATACAAAAATTAGCCAGGTGTGGTGGCACGTGCCTGTAATCCCAGCTACTCGGGAGGCTGAGGCAGGAGAATTGCTTGAACCCGGGAGGTGGAGGTTGCAGTGAGCCGAGATCACACCACTGCACTCCAGCCTGGGTGACAGAGTGAGACTCCATCTCGGGGAAGAAAGAAAAAAAAGGCCGGGCACGGTGGCTCATGCCTGTAATCCCAGCACTTTGGGAGGCCGAGGCGGGCGGATCACGAGGTCACGAGATCGAGACCATCCTGGCTAACATGGTGAAACCCCATCTCTACTGAAAATACAAAAAATTAGACGGGTGAGGTGGTGGGCGCCTGTAGTCCCAGCTACTCGGGAGGCTGAGGCAGGGGAATGGCATGAACCCCAGGGGGTGGAGCCTGCAGTGAGCTGAGATCGCACCACTGCACCCCAGCCTGGGCGACAGCAAGATTCCATCTCAAAAAAAAAAAAAAAAAGAAAAAAAAGAGCACACTGAATATATTTTAACCTTTTCTAGGTGACTCTTAATCATTTATGAATTGAGGATTCAGGTATAGAATAGTCAGTAAAATTGAAGTGGGAATTTTCATCAGACCTGGGTTTAAAATATTGTCTGGCTACTTAACTAGCATTACAGTCTAAAACACATCTGTTTTTTAATGATAATAGTAATAACACTGATTATCTCCTTGCACTATAGAAAAGTGGTTTTGGGTCAGGCACAGTGGCTCACACCTGTAATCCCAGCACTTCCGGAGGCTGAGGCAGGAGGGTCACTTGAGCTCAGGAGTTTGAGACCAGCCTGGGCCACATAGCCTATCTCTACCAAAAACTTTGGGAAAAAAATTTTCTAGGCCTGATAGCATGTGTCTGTAGTCCCAGCTATTCAGGAGGCTGAGGTGAGAGGATTGCTTGAGCCTGGGATATTGAAGCTACAGTGAGTTATGATCATGCCACTGCACTTCAGCCTGGATGACAGAGCAAGACCCTGTCTCAAAAAAAAAAAAAAAAAGGAAAAAGAAAAATGATTCCGGACATTTAGCTCCATTTGTACTAACTGTAGCAAATACCCTAAATACCCTTAAAGACCTACTGTTAGAATTTCTGAGGTTTTTTTGTTGTTGTCTTGACTTTTAGCAGCATTTAAAACATTCTCTTAAATTAGTATCTTTAGGATCTTCATTGGGATCATTACACCTTTTGTATAACGTCAAGGAAAAATTCCAAAGTTTAAGGCCAGCCTAGGCAATACTATTAAGGCCCGTCTCTAAAAAATAACGATCTAGGGAAAAGTTCATTTTGTGAACTTCTTAATTATTGCTGTTTAACATCTTTAAAGCCAATAGGTATTTCCACAAGATAAAGATAAAATCAAACTTTTGACTGCTAATGTTAGCTCTTTACTTACTTCTAGGTTCTATAAGAAGACAAATGGTTGACACCATAAGCCTATTTTGTATTTACATGATAGTCATTTTTGCTGTCATTTTACCATTTAGCCAGAAACCTAATACTTCTTTTTTTTTTGTCATGTCATATATAATTATATGCTTACAGGGACAAATAACCATGTAACAGTGGCAATAGAAAATTGAGTACCACTTGTTCATAACTAACCATTTGAATAAGAGCAAGGTAAGACAGTATAAAGGTAATCCTTGAATAAATGCAGCTTATTTGCATATTTCATAATCTTTAAACAATTTGCAGTTCTATTTTTTTAGTCTTTTTTAATTATATCAGCAAAATTAGGCAGCACAGGAAAGACTAGAATGTAACATCTGCCCAAATCTCATTTTCCTTATTCCTTATAGAATAATCTTAGTAATTATTTGTTGGTAAATTAATGAAGAAACTAATAAAAATAGTTTAGGACTAGTATGTGGACCACTGGCCTTTTCAGAAGGCAGTACCTTATTAATTAAAGAAAAAAAGGTGGCCAGGCAAGGTGGCTCACACCTCTAATTCCAGCACTTTGGGAGTTCAAGGTGGGAGGATCACTTAAGTCCAGGAGTGAGAGACCAGCCTGGGTCAGATACTTAAATTAGTATAGTGAGACCTCATCTCGACAAAAAATAAAAAATTAGCCAGGTTTGTGTTGATGCACACCTGTATAGTCCCAGTTACTTGGGAGGCTGAAGTGGGAGGATCACTTGAGCCCAGGAGGTCGAGGCTGCAATGAGCCAAGATGGCACCAACTGCACTCCAGCCTGGGTAACAGAGCAAGGCCCTGTCTCAGAAAAAAGAAAAAAAGGTGACTTTTGTCCACTATTGAGGAAATTCGACCCAGAGAAAAATGACCAAAATTAAAGGCTCTAAGAAAGAAATAAGAGGTTTATTTATGTTATATGGTTTGTAAAAGACACAGCAAGAGAAAATTGCTAAGTAGGAAATTACCACAAACATGGAGCTTATCGCATTTATCATCCTGTTCCTGTATAACAGGAGTTTGTTTTTCTAAAGGCATCTTATCTTTAGTGTCAGCTAGAGGAGCGTCTGTTTCCTCACTTGTGGGCTTGTCCTCAGCAGTTAGTTCCTTGCAGAGGACCTGGAGCCTGCGTGCAGGGCTGCAGCCAGAGCCTAAGACCCAGGACGGAGTCAGATCACAGGCACTAGGGGTGGAGGTCACACAGGGCAGAGTCAGATCACAGGCACTAGGGGTGGAGGTCACGCAGGACAGAGTCAGATCACAGGCACTAGGGGTGGAGGTCACGCAGGACAGAGTCAGATCACAGGCACTAGGGGTGGAGGTCACGCAGGACAGAGTCAGATCACAGGCACTAGGGGTGGAGGTCATGTCGGGCAGAGTCAGATCACAGGCACTAGGGGTGGAGGTCACGCAGGACGGAGTCAGATCACAGGCACTAGGGGTGGAGGTCACGCAGGACAGTGAGATCACAGGCACTAGGGGTGGAGGTCACGCAGGACAGAGTCAGATCACAGGCACTAGGGGTGGAGGTCACGCAGGACAGAGTGAGATCACAGGCACTAGGGGTGGAGGTCACGCAGGACAGAGTGAGATCACAGGCACTAGGGGTGGAGGTCACGCAGGGCAGAGTCAGATCACAGGCACTAGGGGTGGAGGTCACGCAGGACGGAGTCAGATCACAGGCACTAGGGGTGGAGGTCACGCAGGACAGAGTGAGATCACAGGCACTAGGGGTGGAGGTCACGTCGGGCAGAGTCAGATCACAGGCACTAGGGGTGGAGGTCACGCAGGACAGAGTGAGATCACAGGCACTAGGGGTGGAGGTCACGCAGGACAGAGTCAGATCACAGGCACTAGGGGTGGAGGTCACGCAGGACAGAGTCAGATCACAGGCACTAGGGGTGGAGGTCACGCAGGACAGAGTCAGATCACAGGCACTAGGGGTGGAGGTCACGTTGGGCAGAGTCAGATCACAGGCACTAGGGGTGGAGGTCACGCAGGACGGAGTCAGATCACAGGCACTAGGGGTGGAGGTCACGCAGGGCAGAGTCAGATCACAGGCACTAGGGGTGGAGGTCACGCAGGACAGAGTCAGATCACAGGCACTAGGGGTGGAGGTCACGCAGGACAGAGTCAGATCACAGGCACTAGGGGTGGAGGTCACGTCGGGCAGAGTGCGCTGCAGTCTGAAGAGGAGCTATGTGTCCCGCATACAGTGATTGTAAGCCAGGTCCATGCCACCAAGAGCTGGAGCTGTGGAGTAGTACTTGGTCCCCAGAAAAGCCCTCAGTCTGAGGTCCACATTTCTTCTTAATGTGGGCGGAAATAATTGCTGATGCTTGTGGTTGTTGAGAATCCTCAGCCGCAGTTCCTTTAACAGTTGCTGTGGGAAGTTTTCTACATCTTGCACCAATCTTAGGACAGGTGTAGGTGGACCAGATGTCTTCTCAGATGATGTCCAAGTTAGCAGTCTGGGAGTACTGTAAGATTCTCCCTTTTAAAATACTCTTTTGATTGCTTTTGGGGAAGACAGTAATACCCACTCATTTACTGCTACAAAAATCTTTATTATTATAATATTAGTAGTGTTAAGGAATTCATTTTCCATCTTGTTATATTAGTAGCTTTGTACCTTAGCCCACAGAACCATTTAGTAAATATTTTCAGAAATAAAAAATCAAGTTTTAACCAATAATTTGTTTCTTTTTTTGTAGGTGTATGAAAACATTATAGACTGGTATTTTCAATTTTCATTTGCAAGAAAATGATCAGTGGAATGAAATAACTGAAGTATAACAGAAGATATATTTTTTAAAACAGAAAGCCTTTGTACAGTTCCTGGGATTCACAGAAGCACTACTCCAGAGCAGAACGATGCCTTAATCTTAAGTGTCCATTTATGCAGCATTGACTTAGAGCTACAAAAGTGACTTAATGTTATTCTGGAAATAATACTTACCTGTTATGAGATGCTATAATATGAGCTGTCATCACATTTTAACATGCATATGTATTTTTTGATACCTGAATTACATTATTAGAATAAGAATCCATATACATTTTCACTCCAAAAACACAAGCTTAAAAACTTTAAAGTACATCTAGGGCAAATGGTGGCTGAAAGTGAATAATATTCAAATTACTGTTGCTTGTACTGTATAAGGAAAACTGCTTTTTTAAATTGGGTATTTGCTAATTTATAATTACTATTTTATACTTTTCAACATTTTTAATAACTTTTTTTATTGTTGGCTATAACAGAAGGATTCAGATATCTAAATATCATTTAGAACATAGAACACATTGGTCTAATTCATCAAAAGCTTAGTTATGAGCATTAATACAACCATGTAGTAGAGCAAGTGCCCAAGGTTTAAAGGGAACTTGGCAGTATAAGAAATATTTTGGGCTCTCTCTGCTATTTTATAGCTTTTTTTGTTGAACTTTCAGGGGTATGTACATGGGCAGAGAAACACAAAGGTACATGTGCTGGAGAATACTGGACACAGTAGGAAGAAGTATAGGTGTCCAGAAGAAAATCTAAGAGGAATATTGTAATTTGTTAAAAAAAATAGTTTTGAGTTTTAACAGCAGTTAGAATAAAGCATGCTGTTGACTTCACTTTCAAATTTCAGTGTAGGTAATGACTAAAAATTACTTTGAAACTTTTTACAGTAATACTGTAATAGCTTAAACAGTGATTTAAAATGCAATTCAAACTAGGCAAAAAAAACTTTAGAGTAAGTTTTCCTCCTGGCTGTCAGTTGGAAATTCTAACCTGAGTGGTCATTTTACATTCCCAGTCTCTTGAGAAGTGGATTCTACTCTTAGATGCACAGTCTGAAGTCTGACTTCCTAACAGCAACCCCTTTATGACTAGACACATTTCTCCTTTTTCCTTTTAAAATCTAAGCGACAGGAGGTGTTGCATTAACTCCAAGGAAAAGTACAGAATAAACAATGTAGAAATGTCACTCCTCATTTACACCTTTTAGACAGACAGACACACACACACACACACACACACACCTTCCAAGATAATTGATTGCTTCCAGTGAGTGGGTGGAGATGAATCTCAGCAGCATCTGTGAGTACTACAGGTTGGAGCTTCCTGTCTGTAAAATGGGACTGCAGGGGAGGGGGTGTTGTGAATGAGTTGGACTGGATGACTTCTAACATTCTGCGATGCCTAATTTTGCAAAATCACTTTTCATTCACCCAATAAATTTTTTTCTTCTTTTTTCCACAGAGTTTTGCTCTGTCTCCCAGGCAGGAGTGCAGTGGGGGGATCTTGGCTCGCTGCAACCTCTGCCTCCCAGGTTCAATAGAGTCTCCTGCCTCAGCCTCCCAAGTAGCTGGGATTACAGGCTCATGCCACCATGCCCGGCTAATTTTTACATTTTTAGAAGAGACGAGGTTTCACCATGTTGACCAGGCTGATCACGAACTCCTGACCTCAAATAATCCACCCACCTCAGCTTCCCAAAGTGCTGGGATTACAGGCATGAGCCACCACACCCCGCCCCAGTAAATTTTTTGGAGTACCTTCTGTATGCTAAATAATACACTAGGAATAGCTCTATCATTTCCTAGTACAGCATAAATTTTATGGTTGCTACTGTAGGTTTATAATTTATAATTTGGCCTAATTTCCATCAGCCATACTAATATTAGATTTTAAAAGGAGGCAACTTTTTTTCTTTTTGAACCAAAGGAATGAGTTAGCTTTGAAAACATAATTTGGGATATTATAGTATGGATTCTTCTACCTTTGTTTCAACTCCTTAGTAATCTTGATTCTAGCAAACTAGAATGAGATTTAAGAGATACCAATTATTGCTGGGTGTGGTGGCTCATGCCTGTAATCCCAGCACTTTGGGAGGCCAAGGCTGGCGGATCACCTGAGGTCAGGGGTTCGAGATTAGCCTGGTCAAAATGGCAAAACCCTGTCTCCACTAAAAATACAAAAAAAAAAAAAAAAACTGTCCAGGCACGGTGGCACATGCCTGTAGTCCCAGCTACTCGGGAGGTGGAGGCAGGAGAATCACTTGAACCCAGGAGGTGGAGGTTGCAGTGAGCCGAGATCGTGCCACTGCACTCCAGCCTGGGCGACGAGTGAAACTCCATCTCAAAAATATATATATATATCAATTACCAACTAAAAACATAACTTCAGTTTGGCAGTTTGCATATTATAAGGAGATAAATGTTAAAACATACTTGACTACTTTCAGAAGTGTTCTCCTGGTACTTTTTGCATTTCTACATTCAGATAAAAAGATTTGCATGCACCTGGCTAACGCCAAGGGAACTTCATTTTTTTCTTCACTATTATGCACTTTCATGGTATAGTCTTTCTCAGTTCTTTTAATTTTTGTTATTTAATGTCTTTAATAGCACAGCAAACATCTTTTCAGAAATTTTCAGTTAAAGCCTTTGAATTACTTATCTTTGATTTAATCTACAGCCAGCATTTTGCCACGTTCTAAATAATATTTAGCTGAACTGATTCATACGTATTAATGACCATTCTAGCAAAGGCCTACAAGTGGTGTGGGAATCAGGGAAAGGCTGCCTCTTTGGTATCTCAACTGGTATTGATTATTGCTATCAACTATTTGGGGAGAAAAAATCAAAATGAAGCCCTGTCAAATTTTAGAAGTACTATCTTTGGTCCTTCAAACACTTTGTGATGACACCTTAAGAAAAATAAAGTTGAAGTTCAGGTCTTGCCATTGCCATTACAAACAAATTAGGAGACTTGGTTTACCTGGGAACAAATTTACTTGAATATTCAGTACCTGAAACTATGCCAAACCAAAGAGCAGCTGCAGTACATTCGTTATTTTAAATGAACAAGTTTACAAAGTTTATTTTCATCTATACGTAAGGATGATTTTTTTAAAACTTTTTACATATTAGTGGTTATGATCCAATGTGTCATGAGTGAATTTAACTGTAAGGTGGTTTAAATCAAATATGCAATGTTTACTTGAATTGTATTTCTATTAGCAGATTTTGACTATGTTTACAGGACTGTTTAAGGATTATCAGGCATGTGAGATCTTTCAGTTATCTTTAAAGTAGATGTATATTAAGGGCTTAGATTTAGGATCTACATATTCTGGGCATTGAATAGGCAGTAACTTACAAATAAGTTTTGCTTACCTTTTGTTCTAGGGACTAGCACTGCTATCAATGGAAAGTATTTTTAACTAATCTGTTATTAAGAAAGTCATATTTTTGCATTTCAGCCAAAATAAAGACCGCCTCTAATAATCTGTTAGAAACAGATAATACATGTCTGAAATCCATATGTTTCATATGATCTAAACTGAATTTTCCAATTTAAATTAAAAATGTAATATAGATTCAGAAAGGTTCATATTTTTCTAATGACTTCATTCTATATTATTTTGTTAGGTTGCATAAAGAAGCAAGGAATTGTATTAAAAGATGAAGAAAGCTATTAGGTATATTTGTACATGACTGCAAATGAGTCTATGCCCGTTTAAAAGAAAAGATGGACACTATTTTAAAGTGAGCTTTAATATGCTTTTATATAAACAGATTTGAAGTACAGTTTAGTTTGGTTGTGTTTACCTAACAAGTACCATAAGCCTTGTGTTTGTTCTTATTTGTATAATCCTAGCCTGTGACTTAATATTGATGCTTTGCTTTGTCTTTTGGCTGGCCTAACCTACATTGACATGTACACAGAACATTTTAAAACTTTTTTTTCAAAAGTCATAATGAATTACTTTATTAATAAACAAAGTCTTGTATTTGAAGTGTTTTCTTTGTTATAAAGTGGTATTTACCAAATGAGAGAGTAACTATTATTTTTATCAACTTGAAAATCTGGTAAAATAGTGCTTAGTTAGAGAAAGAGATTGGCTAATAGTTTGGGGAAACCACTTTTAAGATAGGTATTATTTTAGTGCAACAAAATTGTTGTTTACTTAGGTTTATTCAAAACCTAAAGAGTTTAACTTAGCTTTTTACTGAACATAATTTAATTTCAGAAGTCATTTAGGATCTTGAGAACCTTCAGATAGATCACGGTAAGTTGTTGAATTGTGATTGTTAAAATGCTGAATAATAGATTTTATTATGTAGAATTATTTTATGGCATCTGTGTTCCAGTGCCCTTCCAAAGAGGCCAAGTTTGTTATTAAAGCCATTTAAAGATTTCCTGTAGCTATATTTATAAAAATTGAAGTATCTCCACAAGAAAGGAAAGATCTTGAAGACGGGTAAAAATATCAAATTGCAGGCCGGGCACGGTGGCTCATGCCTGTAATTTCAGCACTTTGGGAGGCTGAGGTGGGTGGATCACTTGACGTCAGGAGTTCGAGACCAGCCTGGCCAACATGGTGAAACCCTGTCTCTACTAAAAATATAAAAATTAGCCGGGTGTGGTGGTGGGTGCCTGTAATCCCAGCTACTTGGGAGGCTGAGGCAGGAGAATCACTTGAACCCAGGAGGCAGAGGCAGAGGTTGCAGTGACCCGAGATCGTGCCACTGTACTCCGGCCTGGGTGACAGAGCAAGATTCTGTCTCCAAAAAAAAAAAAAAGTCAAATTGCTGAAATCTGCAATCTGCATATAATGTGATCCCACTTAAGAGTTTTACAGTGTCCATGCTGTGTACCTGTGTGTTAAACTCAGCCTATTAATTGAGCGCCTACTCCAGGAAATGGGTGAGTAGTGGAAATAGAGCCACAGGCATCCTGCCTTTCCAGGCAGTGGCCCTGTGTGGGGTACAGGCATACAGGTACAACACCCCTCTGGGTGTTAATTGATAGAGGGAGTGAGAAATGATGGCTTATGGTTTGTCTCATTCAGCCACCGGAAGTGACAACCCTCTATTTAGAAGATTTACCAACTATGATCCTGTGCATATAATGTGGACCAGCTGCTGTTAAGTTTTTTACCACAACCTTCTAAAATAAATGTGAATTATTTGCAACATGTAGCCTCTCTAGATGTGGAGAGGTTGTCAACGATGCTAAAAGTAAAATGAGAAAAACTTGTTTTCCAACCCTTTTGTTAAGATTCACTGGAAAGGAACATTGCCTTCTGGAAATCACTTACGGGAATGCAATTTTTACAGCATTTCTTGGACTCATGCCCTCGTTCGTTTCATGGGTTGAAGGAAGGGCAGAAGGCAGTGAAGGAGGGGAAAGGTTCCCGCCAGAATGTGCATTTAGAAGCATTGATCCACAGGCGTGCTATTACTCAGCACTCCTGTGGATACAATGATAAACTTCACTCAGCACTCCTGTGGATACAATGATAAACTTCACTCAGCACTCCTGTGGATACAATGTTAAACTTAGGTCCTTCATTCAAATGCCTGTATCTAGCTTTTCTACGTGTTTAGATGTGCTCACCACATATTAAAAATAGATGTGGAGTAGTGTTTGAAAAATATTGAAAATATTGAAAAATATTTTCAATACAGTCATCTGTTGGTATCCATGGGGATACTGAGGTCTGCTTGAGCATCCTCGGATTTTGATATCCGTGGGGATTGGTCTAGGACCTCCCACAGATACCAAAATCCACACATGCTCAAGTCCCTGATATAAAATGGCCTAGTATCAGGCACAGTGGCTCACGCCTGTAACCCCAACACTTTTGGAGGCCGAGACAGGTGAATCACTTGAGCTCAGGAGTTCAAGATCAGCCTGGGCAACATGGTGAAACCCTGCCTCTACACAACAAAAAACAAAAATTAGCCAGGCATGGTGGTGGACGCCTGTAGTCCCAACCATTCGGAAGGCTGAGATGGGAGGATGAATTGAACCCGGGAGGCTGAGGCTGCAGTGAGCAGTGATGGAGTCACTGCACTCCACCCTGGGTAAGAGAGCAAGATCCTGTAAGTAAATAAAATGGTCTAGTATTTGCATGTAATCTATGCGTATCCTCCCATATACTTTAAATCACCTCTAGATTACTTATAATACCTAATATAGTGTAAATGCTATTAATACATATAGGAGTTATATTTTTATTTATTATTATAATTATAATTATTATTTTTGAGACAGAGTTTCACTCTTGTTGCCCAGGCTGGAGTGCAATGGCATATGGCATAATCTTGGCTCACCGCAACCTCTGCCTCCCAGGTTCAAGCAATTCTGCCTCAGCTTTCCAAGTAGCTGGGATTACAAACGTCCCACTATGCCCAGCTAATTTTTTTTTTTTTTTTTTTTCAGTAGAGACAGCGTTTCTCCATGTTGGTCAGGCTGGTCTCGAACTCCAAACCTCAGGTGATCCGCCCGCCTCAGCCTCCCAAAGTGCTGGGATTACAGGCATGAGCCACCACACCCGACTTTTTATTTGTATTTTTTATTGCATTGTTATTTGGGTGAAGGGTTCCCTGAATATTTTTGAGCCATGGTTGGCTGAATCTGCAGATGCAGAACCCGTGGATATAGAGCATTGCTTTAGAAAGATTGTCTCCCTAATAGAAAGTGCTAAACCACCTACAGCCGTACCGCCCTAAACATGCCTGGTGTCATCTGATCTTGGAAACTAAGTAGGGTCGTGCCTGGTTAGTACTTGGATGGGAGGATGTTAAACCACTGAAAATTACATTAATCTATGCTCGTCTCTGAGTAGTTGGAGGATAGGGAGAAGGGAATTATGCACGTTTATTTAATGTTGAAGTATATATTCTAATTTCATATGACACATTTAATGTTGCTGTATACATAGGGTATATAAAAGTATATGTTCTAATTTCATGACAAATATCGAGTTAGCAAATATATTTTAGGATACTGTTGGTTAAATTCAGAAGAAAGTCTTTTTTTTTTGTTTGTTTTTTGAGACAGAGTTTTGGTCTTGTCACCTAGGCTGGAGTGCAATGGTGTGATCTCAGCTCATAGCAACCTCTGCATCCCAGGTTCAAGTGATTCTCCTGTCTCCCGAGTAGCTGAAACTACAGGCATCTGCCACCACACCTGGCTAATTTTTGTATTTTACTAGAGCCAGGGTTTTGCCATGTTGGCCAGGCTGGTCTCAAACTCCTGACCTCAGGTGATCCGCCTGCCGTGGCCTCCCAAAGTGTTGGGATTATAGGCATGAGCCACTGCACCCAGCCAGAAGAAAATCTTTTAAACATTGCGTTTTTAGAAATTTTTAAATAATGTCAACATATTTATTTGAGAACAGGTGATGAGACTGGCTAATTTTTGTATTTTTCTGGTGGAGACGGAATTTCACCATATTGCCCAGGCTGGTCTCGAACTCGTGGGCTCAAGTGATCTGCCCGCCTTAGCCTCCCCAAAGTGTTAGGATTACAGGCGTGAGCCACCACGCCCAACCTTCAACATTTATTTTAGATTGAAGGGGAACGTGCAGATTCATTACATAGGTACATTGTGTTGGTCCTGAGGTTTGGGGTACAGTTGATCCCATTGCCCAGGTAGTGAGCATAGTACTTGATAGACCTACTGTCTACTGTTGCCATCTTTATGTCCATGTTTACCCAATAAACATTGCTTTTATTTTTTATTTTTTTGAGAGGGGTCTCAGTCTGGTGCCCAGGCTGGAGTGCAGTGGCACAAACATAGCTCACTGCAGCCTCAACCTCCTGGGCTCAAGCAGTCCTCTCACTACACCTTCCTGTGTAGCTAGGACCACAGATGGGCATCACCATGCCCAGCTCATTTTTTTTCTGTAGAAACAGGGGTCTCACTTTGTTGCCCAGGCTGGTCTTGAACTCCTGAGCTCAATCTTCATACCTTGGCCTTCCAAAGTGCGGGGATTACAGGTGTGAGCCACCATGCCCAGCCCCAAACATTGCTTCTAGAAATGAAATTCGTAATCTACCTCTGTAGTATAACATATCTGTACTTTGCCCATTGAGAAGTGTTCTGAACCAAAATGTCCATATTCGGATTATAGCCATTATCCCCAATGTGCACTTCATTCTACAAACAGCTGTGTGTAGAGTGGATATATTAAGTCCATATTTTAATATCTAGTCCTAGGTATTTTGAAGTGAAGATGTTTGTGACAAATTTTTAAAAATGAGGTGGTGAACTGGAGTTGGCCCACAGGCCATAGTTAAGCAACCCCTATGTTAGCAGCTCCATGCATTCCACACCAGTCTCTATAGTAGCAAATAGGAAGCCCTGCTCCTCCCCCACAAAAAGTGACATTTTTGACACATTTTTGGGTTGTTAAATTCAAAACCCAATGTCCTTTGGCAGCATTTGTAAAGGAGGAAGGACTCTCTCCAACTGATGGTTTTTTTTGTTTTGTTTTTTTTTTTTTTGAGACGGAGTCTCGCTCTTTCACCCAGGCTGGAGTGCAGTGGCGCGATCTCGGCTCACTGCAAGCTCCGCCTCCCAGGTTCATGCCATTCTCCTGCCTCAGCCTCCTGAGTAGCTGGGACTACAGGTACCCGCCACCACAGCACCTGGCTAATTTTTTTTTTTTTTTTGTATTTTTAGTAGAGACGGGGTTTCACCATGTTAACCAGGATGGTCTTGATCTCCTGACCTCATGATCCGCCTGCCTCGGCCTCCCAAAGTGCTGGGATTACAGGCATGAGCCACTGCACCAGGCCAACTGATGTTCTTAAGCCATCTCTTTGAGCTGTAACTCATTAATGAACGCTTTACTGGAGAAATCAGAAAAGCATAAAAGGAATGGTTCTATTTGTTTTTAGAAAACACTCCAGATTATACTGTAGTTCCATGTCAGTTCCACTTAACACAGCTGTGTTGCTAGTGGATGAAATTAAGTCTCTTGTTTTGAAACACCTTAGGCTTCTGGGTGTTCGGAGGTGATGACACATGATAAAGGACAGCTAGTAGAATAATACATGTTATAAATATCTCTAATTATTTTAACAAATGAAATACTATTTTGTAGGTGAGATTGTTCATTCAGTACTTATTCCTGGGTTTGTGAGTGGGAGGGAGAGGCAGCACTAGGGTAGGTTTCTACAGATGTGTCTTTTTTTTTCTCTTTCTTTTTTTCTTTTGAGATGGAATCTCACTCTGTTGCCCAGGCTGGAGTGCAGTGGCACAATCTTGGCTCACTGAGACCTTCACCTACCGGATTCAAGCAATTCTGCATCAACCTCCCGTGTAGCTGGGATTACAGGCATGCACCACCATGCCCGGCTAATTTTTTGTATTTTTAGTAGAGACAGGGTCTCACCATGTTGGCCAGCCTGGTCTCAAACCCCTGACCTCAGGTGATCGGCCCACCTGGGCCTCCCAAAGTGCTGGTGAGCCCCTGCGCCCGGCCAGATGTGTCTTTTTAGATGACAGGTGCAGAGTGATCTGTGCCTGTATTTTATATGGCTCTGGCTGTGTACACACTCTTTTTTGAGACAGAGTCTCACTCTGTCACCCATGCTGGAGTGCAGCAGCACAATCACGGCTCACTGCAGCCTCCACCTCCTAGGCTCAAGCAATCCTCCCACCTCAGCCTCCTGAGTAGCTGGGGCCACAGGTGCACACCATCATGCCCAGATAATTTTTTGTATTTTTTGTAGAGAAGGGGTTCCACCATGTTGTTGCCCTCACTGGCCTTGAACTCCTGGGCTTAAGCAATCTGCCTGCCTTGGCCTACCAAAGTGCTGGGATTACAGGTGTGAGCCACTGCGCCCAGCTAACACTGTCTCATTTACCATTATATTCCTAGTGACTAAAACAGTGCCAGACACATACTAGGTGGTCAATACTTTCTGAATGAATAGTGTAATTCCCTATATATGAACAATCACTATGTATATATGGAAACCTGGGAGGATGTATACCAAAATATCAACAGTAGTGTTTTCTGGTTGGTAGACATTAGGGTAATTTTACTTTCTTTTTTTGTTTAAATTTGCTACAACAACTACATATTATCTTTGTAAACAAGGTAGGGAAAGTTTATTCACTAATTCCTTCTCAGAGTATGATTATGGTGGCATAAATTGATGCAGTATTACAGGCACAAAGCCACTTCAGCAAACCCTTTTTATAAGGGCCCTAATACATTCATGAGGGAAGAGTCCTCATGACTTAATAACTTTCCAAAAGGCCCCGCCGCTTAATACTACCACAGTGGGGATTAAGGTTCAACACGAATTTTGGAGGGGCCACCATCATTCAAACCACATAGGTGGTATCAGAGAAGACTATGTGGAAAATGGGAATTTGTATCACCATCCAGCGATAATGAGGCCTCACACCTCCCATGGTGACATTAGAGACCACATGGGGAGCAGTAATGAGGCACCCCTCCCCCGCCCAGCAGAAGTGTTGTCAGTGGAAGCCAACTGGGGGGTCCCAAAATACCACTGCTACCAACAGTAATGAGATACTCCTCCTACCTACTGGAGTATCAAAGGAAGGCAAAGGGGGAACTTTCAAACACACACCGTAGAAATGAGATATGTGTGTGGTGAGTTCAGTTCACATGGCTGTGAGTGTTTAGTGGATCTGGGGTTAGTCCAGGGAGGAGGCAGACAGAGGGGAAGGAAGGTGCAACACAGAGGTGGAAAGAGGCCAGAGGTGTTCAGATCTGCAGGTGGCTCCTGGGGCGGCAGATAAAATGGGCCTGGAGGGGCAGGTCAGGGCTCTGTTAGGTAGGCCTCCGTGACAGGTTCATGAGTGGAAATTTCACCCTGAGAGGAGACCGCAGACAGATTTTAGGCAAGAGCCTGACATCAGAGAGACAGAAAGGTGTCATGTGGGGAAGAGTGCAGGGAGGAAATGCTGCTGGCCTGAGGCCACACAGGCAGTGGTTGGAACTCAGGATGTCATGAGACCCAAAGCAAGCCAGGCCTGGTGGGGCTTAGAGGTGGGCATGGGTCTGAGAGGTGTTGTAGAAGGCAGAGTGTGCAGGGTTTTGTGCTGAGAGACGGGGGAGGTACTGAGGTCAATATCTGACATTTTAAGCTCCAGGAAACTGTGAAACATTAAGATAGTGTGATGGACAATTTAACATGTCATCTTGGCTGGGCCACTGGGTGCCCAGGTATTGGGTCAAACATTATTCTGGACATGTCTGTGAGGGAAGTTTTGGATGAGGTTAACATTGGTTTATCATCCCAAAAATGTATTATCGTGGATATGACTTATGTTTTAAATATGTGAACATTATTGTGCTTTCTTGGACATCCACTGCCTAGGGCAGACCTCTGCCCTGATGGGTGTTCAGGCACTGGGTGTATTACCCATGTCTTTACTTTTCTCTATTCATTCATGATACTTTGACATCTGGGGCATTGCTGACTCTGGGGGGACTGCCCCACCTTCCCTATCAGGCTCTCACGAGGGCTACTATCCATCCACCTGCCTTAGTCACCCCAGGGCCATTGCCAGACATTAGGGATAGTCATCTGCCCCAGAGCCCTGAAATTAAACTAGACAATCCTAAGCCTGTGTGCTCCGCTCACCCACTCCTCCCGTGGAAACCATAAAAAGGCTCCAGCCCACAGTTCCTCCATCTCCCTCTGTTCCTGACTGGCCCAGTGTCTCCTGTGAGGCCCCGTGTGCTGTGCTGGGCCTCCTGTTTCTAGGGATGTATGAGCAGAATAAGCTGCTTCTTCATGAGAGTCATTTTTGTGTCTGTGTGCCTTATCATCCTTAATTAAAACAGATCCTGGGGACCCTTAAAACACAGGTAAGCACTTGCTCATCCATTCTTCAGGAGGCTAAGTCTGGGTCATCCGCCTCTGTCTCTTCTCAAACCCTTTCAGGGCGTAGCCTGAGGCTGGGGTTGCAATAAGAGCTCAACGAACGTGGCTGGCTGAGTTCTCCTGTGCTGTCCACCAGGCCTCCCCATCGGGTCTGTGCCTCCCATGGGGCTGTGTGTGTGTGTGTCTGATGTGGGGTGCCAGCAGCACAGACACACCAGTGTGTTGTGTTTCCCTCAGAGGCAGCCTCGGGGCTCAGCCTGCTAAGGGTGAGGACAAGGAGGTGCTGGGTGGTGACGTCTTAGACTTCATCTGAGCCTTCAGTGAGTCAATCTTTTTGCTAGTGGAGGGTCTTGCTTCACTGTGGATGGCTGCTAACTGATCAGGGTGGTGGTTGCCAAAGGTGGGGGCGGCTGTGGCAATTTCTTAAAATAAGACAACAATGAAGTTTGCCTTGGCAATTGACTCTTCCTTTCGCGAAAGATGTCTCTGTAGCATGTGATGCTGTTTGATAGCATTTCACCCACAGTAGAATTTCTTTCCAAATTAGAGTCCATCCTCCCAAACCCTGCCACTGCTTTATCAACTGAGTCAATGTAACATTCTAAATCCTTTGTTGTCATTTCAACAATGTTCATGGCATCTTCACCAGGAGTAGATTCCGTCTCAAGAAACCACTTTCTTTGCCCATCCATATAAAGCAACTTCTCACCTATTTAAACTTTATCACGAGATTGCAGCAATTCAGTCACATCTTCGGGCTCCACTTTTAATTATAGTTCTCTTGCTATTTCCACCACATCTGCAGTGACTTCCTATGGTAAATTGACCAAAGTCTCAATTGAGCTTTTCAAAGTCATCCAGGGTTGGAATCGACTTCTTCCAAACTCCTGTTAATGTTGGCATTTGACCTCCTCCCATGAATCATGAATGTTCTTAATGGCACCTGGAATAGTGAATTATTTTCAGAAGGTTTTAATTTCTTTTGTCCAGATCCATCAGAGGAATCACTATCTGTGGAAGCTATAGCCTTACAAAATGTATTTTTTAAATAATAAGAATTGGAAGTCAAAATGACTCCTTGATTCCTGGGCTGCAGAATGGATGTTGTGCTAACAGACATGGAAACATTCATCTTCTTGTACATCTCTATCAGAGCTCTTGGGTGACCCGGTACTCAATGAGCAGTCACATTTTCAAAAAATCTTTTTTTTTCTGAGCAGAGGGTCTCAACAGTGGGTTTAAAATATTCAGTAAGTCATGATGTAAGCAGATGTACTGACACCCAGGGTTTGTTGTTCCATTTGTAAAGCACAGACAGAGTAGATTTAGCATAAGTTTAAGTGCTTTAGGATTTTTGAATGGTACATGAGGACTGGCTTCAACTTCAAGTCACCAGCTGCATTAGCCCCTGACAAGAGAGTCAGCTTGTCCTTTGAAGCTCTGAAGCCAGGCATTGACTTCTCCTTTCTAGCTATGAAAGTCTTAGGTGGCATTTTCTTCCAGTAGAAGGCTCTTTCATCTACATGAAAAATCTGTTGTTTAGTGTAGTGACCTTCATCAATGATCTTAGCAAGATCTGGAGCGCTTGCCACCTCATCTTGCACTTGATGTTACGGAGATGGCTTCTTTCCTTAAACCTTATGAACCAACCTCTACTAGGTTCCAACTTCTCTTCTGCAGCTTTCTCACCTCTCTCAGCCTTAATAGAACCAAAGAGATAGGGTCTTGCTCTGGATTAGGCTTTGGCTTAAGGGAACATTGTGGTTGGTTTGCTCTTCTATCCACACCACGCACACTTTCTCCATATCAGCAATAAGGCTGTTTCGCTTTCTTATCATACGTGTGTTCACTGCAGTAGCACTTTTAATTTTTTTCAAGAATTTTTTCTTCGCTTTCACAGCCTGGCTGTTTGGCACAAGAGGGCTAGGTTTCAGGCTGTCTTGGCTTTCAACATGCCTTCCTCACTAAGCTTAATCATTTCTAGCTTTTGATTAAAGTTGAGAGACATACCACTTTTCTTTCACTTGAATACTTAGAGGCCATGGTAGGGTTATTAATTGGCCTAATTTCAATATTGTTGTGTCTTAGGGAATAAGGAAGCTTAAAGAAAGAGAGAGAGAGAGAACAGCCTCAGTGGGGCAGTCAGAACACACACAACATTAATTGATTAATTCATTGTCTTATATGGGTGTGGTTTATCATGCCCAAAAACAATTACAGTAGTAACACCAAAGATCACTGATTACAGATGAGTATAGCAGATATAATAACAATGAAAAAGGTTGAAATATTGCAAAAAACTACCAAAATGTGACAGAGACAGGAAGTGAGCACCTGTAGACTTGCTCGATGCCATGTTGCCATAAACCTTCAGTTTTTAAAAAATGCAATCTCTGCAAAGCACAATAAAGCGAAGTGCAATTAAAATCAGCTATGCCTGTATAAAAAGTGCCCAGCATATGGGAGATGCCCCATGTGTGGTACTTATTAATATTGGTAGTTTTCATGTGCTGCCCCCAGGAATACATAGATAGATTAACTCAAATGAACTCTAAGGAAACTTACGTTAAGTCTTATGTCTCTTTCCTCCAGATGTCATGGGAACAGACATGTCTCGGAGAGGTGCACCCTGGGATCTGTCCAGGATCAGAAACTCTTGGAGCCAGCCCAGCCAGAGGTACTGCCCAAGGACTTGTTCTCCAAAGCTTCCAGTCATGAAAGTGCTCAGCCCAAGGTGGGTGCCAGGGTGACCGTGCCCCAGGGATGGCTGGGCTTCTTTCTCTACCTGGTTCAGCCCAAGCCACTTAAGGCAACTGTGGATTCACAGCGGTACCTCTAACTCTTCCCACCCCATGGAGACCTGGGCATGCATGAAAGGCTAGGAGGACAGCATAGAATTTGGCCACTGGCCCCTACGGCCATGGGTGGTGGTTGGTGACTGAAGAAAGAGATGAAGGCTTGTCAGGGAGGTGCTTGAACCCTGTCTGGTAGCCCACAGAACCGAGATCAGAGGCTGTGGAGGCACTGCTGCCTCCTGGGCTCTAAATGAGCAAATGTTTGGGAACGACAGTGCCAGAACAAAGCTGCCTGCGCTCCTGTCCTGCCCTTCTCAGCTCAAGTCACACACGTGCTAAGAGGCTTTTGGCTGCAAGTGGCTGGTAGACATTGGTTGACAGATTTGGGATGTGATAAGAGGCTGTTGATTTCATTCGTTTGTGCAATGTCGGAGATAAATTTTAACAGTTAAAACGGGGAAGGAAAAAAAAAGCCCTAGAACTTTGCCAGCATCACAACTCTGCCTGTTTCTTCTAACGGATTTCTTGAAACTGTCAACTGCCTGAGCTGGAGAAGCCCACTTATAAGGAACGTTGTCATGTGTCTCCAGGGGAGCCAGGACCGTCCGTGGGGTTGGCTGGCCCTTCACAATGTGACCCCACTTCCATGGGCTCCCTCTTTCCTCCTGCACAGCCCTGGGGTGCAGGGCTCCCTCTGGAAGGCAACAGCTTCCAGCGACTCAAAGGCCTGCAGGGTCGTGTGATCTCAGCATCACAGGTCTACCCATAGAACCAGCAATTTTATCAGTAGTATTAATTATCCTCTGCAAAAAGAGACACTGAAAACAAAGTTCCCTTTCTCAAAGAACTCTGATGAGAAATTAAAAAATATATTTGACCTTGGAGGATTCATTGTTTTGGAAGCCACGGAGACCTGCATCATGCAACCCAAAAGAAGGATTACATCTGAGATGTGTGGGACGGGCACGAGGGGCCTCTACAACCAATCTACCCTGTGTCTTGACTTCTCTGAGAGTTGCATTGGGTTCAACAGTGATTCCATTTCCTCCCAAAGGGCCACTGGGAGATAAGCAGCATCGAGCTTATATCCAAAAAGCTCTATGTAGTTTCAAGGTGTTTCCAAAGCACCTCCTCTGATCCTCATACCCTCCAGGGTGGCAGGCAACACAGGGCATTTGAGTTTGCTCTGAGATGAAGATACGACCATAGGGTTGTACCCAGAAGGTCTCATGACTGGACATCCAGCTCTTTGCACCACACTCCGAAGGGAGAAGTGGTCCAGGTTGCCCTTCTGAGAGTGAATATCACTTCCAGCACAGGCGGCAGCCTGCATCCCAGCCGGCCCTGCTGATGCCTCCAAGGATGTGAGTGAGAGTTACCCACATCATGGGAACCCTTTGCTGGTCTGCAAAATATCCCAGAGGTTGTTCCTTTGAACCCTGTGTGTGGAGAGCTTTGACTTAAATGTGCCATGCATAGAATGAACCCCTGCAGGGGTGTGTCACCCCTTGGCTTCCCAGGAAGACCACCCGCTTTTCTGACACTGTCCCTGGAATGACCAACTGTGGCCTTTTTACGAACTCTTCAGGCTCGAGAAGTGCACATCCTCATTTACAAGGGACATGTGGAAAGTCTTGAAATTGGATCCGAAAAGTGTGGTTTCTCCAAGAACTAAAGCTCCCGAAGCAGTTTTGAGAAGAGAGGGACATAGGCCAGCAAGGATTTTGGCATGGATTCTTTTCCTTTGCTCTTAGGATGTGTGTGATCCCAAAGAGTTTGCCGGCAGGCTATGGGAACTCCATCCCCACACACTCAGCCACTACCTCAGGTGGCAGGGGCCCTGGCTAGGGTTTGGCTGTAATATTCAGGACTGACTGAGCATCCTGCACACTGGTGAAGGGAGGGGTCCTCTGGAGACCATGCCTCTCCTACAGTCAGCCCCACCCCCAGGTGGGAGGGATGTGCCAGTGCCTTCTCACCCCCACGTGCCTGCATGCTGCCCTTCGTTCTGCTGTTTCCTAATCACACCTGCTCTCAGGAACAGGTGCAACACAGTCCCACTAGGTGCATAGCTACTCACACTGTGACACGGACACTCCCAGGAACACCAGCCCCATAAAGCCTCGGAGGAGAGGGCTAGAATTCTAGGCAACCTTGAGCTAGGGAGGGCTCCTTTGAACTGGGAGATTCTCAATGTCTTTGGAGTCTTATTCTTATCAAAAGTCCCTCTGGAGAAGCCTCGTCTTGGGGATTGGCCAGAGGGAAAAGTTTATGGCAGCACTTGCATCAAAAGACACCATAGCATCACATCAACCAACGACCAACTGTAATGATTTCACTTTTATCAGTATACACATGATTAGAAATTTTGGAAACTGGACCACTCTTCTGTTCTACTAACCAAACACTCAATACCATGAATCATGTGAGAGGACTGTTGCCCATGTTAGGTTATGTGACCTTTTTATTTTGGCTGGGGATGGTATACTTCATTGATGGTGCATGACAAGCTGGAGCTGCCTAAGCCCCTGTCCTTCCTCCAGGAGTCTGGAATGGAAACTGACTTTGGGGAGCCTGAGTGGGGCAATGACTCCCCAGCAGCTGGGGGTTCACTCTTCCTTTCATGCTCTTGATGGAGCTGGTGGTCTGGGGGTCTTACTCCTTGGAGGCCGTGTGGACCATAAGGTCCACCACCCTGTTGCTGCTGCCAAATTCATCCCAGGAAAGGAGCCTGACAAAGTGGCCATTGAAGGTAATGCCAATCGTGGCATTGAAGGTAGAAGAGTGCGGGTGCCACTCTTAAAGTCAGAGGAGACAACTTGGTCCTCAGTGTAGATCAGAATGCCCTTGAGGGGACCCTCCGATACCTGCTTCAGCATCTTCTCATGCCATCATATTTGGCAGCTTTCTGCAGATGGCAGATGAGAGCCACAACCAAAATATTATGGGTGGGAACACAGAAGGCCATACCTGTGAGCCTCTTATCTGGCTCAGGGATGACCTTGCCCATAGCCTCGGCCACACTAGTAGATACAGGGATGATGTTCTGCAGCAGTCACGCCAAAGTTTCTCCAACAGTCTTCTGGGTGGCAGTAGTGGCATGGACTGTAGTCATAGATGACCTTGGCCAAGGGTGCCAAACATTGATAGTGCAGGAGGCACTGCTGACAATCTCGAGAAGATAATTCATACTTCTCATGGTTCACACCCACCACAAACATGGATCTGCATAAGAGCACAAGGGGCAAAGATGACGACAGTTTTGGCTCCTTCAAGTGAGCCCCAGTCTTCTCCGTAGTGCTGAAGATGCCAGTGGGCTCTGCACCATATTCAGCACCAGTGTTGCCTCATTTGATGTTGGCGAGATCTTGCTCTTGGAGGATAGAGATGGGTTTCCCATTGATTACAAGCTTCCTGTTCTCTTTCCTTGACTGTGCCATTGGACTTGTCATGAAATATACTGGAACATGTAGACCATGGAGTTGAGACCAGTGAAGAGATCATTGATGATGACAGTGTCCATTTTGCCAGAGTTGAAAGCTGCCCTGGTGACCAGGTATCCAATATGGCCAAATCCATTGACTCAGACTCTCACCATTGTATCCTGGATGAGGCTGACACTGCATGAGCAGATGGAGCTGTTTGTCGAACGAGGAAGAGAAGAGAGCCACAGCTTTTTTCTTTTAAAAACAGACTTCATCTTCTGAGCAGTTCTAGATTCACAGAAAAATTGAGCAGAGTACAGAGATATCCCAGGTACCTTCCCCCCTACACATGCACAGCTCCCCACATTATCAACATCCCCCACCAGACTGGCATGTTTGTTTCAATTAATGAACCAACATTGACACATCTCTGTCACCCAGAGTCCATGGTTTACCTTAGGGTTCACTCTCTGTGTTGGACATTTTATGGGTTTTGACAAATGCATTATGACATGCATCCATCATTATAATATCAGAGTAGTCTCACTGCCCTACAAATCCTCTGTACCCTACCAGTTCATCCGTTCCTCCCGCTCCCCACTTGGCAACCACTGATCTTGTTATCCTCTTCATAGTTTCACCTTTTCCAGAATGTCATACAGTTGGAATCATACGGTATGCAGCCTTCTCAGATTGGCTTCTTTCACTCAGTAATATGCATTTAAGTTTCCCCCATGCCTTTTCATGGCTTCGCAGCTCAAGCTAAGTAATACGCCATTGTCTGCATGTACCCCAGTTTATCCCCTCACCTACTGAAGGATATCTTGGTTGTTTCCAACTTTTAGCAAATACGAATAAAGTGGCTCTAAACATCCGTGTGCAGGTTTTTGTGTAGAAAAGGTTTTCAACTCCTTTCATAAATAAGGGGCGTGGCTGCTGGAAGTTAACGCAACTTTTACTTTGCCTTGATGGCTCTCAAGCGGGGCTGCCCATTGTAACCACCTGGTGAGCATTTAACAAATCCCTGTACCCACCCCCACCCAGGCCACTTTAAACCAGAATCGGAGATGGGTGGGGCTTGAACAAAATGTTAACCAACCCATTGGGAGGTCCTGAAGTGCAGCCGGTGTTGAGAATCACCAATTCAGAGGCTGACACCAGATTCCCGAGTTTCTGCAGATTTCTAGTCAGCTTCTCTACCAAGAGACATTTAGACGCTGAGAGCAATAAGAAAATGGTTAAATGACCAAGTATTTATGTTTCATAAAACATTTTTTTTAAAAAATTTATATATATGTGTGTATGTGTGTGTGTGTGTGTGTATATATATAGAGAGAGAGAGAGAGAGAGAGAGAGAGAGACTCACTCTGTTGCCCAGGCTAGAGTACAGTGGTGTGATCATGGCTCACTGCAGCCCTGAACGAAGGGCCCAAGTGATCAAGTGATTCTCCTGACTCAGCCTCTCAAGTAGCTGGAACTACGGGCACATGCCATCACGCACAGCTTTTTTTTTTTTTTTTTTTTTTTTTGAGACTGAGTCTTGCTCTGTCGCCCAGGCTGGAGTGCAGTGGTGCAATCTCAGCTCACTGCAACCTCCACCTCCCAGGTTCAAGCAGTTCTCCTGGCTCAGCCTCCTGAGTAGCTAGGATTACAGGCTTGTGCCACCCTGCCCAGTTAATTTTTTTTTTTTTTTTTTTGTATTTTTAGTAGATATGGGGTTTCACCATGCTGGCCAGGCTGGTCTCAAGCTCCTGACCTCGTGATCCTCCTGCCTCAGCCTCCCAAAGTGCTGGGATTACAGACGCCCTGCTAATTTTTAAAACTTTTTTGTAGAAATGGGGTCTCCCTATGTTGCCTAGGCTGGTCTCAAACTCTTGGGCTCAAGTGACCCTCCTGCCTCGGGCTCCCAGAGTGCTGAGATTTCAGGTGTGAGCCACTGTGCCTGGCCTATGAAACATTTCTATTTTCATTTCTAGAAAAATCAATGTCATTTTTCTAGAAAGTTTCTATATGAAATTAACATCTGCCCCTTTTCACCCCCTTTGACTGACAACAGGCCCCAGAAGGTCCCCTTTTCATGAATTTCAGCATCCCTGGGCCCAGCCAGGCCACCATGGGCATTCCAATCAATTCCAACTTCTCCCAGCTCCCAGGGGCAACAGTTCTTGGTGTGAGGAACATGGACTTGCCCTTCTCTCTGCACCAGCTTGACCTGGCCAGTTCCTTGTGGCTAACAGAGTGGACATCTGTCACTGTCTGCCTGGGGCAGGGTGAAGACCAGGAGATGTCTGAGGTAGAGGGGTCCTTGGTGGGGGGTGGGGGTGGGGTCCAGGCCAGTCATCTATGCGTTTATGTTAAAGCATTTACATATTTATTTATTTATTTATATATTTTTTGAGACCGAGTCTCGCCCTGTTGCCCAGGCTGGAGTGCAGTGGTGCAATCTCGGCTCACTGCAACCTCCGCCTCCTGGGTTCAAGTAATTCTCCTGCCTCAGCCTCCTGAGTAGCTGGGATTACAGGCACCTGCCACCACGCCCGGCTAATTTTTTAAATCTTTAGTAGAGACGGGGTTTCACCATGTTGGCCAGGCTGGTCTCGAACTCCTGACCTCGTGATCTGCCCACCTTGGCCTTCCAAAGTGCTGGGATTACAGGCATGAGCCACCGAGCCCAGTCCCAGAACGTCCTTTTTAAACACATTGAACAGATATAAACTGAGTAGCTCTCCTTGGATAGTGGGCTGGAGGGTCAGGCCCCCCATGCAACATCCCCTGCTTGACGACCTGGTGGCTCAGCCACTTTTAAGAAACTTGTAGAGTCCCAAAGGAGACATGTTGAGCCTTATTTTCCACAGATGACATGGGGGTAGGAGTGGGCAGCAATCCAAGAAGAAACCCCCTCATTTCACAAGAGCTGTTGGGGCCAGCCTTTCAGTCTTTAGATGTGTCTGTGTGCGAGGCACTGTACCTGCTCTCCAAATGGTGTCAAGTGTCTCCCTACTCTCCTCCACCTTGTTCCTCCCACCTGTGCTCTGTCTTTGCCCTCCCTGCTCTCTCCTTCCCCTCCCCTCCCCTCCTTCCACCTTCCCTCCTCCCTCTCCCCAGGCTAGCTCTGAAGGACAGACGTCTTCCCCCGAGAGGCAGCTGCTCTCAGATGAGGAGCTAACCTACGAATGCATCAGATGTCCCAATGTTAGGGGAAATCATCTTCCTTGAAAGTCAGAGCCTAAGCATTTGGGCTCTCCCAGGCTTCCCTCTGCCCGAGTGGAGCCTGGAGCCACTGAATTCAGATCCAAGTGAAAAGCAAGTCCCAGGGCAGCTGAGCAGGCAGCTTGTAAGCAAACGAGTGTGGGGCTCTGAGTGGGAGAGAGGAGTAAGTCTGAGAGTGAAAAAGGAGTCTGTTGCTCTTCCATTTTTTCCTCCTCTCCTTCTACTTTCTCTGTTGCTTTCTCTGCCTTTGTTGCTTTGACTCTCCAGAAAGTCTCCCTGGAGCTGGAAAGTGGCATCACTGAAACATTCCAGAAACGAGCTGAAGTCACTCAAGGAAGGCCTTGGGAACTAGGGTTTGGCCCGGTGGGCAGCGCATGGTAGACATTCACACGCGCGCTCCAGCACTGAACACTGCGACCTGGCAGGTAAGTACTCAATCTTTATGATGGCGGTAATGAAGCCCGGTGACACCTCCAGTGCACGCTTCCTTTCTCTGCCCCTGGAACATCGCTGACGTGCGTGTGATGCAGAATCTTTGAAGCGGTAATTATGAAATGTTTGGCACTGAGCTCTCTGCTCTGACCCAGGAAGAGGCGTTAGAGGAATTCTGTGAAAGGTTTGCAGAGGTCATTGACCCAGGATGCTGCTGGAACCCCAGCAGGAGGGGAGGTCCCAGGAATAGCACATCACTTGTCCTGCATAAAGGGAACCACTGGGAGCCCGCACCAGAAAACACCATGCGCTTCTTACTCCTGCTGCAAAGGAAGAGAAGAGACCCGGAGAAGGTTGCAACAAGAGCAGCTGAGATGACCACGATTAAGGAGATGTGGCTGCAGAGGTCAGACTCCAAAAGGACTCTCAAAGGTGAGTGGCTGGGGGTTGTTAGGGCTTATTCATGAGGATGCCTACCACAAAGAGCTTTAAAATAGGCAGCAACTCCAAAAAGTCAACAATGAAAGCACAAACATCCCAATTAAAAAGCAGAGAGAGGACTTGAGCAGACATTCTTCAATGGAGACAGCCATCAAACACATGAAAAGGGGCTTAACCTCGATAATCATTAAGAAAATGCAAATCAAAACTACAATGAGATCCCACCTCACACCCGTTAGAATGGCCATAGCTAAAAATAAACAGAAAATAGCAAGTACTGAAGACATGGAGAAACTGGAACCCTCATGCACAGTCAGTGGGACTGTAAAATGGTGCAACCACTGTGGAAAACAGTATTGAGGTTTCTCAAAAAAATAAACATAGAATTATCATATGATCCAGCAATCCCACCTCTGTGTATACAAGCAAAGAATTGAAAGCAGGGGCTCAAACAGATATTTGTACACCTATGTGCCCGGCAGCATTACTCACAATAGCCTAAAGATGGAAGCAACCCATATGTCCACTGAAGGATGAATGAATAAACAAAATGTGGTCTATCCAGACAATGGAGTATGATTCAGCCTTAAAGAGGAAGGGAGGCCGGGCGCGGTGGCTCACGCCTGTAATCCCAGCACTTTGGGAGGCCAAGGTGGGTGGATCATGAGGTCAGGAGATCGAGACCATCCTGGCTAACATGGTGAAACCCCGTCTCTACTAAAAATATAAAAAATTAGCCGGGCACGGTGGCGGGCGCCTGTAGTTCCAGCTACTCGGGAGGCTGAGGCAGGAGAATGGCATGAACCCTGGGAGGTGGAGCTTGCAGTAAGCCAAAATCGCGCCACTGCCCTCCAGCCTGGGCGACAGTGTGAGACTCTGTCTCAAAAAAATAAAATAAAAGGAAGAAAGAAAGAGGAAGGGAATTCTGCCACATGCTACCACATGGATGACCCTTGAGAACATTATGCTCAGTGAAACGAGCCAGGCACAAGAAGACAAATTCTCTGTGATTCCACTCACATGTGCACCTACAATTGTGAAATTCACAGACAGGGAGTGACATGGTGGTTGCCAGGGACTAGAGGGAGGGAGGAATGGGGCGTTAGTGTTAATGCATTCGGGGTTTCAGTTTGGGACAGTGAAAAAGTCCTGGAGCTGAGTGGTGGCGATGGCGGCACAACAACATGCACGTGCTTAATACCACAGAACTGTGTCCTTAAAACTGGCTAAGATGGCACATTTTATATTATGTATATTTTATTGCATGATAATATTTAAAAGATGGACAGGGAAGGAAGTAGTGATGAGTGTGGGCGGGGTTTGAATTTGTGTCCCAGAAACCAGAACAGGGCAGGAGGCCAGGAGAGAGAACCTACAGGAGAGGCTCCCACACACGGGCCCTGCAGAGGGTCCTTCCCCCAGGCCTGTGCGTAGGTACCCAGGGGCCCAGGTTCCTTGAGGGTGGTATGAACCCCCTGCAGGCAGGGCCTGGCAGAATCAGAGCAGCAGAGGATTCCAGCAAATGTCCCCAGGGGCAGGAGGATGAGGCTGCGCTGAGGTCCCTGGCCTCACTGGTCAAGGGGTTTAGAGAAGAATGTCAGATAGCACTGGTGCCCTTGGGGCTTCTGGAGCAAGCACCAAATCTCGGATCAGCTTCCTCCCCTTGATCGGCTTCCTCCACAGTCACATAGAAGGCTGGAAGCACGTCATACAGGGTCCTGAATTCTCGGGGGCAGGTTGGGGAGTCTAGGGACAGGGAACAGCATCTCTATTGGCCACCACTGCCATGACGGGAGGACCTGGGTGGGAGGTTTCTGGAGCTCAGTGACAACCACCAAGCCAGCATGTGTGACTAGGGCTGGGTTTGAAGGAGGAGCTCAAGGCAGTAAGAGAAATGCAGCCTCAGTGGTTGAGGTCACTCCACATTCATGCCTTTAACTAGCTTGACCCTCTCCAGCCCCTTAGCAGAGACAATGAAGCATCCCTGCATCCCTGCCCATTGGCTGGACCTTCTGTGCTCAATCCCACCTCACTTTCTGCTTCCAGTTCCTCGTTTCAAATGGAAATCTCACAGTTTCTAACCCTCTTGGCAGGACTTCTGTCTTCTGCTCTGAACTCTTCCTGAGACTTCATGTCAGGATTCAATCTCTCTAGTTTTGACCCCTCTGGTCCTTCCCATCCTTGAACCCACCTCGCCTGGCTCTGGCCCCTGGGTCTTCTATATGCATCTGCCTAGACCCTGTCCCCTGTGAGAGAAACTGACCATGGGATGATGGGTGTTCAGGGCTGCCTTCAGGACGTGGCTTCAACAGGCAACTGCCCCTGAGTCCCTGCGGTGCTGAGGAAGGTAAGGAATGGGGAGAAGGGGAACAACCACCCTGCCCCGGAGCAGGCTGCTGAGGAGGTGTCGAGGAGGACTCTCCCGCTGTTATCACAGGCCCCAAGGCTTGCTGGACGGGCCTGGTGGTGAGCAGCAGTGTGGTGTGTTCGTGCTGTTGTGGGAGGTAGCAGGAAACAATCCCAGAGGCAGTGGGGAATTGCCCCGGGTCACCCACAGGCCAGCACTCAAGACCCAGCAGCAGCACTGGGCTTCAAGCCACCAGCCATCCTCTCCAGATGCTGCTCCCTCAACAGGAGAGCAGAAGGCTCCATTCCGCCCCCTCCATTAGTGCCTCTTCTCAGACTGAAGCTCACTAACTTCTCAGAGTGAGGCTCACTAATGTTCACTAACTGAGCCTTGAAGCACACTTAGGGGAGGCAAGAAGGAGGAGCGCCAGGCTCTGAGTCCTGGGGAGAAGGTGACGCTGAGCACTGTTTCTGCACTACATGCACGTGAATCAACCTGTCACTTCCTCTAGCTCAGGACTTGTCCCTGTCCCTGTCCCTTTTTTTAGACGGAGTTTAACTCTTTTTGCCCAGGCTGGAGTGCAATGGCGTGACCTTGGCTCACTGCAACCTCCGCCTCCTGGGTTCAAGTGATTCTCCTGCTTCAGCTTCCCAAGTAGCTGGGATTACAGGCCCCCGCCACCATGCCTGGGTTAATTTTTGTATTTTTAGTACAGATGGGGTTTCACCATGTTGGCCAGGCTGACCTCAAACTCCTGACCTCCGGTGATCCACCCACCTCAGCCTCCCAAAGTGCTGGGATTACAGAGGTGAGCCACCGCGCCCGACCATCCCTGTCACCTTTAAACAGCATTGTCCACAGCTCCGTCTGCAGGGCCAGGGCATGGCCTCTCTCCATGTTCCTGTGAAGAGCCTTCATTGGAATCATCCCGGGACATACAGCTTGAATGTGCTGTCTGGCTAGCCCCTCCACTAGGGCAGCAAGGAGAAAGAAGCTTTTTAATTTATCTTAAGTTAAAGCAACAGGAACTCAACTAAATGGCAAGGAAACAAATCCAGACAGTCTCCCACTTATGATGTTTCCATTGACAATTTTTCAACTTTATGATGATATGAAAGTGACATGCATTCAGTAGAAACCATACTTCCATACCCATACAACCATTCTGTTTTTCACTTTCAGTACAGTATTCAATAAATTACGTGAGATATTCAGCACATTACTATAAAATAGGCTTTGTGTTAGATGATTTTGCCCAACCATAGGCTAATGAAAGTTTTGAGCACACTTAAGGTAGGCCAGGCTAAGCTATGATGTTGGGTAAATTAGGTGCATTAAATGCACTTTTTAATTTTAATATTTATTTATTTAGAGACAGGGTCTCACTCTGTCACCCCAGCTGGAGTGCGGTGGGTCCATCTTGGCTCACTGCAACCTCCACCTCCCAGGCTCGAGCAGTCCTCCCACCTCAGCCTCCTGAGTAGCTGGGACCACAGGCATGCTCCACTATGCCCAGCTAATTTTTGTATTTTTAGTAGAGATGGGATTTCGCTACGTTGCCCAGGCTGGTCTTGAACTCCTGAGCTCAAGTGATCTGCCTGCCTCAGACTCCCAAAGTGCTGGGATTACAGGCATGAGCCACCATGCCTGGATTAAATATACTTTTGGCTTATGGTGTTATCAATGAACAATGAGTTTATTGGGACATAACCCCATTGTAAGTCAAGGAACATCTGTAAATCAATTAAAAAATGGACACAGGACCTGAATAGACGTTTCTCAAGAGAAGACATACCAATAGGTGTATGAGAAAACGCTCATCATCAATCATGATGGAAATGAAAATTAAAACCACAATAAGATAGCACCTCACACCTGCTAGGATGGCTAAGGATGTGGAGAAAAGCAAACCCTTGCACATTTGTTGGGGATGTTAGTACAGCCATTATGTAAAACAATATGTAGGTTCTGCAAAAAATTAAAAATAGAACTCCTGTATGATCCAGCAATCCCACTACTGGGGATATGTCCAAAGGAAATGAAATCAGCATGTGGAAGAGATATCTGCACTCCCATGTTCACTGAACATTCTTCACAGTAGCCAAGACAGGGAGTATCCATCAATGGATGAATGGATAAAGAAATTATGATGTATATACACAATGTAATACTATTCAGCCTCTAAAAAGAAGGAAATCCTGTCCTTTGCAACATGGATGAACCTAGAGGACATTAGGTAAGTGAAATAAGCCAGGCACTGAAAGCCAAATACAGCATGATCCCAGTTACACGGGGAATCTAAACTCACAGAAACAAACTCATAGAAACAAAGAATAGGATGGTGGTTACCGGGGTCAGGGGGTTGGGGGGCTTGAGGAGATGTTGATTAAAAGATTAAAATTTTCATTTAGACAGGAGGAAGTTCAAGACATCTATTGTACAACATGGTGACTATAGTTAATAACAATATATTGTATACTTGAAAATTGCTAAGAGTAGATTTTAAGTGTTCTCATCACAAAAAAAGTATGTGAGATAATGCACAGGTTAATTAGCTTGGGTCAGCCATTCTACATGTCAAAATATCAAAACACGCTGTACACACAAATATATACATTTTTGTCAATTAAAAAAAGTTATGGATTTTACTTTATCTGGAAAAAAACAAGAGATACAAGAGAACAAACCAACACCAGAAGCCACTGTGACCACTTGAGCCCACCCATGGGGGGATGGGTACTTTACATGTGTTATATCTTATCTGGCTCTCTCCAATCCTGCAGGGCAGGTGGCATCTCTACTTAACCATGAGGGAACAGAGGCTCAGCCAGCACATTGAGGCACCAGAATTCAAAAGCCCGGTATCCTCCCAGGACTCCATCAAAGCAGATGTGCAGAGGGCAGTAGGGCCTGAGCCAGAACCAACACCCCTGGGGGAGGCCAATGGGACCTTTAGGAAAATGAGACAGGCACAGGAAAGAGATGTCTAAAGCCACCATTCTGGGTTTGGGAATGTAAAGAACTTCAAATCAGATAAATGAAGACTGCAGAAGAAAGAGGAAGAAATGGAAGTTGCTCTCTGACAGGACATGAATTTGGCAAGGGGTGGATTAGGCCGAGTGCTATCTGCAGTGATGAAACGCAGCAGCTGGTGGTCATGAAATAGTTATGAATGGGGAGAGGACGCTGTATTCTGCAGTGTAGCACAGGGGAAAGCGAAGTTTCAAGAATATTGTAATAGCAAAACCCTCCATTAATTATCGGAAGCAAGCTGTAATGCCAGTTCCTATGGCAACGGGGTCCCCAATGGATTTTGTGCTTTTTTCAAAGCCGCTCCCATTTACTATGGTACATTGTGTTTGTTTTCTACCAGAGATTTTGTGCTTGTCCTCTGCAAATGAATTCATCCTGTCCTCACAGTGGCTGGTGTGGAGACCGACAGGCTGGGGCCTGGGGAAAGTTAAAGATCATGCAACTTAGAGCTAAATGCTCTGTAAGGGCATTGATGACCGCTATGAGCACCTTCACTTCTGAGGGGAAAAGGAGGGGAGGGCAGGAAAGAGGTGTGGGAGGGAATAACTAGGGTGCATGGCTAATTAGAGGGCATCTATCCTAGCCCCCACATGCATGGTCTTTGCAATCCAGGCTTGCACCAGGGAAGAGTCCTTGAACCCAGCTGGGCTCTCCAACAACGTGCCTGCTGCAGCTGCAGTGGAAGCTGATAATTGCTCAGAAAGCTCAGACACAGAGTCCTCTGGGGTAAGGGTGTTGGAGAGAACAGTGGCTTGGTTCCCAGGGGAGCAGGCTGCCCCTCCCAGAGAAGCACTGCAGGCCTCCTCCACCTGTAGGCCCAATCTCTCTGCACCCCGTGCCCCATTACTTATCACTTCCCCCCACCTCAGTGTGAAGTGGGAGTTTAATTTGGTGGCCCTTTGAATGCAGGTCTTCCAGGGGAGATGTTCTGTGCTTGCCTGGCCATGGGCTGCTGTTCACAGAAACATTCTGTCCCAGGCCACAGGAGCGCCTCAGAGCCACTCCGGGGCGTGGGCGAAGTGGTCAACAGCGGCTTCCTCCATCCTGCCCCGGATGAATGACTCTGACAACCTGATGGCAGAGCAGCCTGCCGCTCACTCAGGAAGAGGCTGCCTCCAGGTGGGGAGCTTGTACGTTTCCCTCTTAGGGCTGCAGCTGTGGCTTGGGAGGTGTCCCGTCTCTTTGGTGGCCTCATGAGGGCTGTGTCAGTCCTGATAAATGGCATAGGATGGGGAGTCCCCTTAATGGGGGTCAGTACAGGTCTCCTGTCCATGGGGCTATTCCAGGCCAAAAATAGATTCTACCACAGCAGAATGATTATGCTGGCTCTACTGTGCTTTCTAAGTCATCAAAGGGACTCACAAACATGTGTGAGTAGAACTGGGAGGACGCCAGAAGAGGGATGAAATAAAGATTGTGTATGTATATGTTTCTTTTTGTGGAATTCTACCTGGAGCCATAGGAACGTGACTTACCACTCATGGGAAAGGCTGTGCCCAGAGCCAAGGAGGAGCTGTGGGGACGTCTCTCCCAAGTCATCCGTTCTCCCCATTTAGACTTCATCCTTAGGACGGACCTTCAGGCACCCAGGCTGCCTACTGACCTCCCTGGCATGGGTGGGAACCGGGAGCTCGTTGGTAAGCAGGAGGATTCAGGACTATCGACTGAACACCTCCTCCTCCGTGGCACACACCGCGCTGTGTCTTTGCTGTCATCATCTCATCACCTCTGCACGGGAAGATTATCTCCCCCACTTCGTGATGAGGAAATGGAGGCTCCAGGTGGTAAGTCATTGCCCAGGTCACACTGCTCCTCAGAGGCAGAGATGAGATCAGAACCCACTTCTGTCTGACCCCAAAGCCTGTGCCAAATGCCTTGCTCAATGGCCTCTTGCAGGAAAGGGCAGTGTCCCATTACAGCCAGACCCTAGCATAGTACCAGGCTCTGCAGGCTCTGTATCACTTTCCCAAGGCCCAGAGGGGGCACACCACAAAATGCTGGGGGCGTAGGAAGAAGATATCAGAAATTCTAGTTGTGATTTCCTATTATCCTAGTAAAATATCAACTTTTATGTCATTTGTGATGCATTTATTAGCTCAGTAGCACATTTATAGAATTTATAAATCAATAAACCTTCACATTGTGGAACACATGCTTAAGTTTATTTTACTGATATTGAAAATGAGCAAAAAGACTAGAGTCACATGTTCAAGACAGTGACCAGGGCTCCTCGGGGGCCAGAAAGGACGGCTTGCTGAGGGGGCCTCCATCTTCACCTGCAGCATTGTTTGTTCCCCGGGATCCTTCCAGGCCCGCTCGACTCTGATCTCAGTCCCCTGTGCATTTCTGTAGGAAGCTCACTTTTACTAGACCTGAGAGGGCTGGCTGTGTGCTCTGCTGCTGTTTGCTGTCTGCGGGGGCTCTCCAGTGGTCCAGAGGGCATTACAGGAGCACAGGGAGGACGAGGGGAATGAAGGGGGGAGTGAAGGGCACACACACTTAGACCCCACCGGCCACCTACAGAAGGCCTGAGGGGACAGCCCTTTCTGAAGTGATGCCTTCCTCTGTTGGGAAGCCAGGAGCCTCCCCTGGTGGGATCCATGAGGCCCTGGGTGTGGGGCAGGATATGTGGGACGGGCACAGAGCCCCTTCCATTTCCTTCTCAGGCCAGAATCATAACTGTCCATGAATTCCTTAAAAGCAGAGAGGGACCCTCTCCTTCCCCATCCATCAACAGCCTTCAGAGTCTAATTACATGCACGGAGCTTCAGTTCCCTCCTCTGTAAAATGGGGCTAATACTAATAAGACCTCTTCAGGGCAGTGTGGGAAGTCAATGAAACTCCAACATCTCCAAAACCACCCAGCAGATCACAGGATCTTGAAGTAAGCACAGTGTTTGGCATACAGTAGGCGCCCATCAATGCTGGTTCCTTTCACTCTCTGCCACTTGCTGGCTATGTGTGACTTAACCTCCCAATGCCTCCGTTTCTTCATTTTGAAGTGAAAGATGATGCCTATCCTCAACTTCAGACGAGATGAGGCACGTTCAGGGTGGTATGGCCGTAGACCCCAACTTCAAAACAACAGGCACATCCATTCAATTCAGGTAGCACCCTCCAAATGTGCCATGGGCTTAAGAGGCAGGAAGAGAGCCTGGTGTGAGCCCACGGCTTCGGCTCCTGTTGCTCACTCTCTGCAGATCCTTGTGCAGTTCTCTGGGGTCACTTGCTGGTCTTTTTGAGTTTCAGTTTTCTTATTTGTAAGCTGGGGATAGTCATATCTCATTAGATTTTTTGGAGGACTAAATGGGACAATAAATATAAAATGCTCAGCACAAAACTTAGTCTATGGTCAGTGTTCAACAAATACTAGTCACTGGTAATAGTAGAACCACCTGCATTATGACACTATTATTTCTAGGCCCTCATGAGGATTCTCATTTACCAGGCATAGTAGCCCTGCAAAACGGACACTATTGCTTCCATTATACAGATGAGGAAACTGAGGCTCAGAGAAGCTAAGTAACTTCTTCAAGCTTGCCCAGGCTGGGCACAGTGGCTCATGCCTGTAATCCCAGCACTTTGGGAGGCCAAGGAGGGCAGATTACTTGAGGTGAGGAGTTTGAGAACAGCCTGGCCAACATGACAAAACCCCGTCAATAAAAAATATAAAAATCAGCCAGGCGTGGTGGCACATGCCCGTAGTCCCAGCTACTCAGGAGGCTGAGGCAGGAGAATCGCTTGAACCGGGGAGGCAGGACTTGAGCATGCCACTGCACTCCAGCCTGGGCAATAGAGCAAGACTCTGTCTCAAAAACAACAAAACAAAACCAAACCAAAAAAAGGTTGCCCAGTTGCCCAGTGACAGAGCCAAGTCTTGCTTTCCAAGCTTGGGCTCACTCTCCTACACTAACTACCTGGCCCCATGCTGCCCAGTCCTGGGCTAGCTGCAGGAGGCTGCCGCATTACCCACCTCAAACCACACAAGCACTGGCAGTAACAAGAGGCCGTAGAGAACCTAGAGTTCTCCAGTGGATGTGGTTCTCTGGCTGCCGTGGGCTGCCAGGGATCCCTTAGATCGCGGACTCCACAGTTCTTTCTTGCCACCTCCAGAAGGGAGGCTGCAGCCCCATGAGCCAGGCAGCAGGAAGGGAGGAAGTCTCGCTTCTTGCCAGACACATTGTTTAACTGCAACAGTCAGTTCTCCAAAAACTCTGCCGGAAGTCCACCCCAGAAACTCAAGGGAGGAAACTGACTGTCTTCTTGGGGTTTTCTTAACTGTGCTTTTTCTGCTCTGCAGGAAAGATGCAACCTGGGCCAGAGGCCCCTGGAGGTTGTGCCCGAACCCAGACAGATCACACAAACCTGAGCAGCCATTAGCAGCTGTGTGGGCTCCTTTGCACTGTGGGGCTGCTCCTGGGGTAAGTGTGTGTCTTTGTGTGTGTGTGGGGTTCAGGGGCTGGGCTGGCTGACTTGCAAAGGACACGCTGTGGCCCAGCCCTGGGCAGCATCCAGCCTGCTTAGGTGGCCTTCTGTGGGCTTGGCCAAAAACACTGAGGCCTTTCTCTGTTTCACCTTCTTGTGCCAACTTGGCTGTGTGTGAACAAAGAATCACAAGCACACACCTGAGTTCACACTTGTGTAAAATTGGACTGAAGAGCTTGGTGAATCGAAGTTCAAGAAGGGTGACTTGGCCGCGCATGGTGGCTCAGTCCTGTAATCCCAGCACTTTGGGAGGCTGAGGGGGAGCAGATCACTTGAACCCAGGAGTTCAAGACCAGCTTGGGCAACACAGAAAGACCCCGTCTCTACAAAAAAATTTAAAAATTAGCCAGGTGTAGTGAGGTGTGCCTATATTCCCAGCTACTCTGGAGGCTGAGGTGGGAGGACTGCTTGAGCCTGGGAGGTTGAGGCTGCAGTGAGCTGTGATCATTCCATTGCACTCCAGCTTGGGTGACAGAGCAGGACCCCATCTCTTAAATTTAAAAAAGAGAAAGGAGAAGGAGAAGGAAGAGAAGGAGAAGGAGGAGGAGAGGGAGAGGAGAAGAAGAAGGAAGAGGAGGGGTGGGGGAGGGGGAGGAGGAGAAGAAGGAGAAGGGAGGAGATGGAGAAGGAGGGCACCTCAGAAGCCCTCAATAAAAACAGGGAGGAAGAGAACAAACACATCAAAGCTGCTGAGTCTGGTGCCAAGAGCAGGGGCCTTAAAAGCTGGGTGACTTTGTCATTTGAGTTAACCTCTCTGATCCTCAACTTCTTGTTTGTGAAGTAGGAATAAGATTTTTTTGTGAGTTTGTTCTGAGGCTCATTAGTAACGTACGTAAAGCTGTTGGCTCCTGGTCTCTCTTATCATCCGGGGTTAAGCTTCGAAGTGGGCACAGGTGCTGGCAGCTATGGAATGGTGGGGAGGTTGCAGGGTGGGTCCCCTGGTCACAGAGAGCTCCTCATTGCCAGGGCTTAGAAGCCCCCTCACTGAGAGGCCTCACTGCCAGGGTTCGGAACTCCCTCACTGGAGAGGGACTTCTTGAGTGTTGCAAGCTACATGGACAGACCATCTGTGAGATCAAGCGTCCAGGCCCCTGGGCCAAGCAAATCTTGGGCCAAGATTGTGTGGCTTTGGGGGACATTATGGAGCCTCTGTGGGCCTCAGCTCCTCCTCTGTAAACTGGGGACTGTGGTGGTGATAATGGTACCTACGCATGCAGAGATTGACAAGTACTGATGAAACACAGCTAGGGATGTCTGTCTCACAGCAAAAGGCTTTCAAACAGCTGTTTTAAATAATAATTATTAATTATATTATTATTAATATTTAATTATATTATGATATGTAATAATTATATTAATTACATTATCATATTAATTATTAAAAATAGAATAATAATTATTATTAGCCCTGGGAGAAGGTTATCATGAATTTTTTTTGGAGGGAGGTCAGATGACAGCTTGTCAAGGTAACAGAGTGCAAGAGAAGAGCCTGCCTCGGTTGGGGGTGGTCAGGGCCTGGGCACCCCACGGAGACACAGGGGAGCCTGGGGGAGGACTGAGACCCCTTCTCTTGCTCAATCAACTTTTTCAAGTCAACAATGACATGTGTGCCAGGCTCTGACCCCTGATCACAGCTTCCCCTGACAGGGGCCTCTATGGGGATGTCTCGCAAGGCCATGGAGGACCTGGAAACACATCCCTCCCATAGGCTACATCCCCCGTCGTCAAAAGGAGACCTCGGGGGACCCACCTGCTCCTCCTGCCTGCCCCTGCCCCCAGCCCAGAGAACCAAGCTGAGCCACCTGCCTGTGCTCCCAAAAAGACACCCCTTCTGTCCCAGCTTGATTTCCACAAAATTACCTGTGGGGCATGTGCTGGCCAGAGGCCAAGTGGGCTCATCTATCTGCCCAGGGCAGCATTTTAGAACAGGGAGTGGAAATAGTGTCCAGGTTGTAACGAGTTTTTGGAAGAGGGGAGGGGGTGGAGAACAGAGGAGGAGGGGGCCAGGGAGCGGGAGAGAGGAGTCACCCGAGGCTTCTCCTCTGCGGCGTTTAATGGAAAAATGAGATATTTCCTAGGCAGTTGCTTTTAGGTGACTATTGAAATTAATGCCTCCTTCCAGCAGCACATCTTTGTTAGAACATTAGCCTCTCAGAGGGAGCAAGAAAATGAGAAGGGAAAACAAAACAAAACAAAACAAAACAAAACAAAAACAAACTACCTGAAATGAGCCCAGCAGAGAAGGCTGAGGACAGAGGACTTGGGGCCATGGAGAGCTTGAGGGTGAACTGACTGGGATCATGCGAGGGGCCTAAGCGCTGAGGAGCCTCGGTGGCCTGGCGAGACTGTCCCGCCCAGGGGCCGCCCTCCTCTGCCACCTGGGGCTGGGGTATGGTTGCTGAGTGACAGGGCGACTCGGGGTCCACTGGACGGGTCCTGCCGAAGTCCCTGCTTGGCCTCTGGGCTCCCTGGCCTTCTGAGGTGACGGGGAGGCTCTGAGCCCACACGTGGTCTCTCACAGGCTTTGGGGCTGCATTCACAGTTTCTCAGTTTCCCTGACAGTGGGGGTTCACTGAGATGTTAAGGACCGCTGTAGTGATAATATCCGCTATGACTTATGAGCGCTCCCTACCTGTCAGGCACAGTCCCGGGAGGAGCAGCCTGGGTTCCTGCTGGGGAGAACCCCTTGAGCCAGTGTGAAGGCTGTGACCTTCCCAGGTCTTATGGACGGGGATTCCTCAGAGTTGAGACTCGTGCCTTGCTTCACTTGAGGCCTGAAAAAGCTCCTGTTTGTTCTTTGATTTGGGAGGGGGCGGGGGTTGCATTTTCCTTTTTTTTTGCTTTGTTTCCGTGCATGTATAGAATTGAGCCAAATGGAATAGATGCTTTAAACTCTGAATGCATTTTGCCATTGCTGTTTAAAAAGCTTGTTCTCGTTTAAATTCATGTCATCAGTGAATGAGAGTGTTTACCTCACAATATCCTCACCGGTTTTATATATCATGCTTTTCAAATTTGTGCCTTTTAGAGTGGGAAAATGGTTGTGAATGTGAACTTATAAAAGAAATAATTGTTGGCTGTTGTGAAAAATAAACATTTGTGTTTGTTTCCTAAAAACTAGAGTTGGATCCCTAAGAATACCCAACATTGTCAAACAACAGCAGGCGGGCCAGGTGCAGTGGCTCATGCCTGTAATCCCAGCACTTTGGGAGGCCGAGACAGACAGACCACTTGAGGTCAGGAGTTTGAGACCAGCCTGGCCAACACGGTGAAACCCCGTCTCTACTAAAATACCAAAATTAGCCAGGGGTGTTGGTGGGTGCCTGTGATCCCAGCTACTCAGGAGGCTGAGGAAGGAGAATCGCTTGAACCCAGGAGGCAGAGGTTGCAGTGAGCTGAGATGGCACCATTGCACTCCAGCCTGGACAATAGAACAAGGCTCTGTCTCAAAACAAAGCAAAACAACAAAAAACAACAACAGCAGCCACCTGCTTCTTGAGCAGCCTTGAATGTCTCTTCTCCTGTAAGCTCTGGTGAGGAAAATCCTCTCGGAATTTGCTGCCGTCCTCCCCTCTAGGGCTGGGACATAGGATGAGTACTCCAGGCTGGATTTAATAGAGAAGTAGTTGGATACCTGAAACATGGACTCCAGCCGGAGGCTAGCACACTCTGTCCTGCCTTGGAAACTCCAGAACTAGAGTTTGGGGGTGAAGTCAGCATAGTTGACACAGTTGTCAGGGGAGGGGGGTTGGTTGGCTGTGATTCTGGGCCACTTGGGAAGGTTGGCTTTGCTATGCTGCAGTAGGAACTTCTTGGACATGCAGTCCCCAAGGTTTGGATATTCCTTTGCTGGGCTACATGCATCCAGGATGAGCTAAACCCTGGTCCCACCTGCTCTGACCATAGCCCTCTCTGGAGCCTCTTCCAAGCCTCAGTGCTACTGGGTGGAATTGAAGGAGAGACCCTTTTAGGCTTGAGGAAAAGGACAGTCACTGGATAGCCAGAGCTGTGGAAAATAGGGACAAGGCTTGGCCAGGCAAAGCCATCGATTCAGGAGAAGGCAGGAGAAGCTTGGGTCAGGTGGGGCTCCAGAGGGGCTTCTTGCCCCCAGAGGGGCCTTGGACTACAAGGTCCCAGAGCTCCCCTGATTCCAGGATTCTGCAAAAGAGTGAACCAAGAACAACCTAGAGCAAACGTCTCTGAATCAAAAAAGGGACAGCACCTCGGGGCACAGAGGTGGGCATAGAAGGAACAGGCTGTTACGCACCTGTGTGACCCCAGGCATGTCACTTAACCTCTCTGGGCCTAACTTCTTCACCTAGAAAATGACAGTTAGGGCAAACTCTGAGGAATGATTTTATTTTGGGATTTGTGCATGCAGCCAGGTCTATGTGAGCCATAAAGATAACTCTTCCCTGTCTGCATCTTCCAAACCTACCAAAGAACCGAGGCTGAAGAATAGAAACGGGGATGCTGAGGAGGTGGAACTGGAGGCATCCTCCTTCCTTTCTTGGTGTGGCCGGAGCTCCCTCTGCCTCCAGACAGGCCACTCCTTGGGCTTCCATTTGCACATCTTATCCCTTTGATGATAGAACATGCCCTACCTGCCCGCAGGTTTGACAAGGCAAACATTTGGTTCCATTTATTGGGGTAGCTCAGGGCCACTGCTTCGTAGGTGTGATTTCACTCAGTCCTTCACACAAACCGTGAGGTTGACATCATGTTCATCCCCACAACACAGATGAGAAAACCAAGGGTTAGAGGACAGGCAGTGAAGGGCAGGCAAAGCCAGGGGTCAGATCTGTTCTGGCTTCAGAGCCTGGACTCTGTCTCACAAATAGAATATTTTCTTCTAAAAGTCATAGCACTGTCTTTGGGGTGGGGTGGGGCCACGGATTTTCTTGTTGAAAAAGATCTAGAGCTCTCATATGGAAATGGGTCCACAGGGGCCAGGAGCCTGGCCAGGATTGGAACACTGATGGATGGATACTTTTGGAAGGTGCTGGGAATGGGCACGCTGTCAAAGTCACTGGCCACTGCTCTCACCTGTACATGGTATTGAGTACTGGTCCACGTACTCCGCCAGTTCCTTCACAAGTCTGCGAGAGTGGGCACATGCCTGAAGAATGAGGATGGGGCGGGGAGGGTGAGGAGGGAAAATGGGGGCATAATGCAGGGTCCTACCTGGGGGACTGGATATTGATTGGGAGCTTCCTGGACAAGTGAGGCAGGTAAGACTAGGTGAGGGCTGGTGAAGACAGATGAGGCTAGGTGAGACTAGGTGGGGGCAGGTGAGAGCAGTGAGACTGGGTGAGGGCAGATGAATCTAGGTGAGGGCAGCTGAGGGCATATGAGGCTAGGTGAGACTGGGTGAGGGCGGGTGAGGGCATATGAGGCTAGGTGAGACTAGCTGAGGGCAGGTGAGGACAAATGAGACTGGGTGAGGGCAGGTGAGGTCAGGTGAGACTGAATGAGGGCAGGTGAGGCAGGTGAGACTGAATGAGGGCAGGTGAGGCAGGTGAGACTGAATGAGGGCAGGTGAGGCAGGTGAGACTGAATGAGGGCAGGTGAGGCAGGTGAGGCAGGTGAAGGCAGATGAGGTCAGGTGAGGGCAGGTGAAGCCAGGTAAGGGCCTGGGCTTTACTGGGAGATGCAGAAAGGCAAGGACAACCCTGAAGAGCAAATGGAGACTTGCTGAGCCTGAGGACATCCAACCACATGCCTTCCCGGAGTCCCTTTGTTTCCTGCTCCAGCCTCATATGACACCCCTCCCCCCCACCCGACCTGCCTCCACAGACACAAAGGTGTCATGTGACACTGGCTGAAGAGAAACCTGTGCTCTGTCCTGAAGAGAATCTTCACAGTGAAGGGACTAGAAAATAGAGTGAAGATGACCACTGAGGGGAGCAGGTACATGGGCCCTGCTTGGGGCTGATGGGAAGACAGGAGGGAACTACATGGGCTGCCAGCTCCAGAAGGACATGAGCCAGTATGTGACCCTGCTCTGAATACTGCAAGTGTCCACAGAGGCTGCACTGTGGCTCCTTACAGATGTGACGCCTGCTGTCACTGCCTCAGTTGTTCCACATGCCAAGCATCCAGGAGAGACGACAGATTTTCTCAGGTTCCAATGATACACTGTAGCAAAGCAGAGAGATGAGCTGAACACCACTGCTGCTGTCAGAGATGTCAGGAGAAGCCAGCAATTTCTGCCCCTCCCCTGGAAGGACTTTGGGAGTCCTGACACCTGGTGGTAGTCAGCCACCGACCAGCGCAGCTCTTCAGGACACTACTAGAAAAGTGTCCCCTCGCCTCCCCGCTACTGCTGCCCAAACAGAAGCTGAGTTTCTGCTCTACTTTTCTGCAAGTGACCTTCTGCCAGCAACTAGGGTCTTCTATCCTTTAGAATTCTCATCCTTGAAGGGTCCTTTCACAGATCTCTCCAGCCTTCCCTGTGGAAACAGATCAGCAGACACTCTTGAAACCACAGCCTGTAGTCATCCATCCAGGGCTTAGAGGAATTCCTTGATTTCAAAGAAACCTGAAATGTCATGTGTGTGGGGCTGTTGCATTAGGAGGCCTGGATTCCCTTCATACTTCTACTTACACAGCTGTGTGACCTTGGACAAGTCACTTAACTTCTCTGGGCTTGTTTCCTCATTGATAAATGTACACCAACCAGATGACCTGGAAGGTTCTAGCCAAACTGAAACTCTGCGACTGTTGCTGAGATCATGCAGCAGTTTCTCTTCCCCAGGCCTAGGGAAGCAGATAGTGCAGAAATTTGCCACTGGAGGTTGTCTTAAACATAATGCAGGGTCCTACCTGGGGGACTGGATATGGATTGGGAGCTTCCTGGACAAGTGAGGCAGGTAAGACTAGGTGAGGGCAGGTGAAGACAGATGAGGCTAGGTGAGACTAGGTGGGGGCAGGCGAGGGCAATGAGACTGGGTGAGGGCAGATGAGTCTAGGTGAGGGCAGCTGAGGGCATATGAGGCTTGGTGAGACTGGGTGAGGGCAGGTGGGGCAGGTGAGAACAGATGAGACTGGGTGAGGGCAGGTGAGGGCAGATGAGGCTAGGTGAGACTAGCTGAGGGCAGGTGAGGGCAAATGAGACGGGGTGAGGGCAGGTGAAGCAGGTGAGGGTAGGTGAGGCATTGGGGTCTGGGGACAGGTGACCCTGGGCACAGTGACTTATGTTCTTCCCACCCTCACCTACGACATGCCAATTTAGACACCACCTGTGAGGCTGTCCTTACTGATTTCCATGACAACAGCAGAGCACTGGGCACAGGACAAGCTTGCTACCCCTGGGTGTGGGGCTGAGCAGGCCTGGAAGAAACAAGGCTGCTGGGCTGAGCTTGGGGCCAGCCGCTCATTTCACCAAGCTGAGCTGTAATCACATCCCCAGGTAGCACTGTGTCTTCAGAATATGACTGAGCTGCATTATGTCTGCAGTGCTAAGCAGGTGTGATCAATAGATGGAGAGCTGTGACCAGCTGGGCTGTGATGCGGAGCCTGCAACCAAGCTGCCTGGGGGAAGTTCAGGAGGCCAGCCATTGTCTTTAACCAGGGTAGCCCCGAGAGTGTCTGCAAGGGCTGCATGCCCTGAGTAGATCCTCGCAGATGCTGATCAGGGCGTCTTCTGGGCTCCACCTGGCACAGAAAAGCCAGCAAAGCTCCAGGGGCTTCCCTTCTTTCCTGGCAGAGAAAGAGCAGGCAGATTCAGAGTCCCATGAGGCTGTCTTGAGCTCCACCGGGATCTAGGGAGAGCCAGCACCACCACCAAGTGAGTCCTGATAGATTGTCTCAGGCTCTAGGATGGAGGAGGGGGCATCAGAGCTACACACTGCTGGCCAAGGACAGCAGCAGCCCAGGTGGTTACTTGCAGAAGAAAGGCAGCCACTCATGAACATTAAAATCGCAGGGGAGGCCTTCTCCAGGAAATGCTGGGCAGTATGTGTGCCAGTGGAGGCTGGCCGGCTCCTGGTGCCGACTCATCACTTCCCAGGGATGTGGCCCTTTGGGGAATGCCTCACAGTTTTCTCCTCAGTAAAATGGGCCTAGGTTACAGAGTGTGTGGGGGTGAACTGAGATGCTTCCCATGAGCTCCCAGGATGTAATAAATGCTCTCTTTATAAGGGACAGGGAACCTACCTTAGAGCTTTTTCCATGACTGAGTTAGAGGACTAAGGAATCCTTCTCTCCCGCCAAGCACTGTGTTCCTTTGAAGAAACCTTTGGTCAGTTGGGCATTGAGAAAGGGGTGGCTTGGAGATGCAGGAAAATGTAAAATGTTCCCCGTCCTCTGGTTCTCAATTTGAGTGTGTGGACACGGAGCAATTAGAAATAACACTCCAAAATGCAGGATCCAATGTCATGCGTATACGAATTGTTCCCTAATGCTTAACTCAACTCCCTGTCCTTCCAGAATTAATAAACTAGTGAAAATAGTGGGAGGGACAATACTCAATCCATTTGAACATAGGTGCTACATTTCACTCTGGACAGCAAATATGTTTCTAGAAAGTTCCACATGGCATGGGCATTTTGTAAATTGAATTACATATTTTTAAAAAAAAACGCTTTTTGTTGATCTATAATGCACGTGCCCAAAAGCGCACCAACTGAACACACCTATGTAACCAGTCTAGATCAAGAAACAGAACATTATCTAAACCCCTACATTTCCTCCAGTCATTTACCCCCTCAGGGTAACCACCAACGTGGCTTCTAAGAATATAGGATAATTTTGCCAGGTTTTACTTTGTTTAAAAGGATTCATATAGTTTATACTCTTTTGTGTCTATCTTCTTTGGCTTAACTTGGTGTTTGTAAATTTCATCCATGGTGTTCTATGTAGTTGTAAGTTTGTGCTCATTGCTGTAAAATATTCCATTGTGTCAATATATCACCATTTCTTGATATCCATCCTACTGTTAATTAGCATTCATAGAACCACCAGTTTTATTCTATAACAAATAGTGCTGCTACGCATATCCTAGTACATGTGTTTTGGTGAACGTATATGTGCATTTCTGTTGGGCATATGCCTAAGAGTGGAGTCTTTGAGTCAAGGTTATGTGCATACTCAGTTGTACAGAAGTTGTACCAATTCAGCCTCTCGACAGCAGTGTGTAGGAGTTCCAGTTGCTCCACATCCTTGACAACACGTACTATTTCCTGTTTTCCATTTTTTTTTTTTTGAGACAGAGTCTCACTCTGTCGCCCAGGCTGGAGTGCAGTGGCTCGATCTCAGCTCACCACAAGCTCCGCCTCCTGGGTTCACGCCATTCTCCTGCCTTAGCCTACCGAGTAGCTGGGACTACAGGTGCCCGCCACTACACCAGGCTAATTTTTTGTGTTTTTAGTAGAGACAGGTTTTCACCGTGTTAGCCAGGATGGTCTCCATCTCCTGACCTCGTGATCCACCTGCCTTGGCCTCCCAAAGTGCTGGGATTACAGGCGTGAGCCACCACGCCCAGCCCTGTTTTCCATTTTAACTATTATGGTGGGGGTCTATTGGTATTAGATTATGTCTTTTACTTGCAATAAGCATATTCTATGTTTATTGGCCATTTAAAGGTTAGATCCCCTAACCTTGTAAAGAAAATGCCTATCCAAATATTTTGTGCATTTTTCTATTTGAATATCAATCTTATTCTTGTTGATTTGTAAGAGTTCTAGGAAGACAATTCCTTTGAAATTGGAGAACTTTTTGTGATATGAATAATGTTTGGGTCTACGTTTAGAAATCTGAATACTGGATTTTCTTAGAAGCAGGTCACTGTATACATACTTACGAATTTCAACAGTGAGGTAAATCTAAGCATGGGGAAAATCAGCCTCAAATGTTCCCAGATAGAAAGCTTCCTCTCGAAAGATGAGAAGATTACTGCTTTTTCCTCCAGTTTATTTCATGGTGGTGTGGCAAATGGGGATGGGCAAGGTCATTCCATATGGTGTGCTGGAACAAGGACAGTGAATTAAGTGTCTGGTGGACAACAAGGAAAGAGATAAATGGGCCAACCAAAAAAGCACCTACAGTTCCGTGATTGGGCTTGATTCCCAACTGGGCACATCAATGTGCTCAACAAGCACGAGTGGGATGAAATTTCATCTGATAGGGGATTGCTGACAAATAACAAATGAGTGGCAGGGGATTTACAAGTTAGATAAGCAAGTATCTAGAGAATCATTGTTAGCTCAGCTAAGAAAAATGCCTTTGCTTAATTTGGGGACAGTCGTAAAAGCCAAAACATGGAACAAAAGTATCTCTGGAAGCCACCCAGAAGAGTGCAGATGTGCTACCAGGCATACTTTAGGACTCCTCTGTTATCCTAGGTGTGAGGCACAAGGACTAGCCCTCAAACCCTAAGTCCACATTTCAGAGAGTGGCCCAGCCACCAGCTGTGTTCTGTCACCTACCCTGCCATATGCAGCCCTTTGGTGCTACTATTAAAGGAATTTCCCCTTTTAATTTCCATTTTACACGATGTAATATAGCAATATAAACATAATTATCCTTAGTGAAATTAAAATGAAACCAAGGAAAAGTATTCTTGGCTTTCATTCATTCAATAAACTTAAGCACCTAATATATGCCAGGTATCATGCTAGAAGATAGATAAATAGCACAAGTTCTTCCCCTCAGGGAGCTCACAGTATTGTGGGGGAAATGAAGAAGTAAATAGTTAATTTTAAGATAATGTAGTGCCTGTGAGATGGAAGTTTTCAGGGCGTTAACAGGGATGGGGGACCTAACCAGTGGCTGAGGAGGAAGACAGGCGGGGGTGAGAAGTATTGGGAAAGGCTTCCAGAAAGAGTTAATGCCTTCAAGTCTATTTCTTCCTATCATCCGTGAGGGGGATATGTGGGAGAAAAGTTAGGAATTCACAAACCCCACCACGCATCCGAGGAGAAGGAAAAAATTTCCAATTTTCTATGCGATGCTATTATTCCTAGGGTCCTCATGATTTATATTAGTGAACATTTTTTTGCCTCTCATTTTGAACATGAATTCAATTAAAGTTAATTAAAATGATGTAAAATGTGACCTTGTGTGAATTAATTAATGTTAGTAAAAATGAGCCTTTCCCCCCCTTTTTTTTTTCAATTACTCACATATGGAAACCCAAGAAAACATTTGCCATCACTTGACTAAGCACTGTCAGGACTCATGGTTTTCAACATCTTTCTCCTGCTTACAACCATAAGAACAGGCAGGTGGCCAATGAGGGGAGGAGGGTAAAAGCAAGAATTTGTTACGCTGGAATTCAGCAGAGACTCTCTCTAACATGTGGGGTTTAAGATTAGTGGAATCATGAGTAAGAGAAGTGGGAAAGAGTATAAACTAAGAATCTACTTAGAAAGCTGACTGAGCCACTAAGAAAGGGGTTGTAGTAGTCAGAAACTCTTTCTCTGCTCTTCTCAAAGAACATGGAACAAAATATCAGTTGAGTCATTTGGAATGCATTTGGCTGCAAGTAATAGAAACCCTAATTCATCATAATTGGAACAATTAGATGGTTTGTTATCTCACATAAGAAGAAGTCCGGGGGGACGGCAGTTCCAGGGTTGATTAATTCACCAGCTCACTAGTGTCTTAAAGATCCAGGTTATTTCGATTTTTCTACTCTGCCATCCCCAGTGTTCTGGTTTATCCTCATAGGCTGCTGTCTTAAGGGACCCAAGATGCTTTGGTTCCAGGAACAACACACAGAGCCCAAGTCCAGAGGCAGAAAAGCAAACATTTTTATCTTGTGGCTTTTTCTTTTTTTTTTCCAAGAAAAACCTTCCCAGAAGCCCCATCAGCAGATTTCATTTTCAGCTCCATTGGCCCAATTGCGACACATGCCTGAACCAATTGTTTAGCAGGGGAAATCACTCCGTCCTCTCCAGCCTCAACCATGAACTCTCAGTCCTGGGTAAGAGGGCAGCCTAGCCTTCCCTAAAGGACCTGGTAACTTGGAATAAGATTAACAAAATCAGAGTTCTGTGAACAACGAAGTTGGGGGATGGCAGAGGGGACAGCGACTAACACGTCCATGTTAAACAAGAGTTCTCTGCTTTCTCTTCTTGAACTTGGGGGGCACAGCCTTGGCGATTTGGGGGATGCCCCTTTGATCATCTCATTTCTTCTCCTTGGTAGCAAGTAATTGATAGAATCACACCAGAAAAATGAGCAAAATATGACAAAGAAACAACTTTAATACAGTGAGGATACTGGGGAACAGACCAGATGTGAGCAGACAGGGAAGTCTTTAGCAAAACTGTGGAGTGCCCAAAGCTTGGCTTCTGATGCTTGGAGCCTTTCCGTTTTGTGTTCTTCCTCCTCACTCCATATCCCACCCAAGAAACCTGGTATTTTAATATTCTCCTCTTTGCTCCATTAAAGCATCAAACATATTCACACAAGGTTTACGTGACCAAGGAGTGCAAGATAGGGATTAAAAAATAGACTTGAAATACCAGCTCTGCCATCTGCTAACTTTCTGACCATTTTGGGCCTCAAGTTCCTCACCAACAAAGTGAGAATAATGATACTACCCAGCAGGTTGTTACCGCTATGTTTATTAGTGTTCATACTATTGCAGCAAGCTGACTGCTAACAACTTTAAAATCATGATGGCTTAACACAAGTTTGTTTCTCACTAACACAGAGTCTAGTGTCGATGGTCCTGATCGGGTGGCTTTCTGGTGACCTGAGGACTCAAGGATACTGCCCTTGCATTTTAAGGTGCCACTGTCTTCAACACAGGATCTTTAGGTTTTCGTTTGAAAGTTGTGGCTGCTTTAACTTGGCTTGGAAGCATTTTGTTGTTGAGAACTAGGACCCAAGATCCAGGGTGGGAGCTGGAATAGAAAACTTTGCTATGTGCCCAGGTAGAGATGTGATGAGCATCAAGCTAGTCTCTGCTACATTATTATTATGGCTGTTGCTGTTATTGTAACTAATACTGTGTATTGAAATGACAGTCATTTTCCAGATGTAACTATGGACCCTAACAGTTCACTGATGTTCATGGCCATAATTCCAGGAAGCCATTTCTGAGAGCTTATGTACCTTAAATCCCAGTTTGAGGTGTCTAGGGAAGAGACAATAGTCCATTAAGGATGACAGCAGGGAAGTCTAGTAACTTCTCTCCTCTCCACGATATTTAGCATGGTGTTGGACACAGCAGGTGCTGACCCAGTGACTGTGGCACTTATTCATGGTGGATGCACTACTCTATTTCCTCGGGTCCCTTTCCCATTTTCACGCCCCTTGGCTCCACGTTTGCTTTTACTCCCGGTATCCAGAACCCATGCTTCTTTGTGAGACGGCTGCCCTCATGCTTCTGGAGTCTCCTTGACCTGTGTGCAGAGAGAGTGGGGGGTACCTAGAAACATGCATCCCTCTGAGATGGCCCTTGACCAATGGAGGGAGGGCTCTCAGTCTCCAAATGTCCTCTGTGGGAGGAGCCAGTGCCCTGCAAGCATGGGACCTTGCTTGACATTGCACTCTTGCTTGGCTTCCTTCTCATTGTCTTGCATCCTCACTTCCCTGCAGGGGACACTGCCCAACACATCACTTTCTCACAAATCTGCATCTCTGGGATGCTTCTGGGGAACCAGCCTGAGACAGGAGGTAAGCTGAAGAAGCAGAATTTTGAAGATTCTGGGCTCTGTTTGAATGGAATAGCTGAGACGGGTCTTTGAGAACATCAATATTTGCCTCCCACCTCAGTTTTTACATTCACAAATTAAACGATCATACAGGTAGACTTTGGTATGATATGCAGTTCCTGAGCAGTGTAGGGACTCAAAGACGTTTATGGCAGCTCATCAGCCTGCATCCAGTGCTTCAAAGGGTTCTAAGAGACTGGCTCAGCCAACTGCCAGCCTGGTCATTTCGAAACTGAAATGAAAGCAGCAGAGAGAGTTATATTTATCAACTGAGTGAGACTTTCTTTTCTCAACAGGATATTTACGTTGTGAACTGCAGAATATCAATTTCCAGACATTCTTCCTAGATGATGCAGTCTGCCACAGGTGAGGTGTTTTCAGCTTTATGCTGACTATGTATTAATATAAAGCCTTTCCTTACTCTTCTACCTTAATATATAGTCTCCTTGGTTTTAATTAGGTCTCTCCTTGCTTCTGAACTTCTGATTTTCCCCAGTAATGTTCAGGAATGACCTCAGACCAGGTACATACAAGGTACAACGTGGTATGTACAAGGCTGTACCTCAAGCCACGTGAGAGAATACCTTGGCCTTGGGCACTATGGTGAACACTGTAAAGTGCCACGTAGATCCCCTCAATAATGACTTGCAGTCCCAGTGGTGCAGAGTGCTGCTAGCACACAGAGGTTGCCTGGGCTGCAGAGAGCAGCCTTACTGATGTCACACTCCTGCCCATGGCACCCAAATCTAACAACTGATTGATGTGGACACATAAAGATATGGCCATCTCAGACCAACTTAAAACAACTCTGAAGGGTCATTTGAGCTTCCAAGCCCTGCGCCTGTGGGACTGACCAAGGCTGTCTTTGACCCTGGCTCAATTTCTGCTTCTGCATACTGCGTCCTCCTCTTTACACAGGTGTTGACCCCTTAATTGGCATTCTACACAAAAAACTCCATCTTAGGGTCTGCTTTCAAGGGAACCCAACTTGTAACAGTCACACTTCCCTCCCTCACCAGCCAGACTCTCCCTGAAGACATCAGAGAGGAATAATAGAGTGGTCCTTCAGTGCTGGATGCAGCTTGGCTCTTGCTTTCAAACCCTCTGGGTGTCTGGTAAGGATAGGATGAGGAGAAAGAAGGGTGCAGTTTGAGGATTGTATGATGGCAGGGCTACCTCATTTTGATGCAGGGAAAGGGGTAAAGAGGCCTTCGCAGTCTCTGCAGGGGCCCTGCATTATAATCCCTGAGCATCTTTAACCGGGGCAGCTCTGTGTTCATTCCAGACATCATCCCTGAGGGCTCCTTCTCCCTCATCCTCACACTCAGATGCTGAAGAGGTTAGCAAGTCCTGCTGACTCTTCAAACTGTATTCTGAATCCATCTACTCTTCTCCCTTTCCTCTGCCTCCACCCTAGCCAAAGCCACGATCATCTCTTACCCGGCTAAAGTGTGTCTTACCTACTTGCAATTCATTCTCCTCACTATAGCCAGAAAGATTTTTGAATACTGATATTTTTCACTCCCAGGAATTTCACTGTTTCTTTTCATAATTGCCAGCTCTTGATTGTAATGATCTCCTCTCATTTGACATATAGATACCCAGCCACATCTCTCCAAAATACAAAGTATACAGATTATAAGTTTCTGTTCTGAAACTATTAGCTTGGTTTCCTCAGTTATAAGTTTTTTCTTTTGTGGAGTTTGGTGATGCTCTTGTATGGAGTTTAGCATCTTCAAATGGTTGATGTATTTAGATTGTGTGTAAAGCTCTGTGCTTTCTGCTTGTTGTTGAAATGCAGCCTGGTTTCCTGCAGGTCCCTTGGGGTGTGGGTGGGAGCTGATGCCTTGGCTTGCATTGTGGGGAAGCTCAGCACAGACCACAAGGCAGGGGCTCACTGTCCCACCTGCGTGTAAAGGCTGCCTCTTCCTCCTGGGTGTCATCAGCCATCCAAAGCTCTGACCTGGTCTCCACCCCAGATTTCACACTGACAGGTACTGCTGGGTGCAGAAGCATCACTTCCTGACCTGGAAATCGTTCCTAATAATGCAACCGAAAGGCCATCCCACATTTTTTTCCTTCATGACACTGATCATAATGAAGAGTTAGTAAATATTTACTCATTTATGGCTGTATTTGCCCACTAAAGCAAGCTCTATGAAGGCAGAGATAAAGTCTATTTGGGTTACCACCAGGTACCCAGTTCTCGACACTGCATTTGACACACACTTATTTCAAGAAATCGTTATTGAATAATGTGTTGTTTAGGCTTCCATAACACCTTTCATTTAAAGAAAGGGTTCTTAGCTCAACACAGTTTGAAATCAACCACGAGAGAGGACAGCTTATCAAATAAGGAGCAAAGGGCCTTGTGCTTCTGTGTAGGTTCTGTGGGGAAAGGTACCTGGTGGGGTCTGCTGCACAGGCCCCTCGTCCAGAGGGAGCTGCAGTCCTGCCGCTGTCCTAGGCTGACTACGGAGCCCGACTTCACCTTCCCGAGAGCAGGGAGCTCATTTTCCTCTGAACTCGCAGACTGCTGCCTGCAGAGAGGCGGAGCCTGCAGAAACTGCTGCAGGGCCATTATGGGGCATTCCAGGAGACGATTACATTAGCTGCTGGGTCCTGGGGGGCTCAGCAGGCAGGAGGTAGAAGGAAGGAGGGAGGAAGGGCTTCAGCCTGCACCGCTTTTGAGTTATCCTGGGGTGCCAGCACCCCCAACCCCTCATCAGCACCACTGCCATCTGCACCCACCTGCCCACTGCTCTTCGCAGTGGTTGCCAGCAGTTGGTAAGGGACCTTCCAGAAAAGAGAGTGTTCATGCCACTTGAGGAAGAGGGGGCTGTAGAGATCACAGCTTCTCTCCGCACCTCATTCTATAGCTAAGGGAGCTGGCCCAGAGCACAGATGACTGGCCCAACGTCACACAGGCAGTAATAAGCGGGGCTAGGGCCAGGATGCAAAGTTACTGATCCCCAGGGCACTGGGACTGCAGCAGACTGCCCTCTCCTTCTCTCTCTTTTCCTCCTGTTTCATCCCCTTTCACCTTGTCTGCTTCATCTTGTTCCCAGCCTCTTACCACTTCAGCCCTGTGCCACCACTACAAAGACACTACCGCACCACTGGCACCCCAGGCTCCCGGGCCACCACCATGCATTTTGCCTACTCCTGGCTTGGGGATGACGGGCTTGCTGGCCTCTGACCAAAGCTCTCTCTACGGTTTCAAGCAGAATCTGGGAGCTGCAGTATTAATAGCAGGGAGGGCCTGCACCAGCCCAGGATTCCCACGCCTCTCCAGGAGCACTGGTGATTCATTTTACTCCCAGGCTCACTCTTATCCCAGGAGAACAAGAGCCTGATTCCCAGATTCCAGATCCGATTCCCTGAGATGAGAATATTCCTGAAGCCCCTGGACTGTGCATAGCTTTCATTTGACAATCTCGAACACATACCTTTGTCTTTATCCTCTCTGATCCCCTTCTGCCACAGCTCCTCCTGCTTGCCCACCTCCCCCAAACAAGATCATTCCCTTGAGTCACTCTCATATCTGACATTACACCTCGACTCTTGGAGCCAGCACACTGTATTGCAATGACCTGCTTCTCTCTCTGTTTCTTAGTCCTCTCAGGGAGCACCTTCAGGGCAGAATATGTCTCCAGCACTTAAAGAGCTGGCGCTGAGAAGGTCCTCACTCATTGTCGGTTGCAGGGGATCTGGCCACCTGGGATCCAGCTCTGTGGTGCAAATGGGAGGAAGGGAGGCAGAGCCAGGTTTCCCATCCCCAAACCGCCCAACCCCACCTCCCACCTCCCAACTCCCACCCTCAGTTGGAGCCTAAGGTGACAAGGGGCTGCTGCTCCTACCTTGCTATGTCACAATTTTCTAACTAACCAGAGCCTGTCCCCTCAGGTGAATGTGTGGGAGGGAGAACAGCCCGAGTGAGGAGGCCCTCCGAGCATTCCTGACCAGCTGGGGATCCTGGCGGGACGGATCCTCCACAGGAGCGTTTTTCTAGGGTGTGTTCTATGGAACGCTGGACCTGTGATGTGCTCCGGGAATAAAAGGTTCAGAGGTTGCTTTTGGGAAATGCCGCTTCCTACAAACCTGTCTGTCCCTGTTGTAGCTTCACGGTACACCCTGCAGCACGAAATGCGAATTGTAAAACAGTAAAAACAAAGCATTAACAGCGGGGGACATTCCTCTGCTGACCCCAAAGTTCAGCAGGTGCGGGACAGGGAGGGGCGGGCTCTCTTGTCTGCATCAGGCTTGGGGAGCCATCTCCGCTTCGGGGCTCGCAGACAGGGCTTCTCTGCCAAAGCAGCGTGTTCTCCCACCTCGGGGCGTGTTCTCCCACCCATCTGTGTTCAGGCATCCCTTCCCTCGCATCTGGATTTTGTTTAGGCCTATTTGCAATTCCCTAAAAAAAAAAAAAAAAAAAAAAAAATCTAAGAAATAGTTGGAGCCTGAAAGAGAGCTGGCCAATGAAACGCCCCGTTGGGGCATTACCGCATCGGTGATTGGCTGCCCTGAGGCGATGGCTGCGTTTCCGGGGCACCACCGTGCGCCGGTGCCCACGCGTACCAGGCTTCAGGGGAGCACTCGGGAAGCGCGGGGGGTCGCGTGCCCTTGGCCGGAGGCCTGGTCGCCCGCTGGCCTCGCCATTCTCGGCTCCGCTGCTGTTGCCTGCGCGCCTGTGGCGGAGCAAGCCTGCCTCCAGGGCAGCCTCACTGCCGGGATCCTGGGCAGACCTCCCACGTGATAACCGTGATCACGGTGTTGATGCTCACTCTGGGGCAAGGGTGCTCACGTGTTCTCGTAATTGGGCGGAGTAGCCCTTCCTTCAAAGTCAGCCCCGGTCCCCTTGCACTGTGCAGCCCTCTCTGCCGGACGCTGCCCGCATTAAATCTCCCCTTAACCTCTAAAATGCTCATTGCCAGCGCCCTTCGTTTGGTATTTGTAGCAGATACTGTCTCCTGCTGTAGCGCCATGTCTGTTCCCCCTTTCTACCATGATATAAAACCTCCTGATTTTTAGCTGGGCGCATGGTTCTGGAATCATGACTATGTTCCCAATTCCCTTGCAACTAGATGTGACTAAGTTCTGGCCAATGGGATGGTCATGTTCTACTTCCAGGAAGTGTCCCTAAAATAAGGGAATATGTCTTTTTAGGTCCCTTCCTCTCTCCAGCTGTCTGGAATGGAGCTACCATGTCTGGTGCCCAAGCAGCCAGCTCTGACCCAGAGGTAACATATTATGGATTGTGGAGCCACAGGATGGAGTAGCCTGGGTCTGATGGTTCTGTTAGTCAAGGCTAGTCAAAGAAGCAGGACCAACAGGAAATACATACGTTTATGTATGTATATGTTATGTATATGCTATGTATACACATACACACACACACAGATACACAGAGAGAGAGAGAGTTAAGAAAGTGGATCATGTGATTGTGGGCCTGGCAAGTTCAAAATCTGCAGACCCACAGAAGAGCTGATGTTGCAGCTCAAGTCTGAAGGCAATTTGGAGGCAGAATTCCCACTTCTTCAGGGGACCTCAGTCTTTTCTCTTAAAGCCTTTTACTGATTGAATGAGGCCCACCCACATTATGAAGGGTCATTTGCTTTACTCAAAGTTTACTGATTTAAATGTTAATCACATAAAAAAAATCTTCACAGCAACATCTAGATTCATGATTGAGCAAAATCTGGTTGCCATGGCTGTTATGGACTAAGTTTTGTCTCCCCCAAATTCACATGTTGAAGCCCGAAACCCCGATAACTCAGAATACGACTGCATTTGGAGATAGGGTTGTAAAAGAAGAATTAAGTGGGCCAGCTGTGGTGGCTCATGCCTGTAATCCCAGCACTTTGAGAGGCCGAGGCGGGCAGATCACGAGGTCAGGAGATCAAGACCATCCTGGCTAACACGGTGAAACCCCGTCTCTACTAAAAATACAAAAAAATTAGCTGGGCCTGGTGGTGGGCACCTGTAGTCCCAGCTACTCGGGAAGCTGAGGTGGGAGAATGGCGTGAACCCGGGAGGCGGAGCTTGCAGTGAGCGGACATCACGCCACTGCACTCCAGCCTGAGCAACAGAGCAAGACTCTGTCTCAAAAAAAAAAAAAAAGAAAAAACAATTAAGATACACACAGAGGCACTGGGATGCATGTGCACAAAAGGACAATATGATGGAAGGGGAAGCAAGAAGGTGGCAAGCCCAGGAGAGAGGCCTTTGGAAACACCAACCCTGCCAGCACCTTGATCTTGGACTTCCAGCCTCCAGAACTGTGAGAAAATAAATTTCTGTTGTTTAAGCCACCAAGTCTGTGGTATTTTGTGTGGCAGCCACAGCAAATGAACACACATGACGTTGCCAAGTTGACATGTAAAATGAACCATCACAACAGTGCTTAGTTAACAAGACTGCATGTACTTCCCAGGCAGGCACAATGCATTCATCTCTGAAAATTATGTGGTTTTCATATGATGCTAAAGAGTTTGGGCTTTAAAACCATCAATGCTGGTGGGTGATTGAAGGTGGTAAGCAAGGAGTGCCAAGGTCAAATTTGGATTTCAGAAAAATCTCTCTGAAACCAGTGATGGGTAGAGGAGAGTGAGATTGCAATCAGAGAGTCCGGTTAAGGGTTGATGTATAAAGATAGGTAGAAGATAGATACAAAGGGACAGTGATGGTGGGAAGAGGAGAACTGAACAGCACATTGGCAGGAGGAATAAGGAAGAGAGAAAACCGAGGGAGAATCCCAAGTGTCTCATTTGAGAGGCTTAGGGGGATAATGATGTCACCAACTAAAGTCAAGAATGCAGCTGATTTCCCCTTTTGTGGTGGTGAGCCTGGTGCGGCATGAAACAATTCATTTGCTTTTAGGCATGTTGAGCTTTATCTGCCTTTGGGACATCCACATAGGGATTCCAGCAGGCAGTCTGATATGCTAGCATGGAGCTCAAGTCTGGTTGGAATCCAGATTTCTATGTCTGTTTCCATCCAGCAATTAAATTTCCAAGAGCAGTGAACCTTCCCATCACACTTGCATGTCTCGGTCCTAGATCTTCCAAACACGCATGACTATTTGCTTTTGTTTTCCTTTTTGGCCATTGTTATCCCAATAAGATCAATTTCAGAAAGGATGTAGGCACCATTGAGGACCCCTTGCTGCACGATAAAGACCCAACTGTAATTCATAACAGACATGAATCGTATTCTACTATTCTGGGGGTCTAATTTTTTTTTAATTCAGAATCTTTGAATCTCTCCCCCAAAGACCTAAGACTAGCTTGAATGTTAGAAGGATCTGTCTCTGGGCTGTATGGAGAAGTGTGGCTGCTATTTGAGAGCAGATTCTCATGGAAAAAACATTTTTCCCCCATGGAATTTTCTTCCATGAGTCTAAACCCATCCTGGCTCAGGGCCCTCCCAGTCTCCTGCACTGAGCAAGCAGGTAGGGAGAGAGCAAAGAGGGGTGGTCTGGAGTTTTAGGATCTGCATTTGAATCTCTCCTCTTGATTTGTGACCTTGGGCAAGGCTCTGCCAATCTCTTGTTACCTAGCACCTGGTCTATGTCAGGTCCCAGAGCTTTTTGGGTTCTATCTGGGCCTCAGCATCCACATTGGACACAAAGGGTAAATATTCCTGCCATGCAGGGTTATTATGACAAATGCAATGAAATAATAAATGTGGAAGGGCTTCTCACAGTGCCTGCCTCAGAGCGGAAAGTCAATAAATACTAGGGCATTCTGTGTCTGAAAATCTCACCTCTAATTATTCTCTTTTCCTTCCCAATTATACAAAACAGCAGCAGCAGTAACAGCGACCACAAAATGCACTCCAAGATACTTCTAACCATTTCTTGCTGGGGGAACGTTTGCATCCTTGGTTAGTTAGTTAAAAATTTTGTGTTCCTCCCATGTCAGAAGCCCCTGGATCTTGTGTGAAGCTGTGCATTCCCTGATTAGTTTGTTTCTGTCCTTCTGTGGCTTGTTCTAAAGGGCTTTGCTGCTGCCTTCATCTGGGGAAATTCACACACTAATGCAGTGGTATCTCATCCCAATCTATTAGGTGTGACAACTACTGGCAAGAAATAGATTTGTGTTTAATTCTTTGTTGCCCAGCAGGGACCTCTATCACCCAAAGGGAAACAGCCGTCTATCTACGAAGCTGTGATCTCCCCTACCAGCAAGAGAACTCAATTGCCAGGTCTTTGCTTTTTCTGGCTTCCAGGGAATGCAGAAATTTCAAGGAGCCACTATTGGGCTCTTTCCCTATAGGATGTTGGGCCAGGCAACAGAACAAACCTCCTGAGGTACTTCTACCTGGGAATGCCCTCCTGAGGCCGATGGCAGCCCTCTGATGAAGATACTATAGTATTTATTTTTTGTACATGCTGGTGATCATCCAGTGTACATCTCTGCTTAGTGAACCTTCATGAACTGGAGGCTGAATATTCTCATCCTGCATTGATAGAACCACGTAGGCTGGTTCCGGGCTGTTTTCTGTGCAACACTCAACATGACAATAATAATGATGATGATGCTAATGATGATTGTAAAATCCGCAGTAGTTGCCATTTATTGCCCTATTTGGCTTGTAAGACTTGGCAGATCACAGTGACATACACACACACACTCTCTCTCTCTCTCTCTACTGTGTGCCAGGGACTGGACAAAGCACTTTGCATGCATTATAACACTTTTCCTAACAATCCTGTAGCAGGCAGCAGCAGCATCCCCGCTTTATAACTAGGGAAGCTAGAGTTCAAAGAGGTGAAGAACTTGCCTTGAAGTTCAAGGCCATACAGCCCAAAGTGGCAGAATCAGACCTGTACCCAAGTCCATCTGCACAAAGCTGGCGCTTCTACCCTGTACAACATGGTGTGTTTCCAGTGGGCTGTGACTCTCTGGTGGTGGAACCAGCCTTGTCAATTGCTGTCTGCCACATCCAGTCTGACCTGGCTGCCTGGGCATTCTCCCACCCCACGGGCAGCAGTGGCGCTTGCTGCCAGGGCTCCAGGGCATGGGCAGCGGATGGGAGGGAAGGAAGGCCAGCTGTGCAGCTCTACCGAGCTGAGAGGCAGGGTGCCTATTGATTGACTGGAATTCGATTTGTTGACACAAACTGCCAGCATTTCACAGTGATGAAAGGATGGCCCACCAACCTCATAACAGCAGAGATTTCCCTGAGGGTCACCAGAGCTGCTGATGTGGCTCCTTTGTGAGGAGAAGAAAGCAATCAGGAGAACGGGTGAGGTTATTAGGTCTTATTGCTTCCCTCAGCTCCTGCACACACTGAGTGCTGCGCGGCGTGGGATTTCAGGCTCCCTGTCCTACGTGCTGCGGATTCTGTTTGCCCCTCTTCCACTGCAAAAAGCCAGCTGGGGGACAAACAGCTCATGTACGCTGACTCCAAGCATATGGAGAATGCACACACAGATTTAGGGCACCAAAAGAAACCTGCAGGTGGAACCAGCTTCAGCAGACTTTAAAAATAACAAGATCATTGGAGTATAAATACAAATCCATGAATGCACGAGGCACACCCGTCTCTCCCTTGCTTTCTCCATCCCTTTTTATGTTTTGTCACATTAAAAATATTTAGACTGGTTTGATTTAAAAGATCTATTCAGGTAAGCTGGCCAGCTACACAGGTCTGTACAGATGGGCAGGGGAGGAAGAGGAGAGGAGGGTATGTTCTGTGAGGACAGCATTGGTTTAGCAAGTGTTTATCAAAATCTGGAATATGCACAGCAGTAGGGGTGGGTGTATGAGGGGGAGGGGTAAGAAAATATCAGGAATAATGTTACCTTATATTGTATAAGTGGGTTTTTGCAGCAAAATATACATAACATAAAATTTACCATTTAACCATTTTAAGTGCACAGTTCAAGAACATTAAGTACTTTCACATTATGTATGGCACAGCCATCACCACCATCCACACCATCCATCTTCAGAACATTTTCATCTTCCCCAACTGAAACTCTGCCCTCATTAAACAATATCTCCCTGTTCCCACCGCCCCCAGCTCCCGACAACCAACATTCTGTTTCTATGAATTTCACTACTTTAGGTGCCTCATATAAGTGAAATCACGAAGCATTTGTCCTTTTTTTTTTTTTTTTTTTGCTGGGCACATGTGTCTAGTGTTATGAGAGGAGTTGGGAATGTTTGAGGGTTGCCCAGGGATGCCCCACCCCCTCCTAGGGGCTGGGCTCGGGCGTTTCTGAAACGTCCCTGAAAGCATCAGGGACCAGGCCCCGGGAGCTGGAAGGTAGAGGCAGACCTATCTGGGCCGGCCGGAGCAGTGGGCTGATGGATCTCACAGCCGGCCCAACCTCTGGCCACTTTGGCACAGGCCTAGCGGATATACAGGCCCCAGATCCAGCTCTGACAAGTACTGAGAAGGGACAGCTTTAGTCCCCAGAGGGCAGAAGCCTGAGTCCAGGGCAGCAGGGGCAGGCACAAGTCTTACTCAGAGGCTAGGGGTGGTCAGCACCGTGCTGAAGGCTCAGGGGTGTGACCCTCAGCCGTCCAAGCTGGGTCGGAGGAGCCTTAAGTTTGGCAGTGGCTCCTCTGCCAGCTCCTGCTCTCCCAGCCAGGGCTGGCTGCCCCCAGGAGCCAAGGCGGAGGCGCCAGGTCTGTGGCAGGAACTAAGAATGCCCTGGTCACTATATATATTGGTACAAATACATAAATACAGAAAGCCCCGAGCTCCACGGAGAAGAGCTGAAGGGACGCACCTTTGTCCCAGGGATGGCCCAGGCCCTGCCAAACTCAGGCAGGCCAGGGGCTGAGGGGGCAGAGGACACTGGGGACAGTTCCGTCTGTGTTCCCCAGGCCACAACTTGAGTGGACAATGGGGAAGTCCACTGTGCAAAACTGTAAAAGGCACTCGGAGTAGCTGCTACCGCCAACTGCCCGTGGGGGCCTCTGGCTGGGGGCTAGAGGCCGGTAGGGAGCTCTTCTTCGCTCTCGCCGCAGTTTCCACAGCAATCCTTTGGCGACTGGAGAGTCTCTGCAGCAGTCCCTTGCAGGTGGCTGGCCCTTCCAGTCCAGGTCTGGGGGAACTGAGCCATCCAGCCCAAAGACATTCAGCTCCTGGAAGCACTCAGTCTCCACCATCCCGTTCTGCCAGGGGATGGGCACGCTGCCTGTGGCAAACTTTTGGTAGAAGTCTTGGTCGGTAGGCTCCAGCTCCACGCCCTTGATCCTAGAGAACTGTTCAATGTCCAGAACATCCTTGCAGTAAATGGCCCGAGGGTCAGGCTTGAAGGGCGGCTCCAGCATGCCGGCTCCCACCCGCTTGAAGTTCAGCTTCTTCAAGAGGGGGTGCTCCTTCACTTCGCGGGCACTGCCCCCACGACACCCCAGGCGTTCAGCGGGGTCCTTGCAGAGGAGCTGTGAGCGGAGTGAGCAGGCCTGCGGGGAAAAGCGCTCGGAATACTCCTCGGGGACCTCCTTCACCAGCCGCTCCACCTCCTCCCGCTTGATCTTCTTCTTCCTCTGCTGGAAGGGCGACTGGCCTGCAATCATCTCCAACGGGAGGCAGCCTAGCGCCCACCAGTCAGAGCTGAAAGTGTACGGTTCATTCTTCACCACCTCTGGAGCCATGCAGCTCACGGTGCCCACACGGCCTTTGATGGTCTGGCCCTCGGGCACGTGCACAGCCAGTCCCAGGTCGGAGACGAGGATGTGGCCGTGGTCATCCAGCAAGATGTTCCTGGCTTCAGGTCCCTGTACACGATGCGCTCCCGGTGCAGGTCCTCCAGGCCGCAGCAGATCTCGGGACGTAGAAGACGGCCTGCGCTTCGGGGAAGCCAGCCCGGCCCATGTGGCAGATGTGGAAATTGAGGTCGCCCCCGTTCATCAGCGTCAGCACCAGGCACAGCGCCTCCTTGGTCTCACAGGGGTAGGCCAAGCTCACTATAAACCTACTGTTCACTTTCTCCAGGATCTGCTTCTCGTTCAGCGCCATGGCCTCCCCTTTCTGCTTCTTGATCCGCTTTTTCTCTAGCTTCTTGCAGGCGTACATCTTGCCTGTGGCCCGCACCTGGCAGGCGCACACCTCCCCAAAGCCGCCTTTGCCCAGGACTCGGTACTGCCTCAAGGTATTTTTGGTCACTGGCTGCCTTTCCAGCCACTTCCACTGCAGGAAACGGTTGAAGTAGATGCTGTTGAGGTAGTCGGCAAAAGGGGCCATGCTCAGGTGCTCGTGGGTCACCCGGGTGAGTTCCTGGGAGAGTTCTTTGCAGGGCCCCTGCTCCAGCCGCTGGGTGCAGTTCGTCACCAGCTGCCGGGGGACCTCAGGGATGAGGTCAGGAACCCCGTGGCTCAGAAAATTCTGCATTAGCCGCCGCCCACATGCCTTCCGCTTCTCATCCGGGGTCACTTCATACTCGGCCATCCCATCCTGGAAGGCGATGCAACGGCTCAGCTCCGGCCTGGTGGCACAGAACTCTCAGAACAGCAGGCGCCCGATGGGCTGCCGCTCGCACAGGCTGTGATAGTCACGTTCGAGACTGAGCCGCAGTTCTTCGCACTGGCTGATGTGGGGGAACTGGAGCATCTGCCGCCATTTCTTGCTTTTGCCTTTGCGATTTCCACCGCCACCGTCCCGGGCCTTGAGGAGCACCGTGTCCGCTACGATGTTCTCGAGCTCCATGGGCCGCGCTGCCGGCCGGGATCGCGCGCGAGTGCCGAGGCCGGATGGCGATCGGCGCGGCTCTGCTCGGCTCGCAGCGCGGCGGCTGCCACCCACTCCCCCATCTCTCCCGCCCCGCCTCCCCAGCCGTCGCCTGCGTTTGTCCTTTTGTGACGGGCTTATTTCACTGAGCATAATGTTCTCGAGGGCCATCCGTGTGGTAGTATGTGTTGGAATTTCCTTCCCTTTAAAGGCTCAGTAATATTCCATTCTATGGCTAGGCCACATTTTGTTTATTCATCATCGGTTGATGAACACTTGGGATGCTTCCATCTTTTGCCTATTGTGAATACTGCTACTATGAACATGAGTGTATAAGGATCTGCCTGAGATCCTGCTTTCAATTTCGGGAGATAATTTCCAGAAGTGGGACTGCTGGATCATACAGTAATTCTGTTTAATTTTTTTGAGGAATTGCTGTAACTTTTTTTCTAAGTAGCTTCATTTTACTATTTTACATACCCACCAGCAATGTGAAAGTGTTCCAATTTCTCCACGTCCTTGTCCACACTTGTTATTTTCTGGGTTTTCTTTCTGGTTCTTTTTTTTTTTTTTTTCCATAATAGTCATTCTAATGGGTGTGAAAAGGTATCTCATCGTAGTTTTCATTTGCATTTCCCTAATGATTGGCGATGTTGAGCATCTTTTCATGTGCTTATCGGCCATTTGTATATCATCTTTGGAGAGATGTCTATTTAAGTTCTTTGTCCATTTTTAATTGAGTTGTTTTTACTGTTATGTTGCTTTTTATTTTTATAATGGCTAGGTTTAGAGTTGTGGATTTACCCCATTTTGTGGAGAAAATGAAGGTCATGGAAGTTCAGGAACTTGCCTGATGTCTCCCAGCTGGGTGGGACTGAAGTGCCGCCTTTTGGCTTTTTTTTTTTTTCCGTATTTTTCTTTTCTTTTATTATTATTATACTTTAAGTTTTAGGGTACATGTGCACAACGTGCAGGTTTGTATGGCATATGTATACATGTGCCATGTTGGTGTGCTGCACCCATTAACTCATCAGCCTTTTGGCTTCTGACCCTGTCTTTCTCCTCTGCTCATGCTGTCTACTCCCAGATGGCAAGATGTGGTTCACACCTTTCAGACTTCACATTTGACTTAGGAACAATACAGGATGGCATAAAAGATGTATCAAATGAAGGTTGCAGAAGATGAATTTTATGGACATTCAGAAAAAGGGGCCTGCTGTATGGGTCATTTGGGAAGGTTCTGTGACAAAGGGGAACCAGAGGTGAACATTAAAAAATAGTGTGATAGCAGCTAACATCAAACTCAATGGGGAAAAACTGAAAGCCTTCCCTCTAAGATCTGGCACAAGGCAAGGATGTCCACGCTCACCACTTCTATTCAACATAGTGCTAGAAATCATAGCCAGAACAATGAGACAAGAAAAAGAAAGACATCCAAGTTGGAAAGGTAGAAGTAAAATTATCCCTATTTGAAATGGATGATATGGTTATATACATAGAAACCCCTAAAGACTCAACCAAAAACTGTTAGAGCTAATAAATACATTCAGTAAAGTTGCAGGATATAAAATCAATATATGCAAATCAGGTGCATTTCTATACATAAACAGCTGACAAGAAAATCAAGAAAATAATCCCATTCACAAAAAAGATGAGAATACTTAAAAATAAATTTTAACCAAAGAGATGAAACACTTGTACACGCAAATTGTAACAACGATGAAGGAAGTTAAAGAAGATACAGATAAGTGGAAAGATACCCATGTTGACTGAAATAATTAATATTGTTGAAATGTCTAAACTACCCAAACTGATTTACAGATGCAAAGCAATCCCTATCAAAATCCCAATGATGTCCTTTACAGAAATAGAAACAACTACTCTAAAATTCATATGCAGCCAGGTACAGTGGCTCTCACCTCTAATTCCAGCATTTTGGGAGGCCAAAGTGGGTGGATCACTTGAGGTCAGGAGTTTGAGACCAGCCTGGCAAACATGGTAAAACCCCACCTCTGCTAAAAACAGAAAAGTTAGCTGGGCACTGTGGCAGATGCCTGTAATCCCAACTACTTGGGGGGCTGAGGCAGGAGAATCACTTGAACCTGGGAGGCAGAGGTTGCTGTGAGCCGAGATTGCTGGACTGCACTCCAGCCTGGGCCACAGAGCAAGACTCTGTCAAAAAAAAAAAAAAAAATCATATGGAACTACAAAAGACCCAAGTAGCCAAAGCAATCTTGAGCAAGAAGAACAAAGCTGGAGGCATTACCCGCTCTGATTTCAAAATATATTACAAAGTTATAGTAACCAAAATAACATGTACTGGCATAAAAACAGACACGTAGAACAATGGAAAAGAACAGAAAGCCCAGAAATAACTCACACATGTGGTCAACAAATCTTCAACAAAAGTGCCAAGAATACATAATGGGGAAAAGTCTCTTCAATAAGTGGTGTTGAGAAAACTGGATATCCCCAGGCAAGAAAATGAAACTGTATCTTTATCTTACACCATACACAAAGATGAACTCAAAGAGACTGAAACATAGCCCTGAAACTGTAAAAACTCCCAGAAAAAAATATAGGGGAAAAGCTTCATAACACTGGTCTTGGCAATGACGGTTTGGATATGAAACCAAAAGCACAAAGGAACAAGTGAGACATCAAACTAAAAAGTTTCTGCACAGCAAAAGAAACAATCAACAGCAACAAAAAGCAACCTACAGAATGGGAGAAAATATTTGCAAGCCATACACATTAATATCCACAATATAGGAGTAACTAGTACAACTCAACAGAAAAAAACAAAACTTGATTAAAAAGTAGACAGAGGAGTTGAGCAGACATTTTTCCCAACAAGACATACAAATAACTAACAGGAACATGAAAAGATGTTCAACATCACTAATCATCAGGGAAGTGATAATCAAAACCACTATGTCACTTCACACCTGTTAGGATGGCTATTATCAGAAAGACAAGAGATAACAAATATTGGTGAAGATGTGGAGCAAAGAAAACCCTTGTCCATGGTCGATGGGAATGTAAATTGGTAGAGGCATCATGGAAAACAATATGGAAGTTTCTCAAAAAAAGGAAAAATAGAACCACCATGTGATCAGCAATCCCATTGTGAGGTCTATATCCAAAGGAAATGAAATCGGTATCTTAAAGAGATATCTGTTCCTTGCAGCATTATTCACCATAGCCAAGATACAGAAATCACCTAAATGTCCATTGACAGATGAATGGATAAAGAAAATGTTGCATATACATATGCAATGAAATATTATTCAGCCTTTAAAAAGAAGGAAATTCTGTTATTTGTGACAACATAAACCTGAAATCCAAAAATGTCAAACTCATAGAAACAGAGAGTAGAATAGTCGTTACCAGAGGCTGAGTGGGGAGGGATATGGGAAGATGTTGGTCAAAGGGTATGAGCGAGGTCTGTTATGTAAGGTAAATAAGGTCTGGAGAACTACGTACAACAATGTGACTACAGTTAATAATATTGCAGACTTGAAATTTGCCAAGAAGGTAGCTGTTAAGTGTTCTCACCAAATCAAAAAATGATAATGATGTGAGGTGATGAACGCATTAATTTGCTTGTTGTGGACAGTTTACAACATACACATATATCGAATCACTGAATTGTACACCTTAAATATATACAATTTTTAATTGTCAACTATACCTCAATAATGTTGGAGAGAAAGAATAGTGTGAAATATTTTATATAAATGTATTAGCTTCTTAGGGTTGCCATAATGAAAGTACTTCAAATTGGGTGGCTTAAAACAACAGAAATTTAATTTCTCACAGTTCTGGAGGCTGGAAGTCCAAAATCAAGGTGTTGGCATGACCATGTTCCCTCTGAAACCTGTAGGGGATTCCACGCCTCTGCTAGCTTCTGGTGGTTTGTGGGTAATCTTTGGCATTTCTTGGCTTGCAGCTGCATAACCTCAGTCTCTGCCTCTGTTGTCACATGGCATTCTCCCTGTGTGTGTCTCTGTTTTCACAGGGCTGTCTTTCATTCTTTTCTTTTCTTGTTTTTGTTTGTTTTTTGGTTTTTTTAAGACAGAGTCTTGCTCTGTTGCCCTGGCTAGAGTGCAGTGGTGCAATCTCAGCTCGCTGCAACCTCTGCCTCCCAGGTTCAGGTGATTCTCTTGCCTCAGCCTACCGAGCAGCTGGGATTACAAGTGCCTGCCACTGCGCCCAACTAATTTTTTTTGTATTTTTAGCAGAGACTGGGTTTCACCATCCCGGCCAGGCTGGTCTCAAACTCCTGACCTCATGATTCACTCACCTTGGCCTCCCAAAGTGTTGGGATTACAGGCATGAGCCACCGTGCCCAGCCCGTGGCTGTCTTTCTGTAAGGACATCAGTCATGTCAGACCAGGGCCCACCCTACTCCAGTATGACCTCATCTTAATTTAAGTATACATTTGCAACAATCCTGTTTCCTAATGAAGTCAGTTCTGAGGTACTGAGAGTTAAGATTTCAACATCTCTTTCTTGCACGGGGAGGGGAGACTGATTTAGCCCCTACCAATAAGAGAAAAAATACTATAGCACAGTCTGGATGTAGTGATTTCTTTCTACAGTCCACACACACACACACACACACACACACACACAGAGCTGATGCAAGCACATGCTGTCAATGCAAAGGAAAAAGACAGATGTCTCCCTACGCCTTTCTAAGCTTTTACATATTATACCCCACATTGTCAGCTCTAAAATCCTGTATCTAATACATTTATCTATCTAATAGATTTTTTAGATCTAATACATTTATTTATTTGGTAATAAATAAATAATAAATTTACCAACTGTCTTGGTGAAAAGGAGTGCATGCTGGATGATGGATGAGGCCTTGAATAATGGCCTTCCCTGCCACTATGGCCACTCTCCACTCAAGGATCTATTGTACAAGCATTGGGGTGGCTGGGGACAGAGATGACTGACATCTACCAGCCAGTTAGCCGGTTCCTCCATCTACCTGCTTAGTGAGTGTCCTGTCTGTGCCAAATCTTCTCTAGTGGCAATGATGTGAGACACAAAGATCTGCACATTTTGTGGCCACTTCCAGCAGTTCATCTACATGCTTCTTCCCAGACCACTTTGTCTCTGATCATCTAAACTTGCCCCTTCTAAACCCCAGACCAAGACCAGCCAAGTTATTTGCCACTACATGGAAGTCCATATATATCCTTATCTCATACCACTTCTGACATACAAAGTGGACAAACAAGCATACTGCTCACAGCTCTACCCTCTAGGTGGGTTTCCCCTCATCACTGTCCTTTAGGGCCACCACTGAGTTGAGTGGTAGTGTTGACAGCTGCCCATTCTCAGGCAGCATTGAGTATCTGAACCAATCTATCCATGAACCAGGAATGAGCTGTGTTGTTCCTCCTTCATCAGTGAATCATAGAGTTCCCTCACTCCTGCCCCCATATTTATAGATGTGAGCTGAGAGACATGTCAGGACAGCAGAGGTAGGTGACATGGAGCCCTGGGCCACCCTATACCCTCTGGACTTGCTCAGATCTGGTCCTGAATATACCATTTCCATCATACCTTACCACCTTGTTGGATCTGACAATGTCCAGCTCGTAATAGGAAACTCCTATCATAAAATCACCTGATGTCCCACTTTCAGGTGCTTGATCTCTCTTGACCCCTTATCACATCAGAAGCTGTTTTTTTGAGTGGTGAGTAATTAAACAATAAATAGTCTCTTGAATGGTGTAGACGTGGCTTTCTCCAGAACCCTACCCATTCTGTACCGCAAATCTGTTAGGGTTTGTCCAAGATTTCCTATAGCATCCTTTTCTACCATGGATACCCCAAGCACTGTTGGATCTGTTGAATTATATGGCCTCAACAGCAGAGTATGTTGTCCTGAAGCCTAGAATTTCTTCAGTTTTCTTATGCTTTGGGTTCCACTCAAAACTGGTAGACTTCTAATGACCCAAGAAATGAGTCAAAGAAATAATCTCAAGTGCAATATTGGCTGCCTCCTAAAATCCAAAGTCGCCCACCGAACAATATACCTTTTCACAGGGGTAATTGTTTACCTTAGGATGCTGCAAACCATGGGACTCCTAAAATCTTCACCAATATGGCAGGACTTTGACACTGTAAATGATTTATGTTTCACCTTCATGTGTTTTACTATGACATCCAGAGTACTGGCCACTTTCTGTTCACCAAGTCCAATTAGCATAATGTCAACAACATAGTATACCAGCATGATATGTCAAGGTGACAGAGAGAGAGAATACATATAGCCTTGGGGAAAGACAGTGAATGTGTACTCAAATCCTTTCTTAATGAGACAGAACTGATCTTGACCATCCTTCCTGAGGAGGTTTGAAGATGACTTGTTTGCCAGATGGATAGCCACAACCCAGGAACCAAAGGCTGTGCTGCTCTGTTCCAGTAAAGATACCACATCCAATTAGGTAGCTACATACAATTGGGACTGCAACTTAGATAACAGTCCGGTAGTCTGCTGTTACTCATGAAAATCCATCTGTTTTCTGCAGAGACCATGTAGATGGATTGAATGGGGATATGATGAGGATGACCACCCCTGCATTTGCTAAGTTCTTGGGAGTGGCATCGATCTCAGCCATTCCACTGGAATAGGGTATTGCTCTGATTTGCTATCTTTGGTGAGAATGGGCACTTTCTGGGTTTCCATTTGTTTCTTCCTTCCTGGTTCTTATTTCACAGGTCAGGAAACAAAACGTGAGGGCTCTACCAGCTGCTCAGTCTATCCTTTCCAATTGAGCACACTGGAACTGAGGAAGCAAAGACAGGGTGAGCCCTAACACCCTCATCATCACTGCTGAGCCTGCCTTGACAAGAACTCCATTTATCACCCGCCTCCATAATAGCCCATTCTAACTAGCTGTCATCATGGCATTTCAGGTTCTGCTGATGTCATTGTAAGGTTAGACCCTGTATACCCTGAAAAATCTGTATATTTCCATTTTCTTAGTGTAAAGTTACACAGGTCCCTTTGGGGGAAGGTTTGTGGCACTGCAGGGTTTTTTTTTCAAGGGGGCCCAGCCTCCCCTTCAATCACTAGGCCAGGGGCCCGAGAACTGACTCAAATCTGGGAGCTAGGTGAGGGATCATCATTTTTCTTTTTGGCAGCGGACATCAGATTTCAGCTTACCTTCTCTTAATATTTTTTCTGGTTACACAAGTCAAGAAATATTCACAGTGGGTACTTACCCATCTTTCTCCTAGAAATGCCCTATGTGTACAGGACCCTGGCTGGCACGTTGGCCTTGCTGCCATATGGTAGTCATATTCACTTTGTGGTAGTCATATTCACTTTGTGGTAGTCATATTCACTTTGATGGCCAAATGCTGCGACTTGGCCTCTGCTACTCCAAAATATCTTCATCTTCAGTAATATTAGAGAGGTCAGTTCTGTGGCAGCATTTCCTACTGTGAACCATAGACCACGGAAGACAATCACTAGTGAGATTCCCAACAATGCTGGTGGCCCCTCACCAGTGAGTTTCTTGTTTTTGTATAAAGGGCATGTCCTCTTGGCCTCACAGGGAACAAGATCAGGGTCTCCAGTCTTGCATAATAAACCCTCCCTGGACTGTCTGACTCCTTCCTCAATACCATGCCATGGCAAATATGGCATCTTTCCCTCATTGACTATAGGCTGTCATCTTATCCAAGCTTCAAGAAACCTCTGACCAGCATTATTGGGATAGGCACAATTGTCCTTTTGAGGACAGTGAATTATAGGATAGAGTCAGTAGACCTTTCCTAGTCAATCTTATGTATAATACCCACACCTCCTGACCCAAAACTCTCAAGATCCGCCCCCATATGTGTTTCTCTGACTTCTCCTGGTAAGAATTAGGCCCTTCAACTCCTGATGAGTAAACCAGTCATCAAATACTTGGTGAAGAGCTTTCATCAACTGCCTTTGCAATGGGACTTCATTTCCCTCTCTGGGGTTTTGCAGATAATGGACCTTAACTAGTGGGCTGGAGGCAATGAGGGTATGTGAGGATGCATCTTGTGAAGGACAAAAGTCATCTTGTAAGTAGTCCCGTCAGGTGAGGACTTCCTGTGGTACCCAGGTAATGGAAAACCACAAATCTGACTGGAGGTCTCAACATCCTTTATAGCAGTAGACCAAATGTTAGCTACATCTACCAACACTTCCAAAAGTTTTTATGGAACAAACAGAGACAAATACCAAATGCCAAGTAACCAAGTTACAACACCTCACTTCCTTTAGGCGGTGCTGTCAGAAGCATGGTTCAATTCTCAGTTTCAAGTTTGAGGTAACTCTAGACCCCCGCCCTGCCCCTCCAAAACTGTAGGAAAATACTGCGAAAGATGTCTTCTTCATGTTCCTCAAGGTAGTTACTCTCACCCAGAGAGCGGCAAGTACTTGGAATCTTCCTGATATTTTTTTCTCCTCCAGAGTTTTAGTGATGAAAGATGTTGGGAGAACACAGAATGCTAAGCCCCACAAATCTTATCGGAGAGATCTCCGAGAGAAATCAGAATCTTTCAAGATTGTTTTAGAGAAATATGCTACCATTCTGACTCCATTCTAACAACTCCCCTGTGACCCAGCTGGCCTGACAAACTAAATCATGATACTCTGCAAAACATACCCTTTCACACATGAATGCCCACGGCAATGTTTCCTAACCATTCATGAGTCATAAAACCTGTGGCAGAAACCATTCTACGTGTTCACCAAAACATTTCATTTTCCCTCTGGGCACCAGGAAAACTTTTTTTTTTTTTTTTTACTTTTTCTAATCTAAGTGAGGCTATGTAAGGAGTTCTGCCCAATAAAATGTGGGCAAAATTGATATCAGCCACTTCCAGATCATGCCCTTAAACTGTCCTACAAAATTATCATCCACACTCTATGTCTGTTATCATTAGCTGTCAGGATGCAGAGTATCAAAAAAGGACTTTAACTTATTTATTTTTTGAGACGAAGTATCACTTTGTCACCCAGGCTGGAATGCTGTAGCGTGATCACAGCTCACTGCAACCTTGACCTCCCAGGCTCAAGCTATCCTCCCGCCTCAGCCTCCCAAGTAGCTGACACTACAGTCGCATGCCACCACTCCCGGCTAATGTTTGTATTTTTTATAAAGAGGAGGTTTCACCATGTTGCCTAAGCTGGCCTTGAACTCCTGGGCTCGAGTGATCTGCCTGTCTTGGCCTCCCAAAGTGCTGGATTACAGGCATGAGCCACCATGCCCAGCCCAAATGAAGAACTTGGAGTCCATGGTGAAAGGCAGAACCTCCCCAACTCAACTGAGCTGGTCATGAGTGAAAAGTACATCTTTAAGCCACACCTTTCAAATGGGTCAGCAAATTTGATAAATTTGGCAAATTTCAGCTATTCCCACCCACTACGTATACCTCTCTTACAATTTATAGTATCTTCTCATGTCCTTTGCTCCTATCAAACCTATCCTAACCAGCACCTATATTAAATATTTATTTCTACATTATATAGTCTTCAGAGTTCTAGGGTGGTGTGTTCAAATGATGGGAATATTACACACCTGCACTGTCCAGTCACTAGCCACATCGAACTACGGAGTACTTGAAATGTGGCTAGTGTGACCCAAGAACTGAATTTTAAATTGTACTTAATTTTAATTAATTCAAACTTAAATAGCCACATGTGGCTAGTGGCTACCACATGAAAGCATGCAGCTCTAGACAGACATGAGCCTAGACAGGCAGAATAACTAGATTCTAAAATAAGTTGGTAACTAGGGAATTAGCACTTTCTATGGGAATTTAAAAGGTGTTAAAATATATACTGGTGGGAAAGAAATTTAAGAAAAAGTGGTGGTCCTTAATGGTTTAAGAACCTTAATGGTCAAACATTTCTAAGAATGCTTGCCCCTGGGTAATATTTCTAACTGGTCAAGTCACAATTATTACAGAATGGACCTCCCCAGTATCAATTGTTTCCCTATAGCTTCTATGTGCAGCATATTTATGCCCTGAGTGTATAATGTCTGGCCGTAATGACAGGAAAGGTTGGATTCTAGGGGTGGAATACATCAAATCACTAGGATGTCACCAAGCCCACTGTGTGGGTTAAATGCTACAGGCAGAGGGTTGTGCCACCCATTCCCCACCTTCCCTAACTCCCATCCTACCCAAAGCTTCAGCCAAATGGAAGAAAATGCCTCCCACATGGCCACAGGCTGAAGTGCTGCCCCTCGGTGGCCAGAAGTCATTCACATGCAGGCAAAGATGATGTTAACAATACAAAGAATCAGAGAAAGACTGAATTCCTTAGATCAATCTGTTTGGCTTCAAAAGCTAGAATCTCAAAAGTCTATGTCCTGCTGACTTTATTTTTCTTTCAACTTTTCAATGCCATTGCTCCTGCCTGAACAAAAGACAAGAAAGTCCAGTCTCATTCCAGAATAGACAGAGCTCTACACCACTGCGGGACTAGAGATTATTCCTCATGCTGGGCAGGGCAGGGTAGAAAGAATAGAACCCATCAAAGCAAGAGGTGGCTAATTCCCCCAACAAAACTAAATTAACAATATTAGCCCAAGTGAGGAAGCTGAATCTTCTCAGGGTGTTAAACAGTTTGTTCTGTTTTCTATATTAAAGACCCAAGTGTAGTTTATTGTTTTTATGGAGTTAAGTGAATTCACATGTTAAATTTAAAAGGTTTGGTGAGACAGGAGATTTTGTTTGTTTCTAGTATTATTTGGCAGAGTATAAAAGTCCCTGGACTTAGAATTGGAAGGCTTGGCCTCAAATCCACACCCTTCCTGGTACCAGCCCAGTGCCCCTGGGCAATCACTCAACCCATCTCCTTCATTGGCGGTTGTGGCAGCCCTTCTCAAGCAGCGTTGAGAGACCTTAGCTCCCTAACCCAGTGGTTCTCCAACTAGCGAGTGCTCAGAATCACCTGGAGCGTTGGTTAAAACAGCACTGGGACCAATCCCGAGTAGTCCTGGAATACAGCCTGAGAATTTGCCTTTCCAGCAAGTCCCCAGCCTGGATGAATGCCATTCCCAGCCCACCCACCCCTGGCTCCACTTTCTCTTGTACTAGCTGATATCGGAAATTCCACCATCGAGAGCCCCAACCCAATTTAGCTGGGAAGCTTTACTCTTATTAAAAGGTACATACACGAAACAATATTAGCAGTTGGACTATATCTTTCACATCTTATCCTCCATCATTCCCGTGTCTCCCTTGCTGTATTGCGTGCACAAGTTCACGTGTTTGAGGAAGGAAACTTCAAACATAGTCTGTACCAAGAGGCTTTATTCTTTTCTTTTTCCTCTCTACCCCTTTCCCCTAGAGCTTGGTCAAGATGTCCTAATGGTCTAAAATGTCAAAAGAAAACCAGATGAGGAAAAAGTAATAGAAAATAACTCTATTATAAGCTTCCTTATAGTTCAGATTCATCTCTTTCTTGTAAGAACCACCCACCAGTTCCTACTCAGAGACTCAAGGATACTCCTGTTCCTCAGTTGGTTCACAATAAAAACACTGAAGATTTACATCAATCGAAGGGTTTCTGTTACCATTCACATGGGTCTTCCCAAATGCTAGTGAAACGTAGACAGTCATTACCAAACAAAAAACACTCACCAAGGGCCAGACTCCCACACATGGATCCCAGAAGTCAGAGAGAGAGTGAGTGTGGAGGCCTACCTCCTCCCAACCTGCTCACCCACGGAGCCACTCCACGGCAAAGGAACAGTAGCTCAGAGGCTGCCCGCACTGCCCCCACTGCAGAGGTTTAAGGAAATCTCCCAGTAGTATGTTTTATGTTGGAAGACCCTGAGGTAAAGCCCATACTTCAGTCTGTATTTGTCCTCCCACAAAATGAAGAGTGCTTGTCCATGAGACCAGCCCACGTCTAATTCGGCAGGACACAGCACGCAGAGAGCCTCGAGCAGGCAGCCCACTGCTGACTCCTTTCCAGGGGCCTTTCCCCGAGAGGCAAAGCTTTCTCCCAGGGAGTCCCCACTTTCAGCCCTGTCAGCATGCCCAGTGTCTGCACTCTGCAGGGCCCCGTTCTGTCCCATTACGCAAGTTGGTTTTCAGCGGCTATGGGGAAAGTCACACACGATTGTGCCAAAGTGAACAAACGTTGGCGACCTGGGGAAAAGCAGCAGCTGCACATCCTGAAGTGTTGGGTCTTCGAAGGAAGCCTCGTCTAACCAGAGGAGCCATCACTCTCCTCCTCCAACAATTTCTGGCATATGAAATTGTCTTATCGTGTTACCCCCTTTTCCCTGTTGTAAATCCACGCTGGCAAGCCCAGGGCTCTCCCTAGCTCTATACACTGCCTGGCATGGTGCCACGCAGCTAAGTGTGTTGGAACACAGCGCTGTCCACCATTCAGTTATTTTAACAAGCACTATGGAGCTCTCATAAGTGGCTTAAAAACACTCACATTTACCCCAAAATCACTTTAAAATAATTCACTCCATCACAGTCTCAGCCAGAGCCTGCTCCAGCCCTCCCACAGACTTTTACAGCCTCCCTAGACTCCCCTAATTCCAACTCAACAGGGACCACGAGGACACTGTTTATAGAGCATTTTGGCTTCTCGCCCTGTGGCCCACAGCTATCAATGCAACAGCAATTTAATCAAGCGATAATCTAGTAAGTCCAACTTGTCACTAGGACACTAAAAAGCCCTTATTTAAGGTCAGTGATAATGGTGATGACAAGAATCCTGGGTGTCTATCATCTCAGATTATCAAGTGACACCTTTACACTGATCTCATTTAACCCTCACAAGGACCCTGAGGCACGGTTAACTTTATGACCCCATTTACAGACAAGGAAATGACTGAGAGAACAGACAACCAGCCCTAAGGCCCAGTGCCTGCCTGCGAGGTGAGCCAATGGCCTGTCCTGAGCCCTCCCTCCGGCCACCCCTGGTCACACATACCTCCCACCCTGCTGGGCGGGGGACAAGCGCTATGGACAAAACTGCCTACGGCACAAGTCCATGAAACCGGATCACCCAGGACTTGGCACGGAGGTGGGGAGGGGAACAGCACATACTTCTCTACCATGGTGCCAATACTTCTACAAGCTTCTTCTGCGGCTTCCCTGAATGCTGGCTCAGGGTAAGTGATTTTCACAAAATCAGCCTAATAAAGGGGAAAGACGAAACCAAAAGGGAATTTGATGGGAAGCTTTCTTCCAGGATCTGAGGGTGAAAATGAAAACTGGGTTTTAAGATGTGCCATTGGCTTGCCCTATGCATTTCCATTACTGACTTTTTCCTAAGCGAGTAAAGCAAAGCAGCTTCTTTCTGAACATCTATTTAATTCTGTTATTCCTTGAAACCAAGTTTGTTTCTTTCCAAAAAAAATAATTTTATTAACTTTGTTTCAGAAAAGTTTTTCTCCTTCAAATATAAACACCAAGCAAATTCTTCCTAACCCTTTATTAAATCAAAAGAGCAGACACTGGTTTCAAATATTCTACAACTTTCTGGCTAAAATTCTTTGCAGTATGGTTCTCACAGGTTAACCTAGCTCCAGAAAACAACTCTTAGAGGCTTGTTTTCTTTAACTGACACATAGTATAGTTTCAAAACTCATTTAACTACACTTTAGTCTTTAACTACATTCTAGTCTTTGTGCAGAAAACAAAGGCACAGTCTCTTTAGTCCTTTTAATAAAATATGAGTTCAGTCTCCATGTAATACTGTGTACAACTACTACTGCTGCTGCTACTTAAGTCATTAGAAATTAAAATGAGCAACAATTTTTTTAAAAAGATAAAATGATGTAAAACCAAATTTTTGTTTTCGTGTCAATTGTAACAAAAAGCAGAGAAACCACAAAACACTACATATTTTATTTGCCAAGAAGATGTGTGACTATAACATGAAATAAAATCACCACAAGGTAAAATTTCCTGATTTTATTATCAAATAGTTTTTAATGCCAAAACATTTAAATCCATAGTTTGGTATATTTGTTGTAAGAATTGGTAACGATAAAATAACATTAGTACCAAAGTATCTGAAAAATGAGTTACGTAAATTTACATTTTTTTTTTTTTTTACAAATTACTAATCTACATGTTGTGAATTTATAATCAATATTAAAATTCAAAACACTAGCATGCACATTAACAACTGATTTCTAATAGTGATGAGGAAAACAGTTCTGTTACATAAAAACTGTGTTGAAAACAAAGAAAACAAAATGACTATTTGGTGAAAAAGTTTATAAAACGATTGCCTTATAATAGTACTAACATTACTGGTAGGTAATATCTCAAAAATTCAAAAAGGAGAAAGGTTCTTTTTTACCCAGAGAACTACATATATAAATCACATAGTTTTTTTTTTTAAGTTTTCAAAATGAGATATTATACATAATATTAAAAATGTCAAAATAAGACAAGATATAGGGCAGAAAAGTTAAAATATTTTAGTGAAGACCACAAGCAAAAATGTAGAAAAAAATCCTAGAATACTGATTAAGATGAAGACTAAGACAACAAATACACAGTGAATTCTGGGATTTGTGACAGCCATGCCAACAGTCACCCCTCAGTATCAGTGGGCAATGGTTAGATCTTCCTACAGATACCCAAATCCACAGATGCTCAAGTCTCTGATATAAAATGGTGTAGTACTTGCATATAACCGACGCACAGCACACCCCATACATCAAATCATATAACTGACACACAGCACAACCCTTACACTGAATCATCTCTAGATTACTTGTAATACCTAATGAATGTAAATAATATGTAAACAGCTGTTACACTGTATTGTTTCATGGAACAGCGACAAGGAAAAAAGTCTGTACGTGTTCAGTACTGATGCAATTTTTTTTTCCAGATATTTTTGATCCAAGGTTGGTTGACTCTACAGATGCCCGAATCTGGAGGGTTGACTGTACTTGAATAGTGAAATTCACTGACACAGATTTTCCTTTTCTGATTTCTGTGACACAATTAGGTGAACAGGGTATGAAACCTCCTTTTGGCAGTGCGTTTCCACAGCTCCCCCATCATTCAAAGACACATTTCCTATGCATGTACTGGAGGCACAGAACAAAAACCCAGTACAACAGAACTACCCAGAGCCTGCAACTTCACTCCAGAGAAAAACCCTTTACAATAAGATACTTTATTGGCTTCCTTAAGAGCGGGAGGCTTGTGGTGAACATATAATCATCTGAAAGGTGTTAATGCTCAAGTCAGGTGTATGGGTGGAAGGAAATTTTCCAAAAAAGGAAAAAAATAAAGATGGGGATGAGTTATGCTGGGTGAAAGAAGTCAAAGGTATACAGGATTCCACTTCTGTGACATTCTAGAAAAGGCAAAACTATAGGGAGAGAGAACAGATTAGTGGTTGCCAGAGGTTAGTGGGGAGTGTTGGGTGTGACTATAAAGGAGATTTTTGTGGGTTGATGGAACAGCTTTGTATCCTGATTGTGGTGGGGGCTGCATAAATTTATACGAGTTAAAATTCATAGAACTGTACCATCCTCCAAAAGAAGTCACTTTTACTGTATAATAATTTTAAAAACAAGTATACATTTTTTTAAAGATGGAGAGGCTAACACACTTTGCAACCTTTCCAGGTAAGGATTCATGAGACCTGAGCAGCCAGCCAGCCCAGAAATGGTTGGAACAGGAGAAAGAAGAAGAGCTCGACAGATACCCTGCCTGGGCTGGCAGCCCAGCTGCACCACACGCTGGCCAGCTGACAGCGGGCACATCCCTTCATCACCCAGTGCCTTTCTTCCCTCTTGTGAAAACGGAGATATGCTGAGAAGGTTACCTCAGCTCATCCAGGGAAAGCTTCTTCAGCTAACTAGGCTGTAGAAAGGGCCTACAGCCTAAATTTTCAAAAACAAGTTAACGCCAGAATATAAACTCCGTGAAGTAAGAGATTGTGTCGGTTTCATTCCTGCAGGTATCCCTCGTGCCTAGACAGTGTCTGGCACACAGTAGGTGCTCAACATTGACTGAATGTGAGGGAAAAACCTATGTAGTTCTATACCATGTAGACAGGATCATAAATGATCACTATTTAAATTGTGTGTGCTGCTTTCCTTGACATGAGTAACCAAGAGTCGGCTCCTTCAGGCTGATAGAAAACCCTGCTTCCTGGAAATGAGTAAATCGAAGAGATATCTGCACTTCCATGTTTGCTGCAGCTCTGTTCACAACATCCAAGATGAGAAAGCAACCCAACTGTCCATGAACAGATGAATGGACAAAGAAAATGTGGTACTTACAATAGAGTGCTATTCAGCTATAAAAAAAGAATGAGATTATGGCCAGGCGTGGTGGCTCACACCTGTAACCCCAGCACTTTGGGAGGCAGAGGCGGGTGGATCACGAGGTCAGGAGATTGAGACCATCCTGGAAAACATGGTGAAACCCTGTCTCTACTAAAAATGCAAAAAAATTAGTTGGGCATGGTGGCGCATGTCTGTAATCCCAGCTACTCGGGAGGCTGAGACAGGGGAACTGCTTGGAACTCAGGAGGTGGAGGTTGAGCTGGGACTGCACCATTGTTCTCTAGCCTGGGCAACAAGAATAAAACTCCATCTCAAAAAAAAAAAAAAAAAATGAGATTCTGTCATTTGCAACAACATGGATGGTCATTAAGTGAAATAAGTCAGGCACAGAAAGACAAACATCGCATGTTCTCATTCATTTGTGGGACCTGAAAATACACACAATTGAATCATGGAAATAAAGAGTAGAAGGATGGTTACCAGAAGATGGGTAGGGTAGCAGGGTGGTATGGGGGAGGTGGGGATGGTTAATGGGTACAAAAAAACAGGAAGAATGACTAAGACCTACTATTTGATAGCACAACAGGGTGACTACAGTCGATAATTTAATTGTAGATTTTAAAATAACTAAAAGAGTATAATTGGATTGTTTGTAACACAAAGGATGCTTGAGGGGATGGACACCCCATTTTCCCTGATGTAATTATTATACATTGTATGCCTCTATCAAAACATCTCATGTACCTCATGAATATATACATGTACACACAAAAATTAAAAAGAAAAAAAGAAAAAGAAAATTTTGCTATCTCAGCAATGGATTTCCTAGTTGGTGAAGAGATCTAGGTATACACTTCTATTTCAAGTTTAAAATGTTAAAAAAAAAAAAAAGTCTTTACAATCGTTTTGATGTGAAAACTTGGTTTTTAATTAAAAAAAAAAGCATTCCTGAAAAGGTTTATTAAAACTGGTTTTCACACCTCTTATGAAAAAGAAGTGGCTCACACTTATAATCCCAGCACTTTGGGAGGCCGAGGCAGGAGGTTCACTTGGGGCTAGGAGTTCAAGACCAGCCCGGGCAACACATGGAGACCCTGTCTCTATTAAAAAAAAAAAAAAAAAAAAGAAAAGAAAAAGAGGAATTTTGTTGTAAATGCACACATAAAGTGTTCTTAGAATTTTGGGAGAAGCTTTCACAAATAAAGAATCTCTGTCAAATGAATATATATGTAAATATATATTACCCAAATATAGCAAATATTTGCCATATTAGTAATCATTCATTCATTATATATTACAGGTATATTTTATTAAATATACATATTAAAGTACAAGTTCTAAATGTCACCTTTTCCTATAACATTTTCCCCATTCCTAATGATGTATTTCATCACAAAAAATTATACACAATGGATCTCAAATAGTTTCAGACATTTTTAACTTTATAATCTAATATTAACAGTAAACAACAAAGGATAAATTTCACTTAAATTTTAACAGGTTGAAAGAGAGGTAGCTTCAAGTCTGAGGCAAAGCATCTTACCAAGTTGGCCACTCTGCACAAGGAATCCGAGAGCTCATCAAGGATCAGCACAGTCTGGGACCCAGGTGGGGTGGAACACGCACGGTCCACAAGCAATTCTGTCTTTCTCAAGGCTTTTTCTTGTGCAGTATGAAATCCTTCATATTTCATATGAAGTATGTGCCTTCTGGGGCACTGAGCTCAGGAACTCCAAAAAGACCCTTAGAACCAAGGAATACGTCCAATTTACAACCAAAATTCAAAATTGTGCTTTTTAAATATTTACTAAAATTACTTTTGTCACAAAGCAAATCTTGACTTTCATTGGTGTATCATGTTATACCTGTGATCACGAACACCACTATCATACTCCTCATATCACCCCACATAAATTACACCAAAAATGATTTCAGAACATCATTTTTAATTTTTTTTTGAGACGGAGTCTCACGCTGTCACCCAGGCTGGAGTGCAGTGGCGTGATCTCAGCTCACTGCAACCTCCACCTCCCAAGTTCAAGCGATTCTCCTGCCTCAGCCTCCTGAGTAGCTGGGATTATAGGCGCGCACCACCACGCCTGGCTAATTTTTGTATTTTTAGTAGAGATGGGGTTTCACCATGTTGGTCAGGCTGGTCTCGAACTCCTGACCTCAGGTGATCCGCCCGCCTCAGCCTCCCAAAGTGCTGGGATTACAGGCTTGAGCCACTGCGCCCGGCCAATTTTTTTTCAATTTTTAATTATTTTTCCGAAAAACAAAAACTGAATGGTATGGGTTCAAAATCCAGCTCTGTCACTTCTACAGAACCTAAGAGTGGCCACAAGGATTAAATGAAATAATATATATATATAAAGCAGTGTTTGGCACAGAGCATTTACAGATGTTAGCCATAATTATTATTAGCTTATAACCCTGGTCATGTTATTTCTCCTCCTAGGCCTCATATTTTTTTCATCATGTACAATGGGAATGACGATACATACCTTACGGCATGGATACAGGTACTAAGTATATGTAAAGTACTAACAGCAGCATCTGACAAAGTGAGATCTCAGTACATAGCACCAATTATTCTACAACTATCAGAGAGGATGAGTTGACTATCAAGCAATAAATATTTTAGAAAAATTTAATGAACATATTAAAATCATAGGCTGAAACTGGGAGCAAATTTTATACGTTCCAAAGACATTTCAATATCTTGATAAAAACAAAAATCACTGATCTAATGGGAATGACCATTCTTTTGTTACCTATTCAATCACACTTGTTAGCACACTCAGGAAGGCAGGGAAAAAAAGCATTTAATATGCACCTACTGCATACCATGAAGTATGCCTGCTACTTCACATAGGTTCTCATTTAAATCACACAATCCTACAGAACAGAGTATCATTCTTTCACAGATCAGGCCACATGCTTTAAGAGGTTAGAAAAAACTTGTTTGAGGTCACAAATTAATATTGGGAAAGACAGAACTCGAACCCGCTCTGTACATCTGTAAAGCCCACACTTTTCCATACTTCTCTATTACAATTTATCTGTTTGAAAGTCTTCTCTCCTGAAAAGGTGAGTTTCCAGACCCAAGAGCCCTGCCCTTCATTTCTTTAACCAGCTATCCAATAGAATGTCTAACACATGGGGGAACTCAATGAAAGAAACAAGTGACTGGAGCAGATGCTAGGCTTTGTTAATCAACTTTGTAGGTGCTTAACACATAGATTTTCAGAAATATCAACAGGTAAACCTTCAGGCCTGACAAGCCCTACTGTTTCTACAAGAAGGGATGGATGAAGTTAAGCTAGCAATCTCTTTTCAAAATATATTACAAATTAAAAAAAAAAAAAAGAAAGTCAGTGGGGGCCAAAGCAGAATCAGAACCAAACACAAATGTCATCTTTATACTGATTTAATTTGATTCAAGCACAGACTACTTCCACTTCCCAGTACAACCTGCCCATATTGTTCTCCGGAATTCTAACTCTCGGATTACCAGTGACCGTAATGCTAAAAAACTGAATAAACCTTTTTTTTTCAAGGCAAAAACCAACTCTAAAATTTGAAAATCTGCTATTAGTGCCGAATATCATGATACAAAAGAGAAAAATAAAGCTAAAATTAGTTATATCTCATCTACCCAAAATCAGGCTTCCCCTCACGTCTTTCTGCTCAGCGCCTACAAGTAGTTCTCACACCAACTATGTTAATACCAACACTACATACCCTTAAGGAAGGTGGTGTAGCAAATTTCACACAAAATAATTTTAAAATCGACAAAGCTGATAACGGAGATAAAACAAGAATTATACACCCTTTAGCTCAATGCAACAATACCCTAGACTCCTCTTTATAAGGCAATACAGTATAATGAAATTTTAAAAGGCAAAAATAAAAGTAATCCTTAACTAAAATGGACAAAATGTACAAACTCCAACTAGAACAGGCATCAGGTAAGTCCTTTCCAACTTTGCCTTCCCCTCACCTTTCATTCGCTCACTGAACAATTACTGAGTGCCTACTGAATGCCAGGTACGACACTAGGCATGGTACATATAAATAAGAAGCAAACAATGCAATCTAGTGACTTCCTGGGGTAAGAAATCAAAGTGGCCAATTCCATGGCACTATATGAAGTCAGACTCGTCTCAACAGAGTTTTGTGTTTTAAAACAAGAAAGCCCAAAGCTTTGAAATAAATTAATAGGTGATGGAATTTCAGGTATCAATTAAATTACTATTACTTGACTGCAGGCAGCCTTGTCCTTGGAAAAAGACCATGTGATGCCGCCTGTGAAGGCACAGGGATAAAGAGGCCTCTTAAGACAGGCCTGTAGCGATGGAGCTAAAGGGCTTTAGCCGGGGTGCCGCTGAGTGTAGGCAGAGGGCGGGTCCTGGCAGGCCAAATTCACCGCCACTGCCAGGACGAACTATTCAGATTCACGTGGAGCAAGGGGCTAACGCAGGCAGTTCCTAGATCCAACACTCTGGGGAGAAGACCACTAAACCCGGCCCCTCAAAGCAGAGGTAACCTTGCCTGTCACTGAGAGCGCACACAAGACCCCACTGTACAAGCTGGGTTCGCTGCCTGCCTCCTCCCAGGCCCAAACAATCTCGCTCTGAGTGTCGCTGGCCGCGCGGAGCAGGGGCCGGCTTACTTCCGGGACCTAGGGGAGCTCCTCCTGCGCCGCTCACTCCGCGCTCGCCAAACGGGTCCAAGCGACTGCCCTGGAACTTGACATTGAAGGCGGCGCCCACCGAAGACGAGCTGGTGCTCACCCTTCGGGCCGGATCCCGGCTTCAAGGCTGCCCCGGCCCGCCGCCTGCGCCGCAGAGCCGCTGCTCTGGCTCCAAAGCCGCCCGGCTTTTTGGAGCACAGCGTGGTATCCCGCAGAAATCCTTTCCTCCACCGTGAGAACCCTGTCCTGGGCGCAGCAGCTTTTACCTGGAGCGCGCGCTCTGCGTTTCCAAGGCAGCGGCCCACGCTGCCCCACGTGTCGGCCCCGCCTCCGGGTCTGGGCGCGGCCTCGACGTGGGCACGTCGACGTCCAGAGAGCAAGAGCGTCGCTCCCACGCTTTCTCTGCCGCCGTCGCGGCATAGCGCCTCCTGTCTCTAGAGTAAGGAAAGGCTAGGGTTGCGCTTCCCTCCTGCTGTGACTGGCGGCGCGGGGGCAGGCAAAATCATGACATAATCGAATTCCGGTGGACATTATTTTGTGAGAGATGGTAGGTTCTTGAGTAAACAAGAAATGCCCACCATAGGCCTGAAGGAGAAGTTTCCCTTTTAACCTACTCTCTTGGTAAATTCATCCTGCACTTCTAACTCTGGTTTCTCTGTCGGATAACTTGTTTTTACTCTTGCATAGCTCATTTAAAAATTTTAGATGGAAAATAGTGAAAGCAGTCTAATGGGATTTTCCCTGCAGGGTTTCAGACTTGCTTGGGACCCATGATCCCTTTTTTCCTTCCCCTTTCTCTCTTTTGGAATGGACTGTCTGTCCTATGCCTGCCCCTGGCCCCCACTGTCTTTTAAAAGCCAATTAACTTGTCTGGTTTCACAGGATCACAGATGGAGAGAAATTTTGCCACAGGATGAATCACAGTAGGTCTCCTCTGTAACTTAAATGATGTAGATGGTAAGAAGAGTTGATGTGGAAAGTGTTAAGACTTTTGGAAATGTTGACATGGGGCGAAAATGTATTTTGCACAGGTGAAGGAAATCAACTTTGGGAACCAGAGGGCGGATTGTTACGGGTTGAGCTGTGTCTCCCCAAAAAAGTGATGAAGTCCTAACCCTTGGTACCTGTAAATGTGACCTTATTTGAAAATAGGGAGTTTGCAGATATGATTAAGATGGGTCATACTAGATTAGGGAAGCTGTCCTTGTAAGAAGAGGAAAATTTGGCTGATACAGGAGGAGGACAGCCACCTGAAGATGGAGGCGGGGACTGGAGTGATGCTGCCACCAGCTGCCAGAAGCTGGAAGCAGCAAGGCCGGATCCTCCCTTAGCCCCTTTGGAGGGAGCACGGCCCAGCTGCTGCGGTGATCTCAAACTTCCAGCCTACAGAACTGTGAGAAAGTCCATTTCTGTTGTTTAAAGCCTCCCAGTTTGTGTACTTTATTAGGGCGATCCTAGAAAACAAGTAGAGATTCAAGTCTTATTATTTTAATAATAAGATATTGATTTGTTGGCCCACAGTTTGAAAAGATGCTGAATTACGGGAGGGACAATCAGTAGTTCTAATGTTGGGATATAATCAGAAAAATTAACCTCTTATTCCCCAGAATTTCTAAACCAATAGGACTCAAGACAAATGAATGTGATCATAGGTTAGAGTGTGAATGGAATTTACATTATGTATATACGTAGAAGAGCTGGATATATAATTGTTTAGTTTTTTATATAATACCAAATTATATTTCAGAGATACTTATTTTTCTGTTTCTTGGAAACTTAGACAAGTTATTTTAGAAAAATCCTAATGATTTTTTTCTCTTCACCCACTCCCTTCTCACTAAAAAAGAATTGCTTCATTGTCATGAAAATTGAATCTAGAATCCTAAAAAAAAATCAGAATTCTTTTTTAACCACTCATTTCAAAATTATTAAAAACATTAAAATTATCAGATTTTATTGAACTCATAATTAAGCAGCTGATCATTTGGTAAACCTTGGATAAACTATTTTTCTAGTTTTACTATACCTTTTGAGATACTGTTTCAAAAGAGAAAATATAAAGAATATAAGCATAATCCCAATTAGAAGAGTCAACAGGTGCTGCTTTCTGATGCAGGGCAGTTCAATCATTATAATTCTAAATTACAAACCCTTTCGAGTCTGGCAGAAGAAAATGAATTGCCAGCACATTTTCCTCTTTCTGCTTCAATTTTTAAATTATCAATTACAAAGAGGATTTTTTTTTCTCTTTATCTTTAAAGATGTTTTCTTTTTCTTTTCAAAATTTGTTCTCTGTGTTTCCAGGTGCAGCAGTTTTTCCTGTTAGCCTTCGCATGTTAGTTGAGCCCATCAGTCCCAGACTTCTCGGACCCTGAGAGAACTTACGGTTCTTGTTCCAGTAGAAGAAAATAGCTAATCATTTGTTTGATTTGACCTGTATGATGTGATATTGAAAAATTGGTTACTAACACTTAAAAGTCTTGGAATTTCATAGAAAAATACAGATTTTTTAGTTCTTTTGCACCTTCCTGCATGGCAGTAGTCTGTGGCACTAGGCTATGATAATACAGGCTTTTCTCAGCAAGGAATGGGCTTGCTGGCTTAATGACATTACAATCACTCCATTTTCTTTCATATTTCCCTTGCTTCACTCGTTTTCATTGCTTGTCTTAGACCTGTAAATATTCAAGGTTTGGTAATGCCTTGAGTTATACAAACCAAATTTCTTAGAATTTAAAAAATTCAACATTTATCTTAAATATTTTAGTTACTGTTTTCTCATAGTATACTACCTGGATGGTGGTCAAGTGTTCTCATTCACATTTATCTTTTCCTGTCACTTTAGACTTTCTTAGCATGCAAAAAAATTCAACTTTTTAATATATTTAATTTTGTTGTTTTTTTTTCAAAGAACTAAATTCAGTTTGAACCTTAAAAGGAGAAATTAGAAAATGTTTTAGAAAAAATTTTCATTTTTTTAGTGTAAACATTATAAAAAGCATGTTGACATTTATGGGATAAAAGAGACCAACAGGTTTATTTAACATTTTAAGTTTTTTCTGACTTTATTTTTCAGTTTACTACATAGTTATAATTTTGTTTCTGTTTTAGCAAAAGGAATCATTTTACTTCCAAGAAAAACATTTTTTTGCTAAAAGTCATGTTAAAATATTTAGAAGATTCTTGTTTCATGTAAAATCTGCTCATTATAGAAAGACATTTAATATTTTACAATTAAGTAGCTAATCAGTTTTGTTTTCTCTTCTCTTGGATTATATGTGATTTATTTCAAATATATATTGTGCTTTACATAGAGAATAATCTGGGGACAACTTTGAAGCTCTAGAGTAGTTCATCAAATTATAACCATTATATGGAAGAAAATACAAGCTCCTTTGTAGAAGATGCTATTTTTTATATTGCCTCACTAACTTTTTTACTGATTCAGTGATACCTATCACTTGTTTTCTCAGCTTTGTTTGTAAATTAGATAAAAGTGAATGCCTGAAGTGCTAAGATCATCAAGAACTAATGACTCTTGATAGTGAGAGGTAGGAAAGTAGAAACAGAGTGAATAATTAGACTCCAAATAATTCATAAATGTAATTTTGGACACAAAGTTATGTTTATTCTGTAAGCAAATAATTCAGAGAGACAGCAAGTGAGAGAGAAGAATTGACTTGTTTTAATTTCTGATAACAGTAAATGGTAGGCCAAGTTTGGTGGTTCATGCCTGTAATCCCAGCACTTTGGGAGGCCAAGGTAGGCAGATCACTTGAGGCCAGGAGTTTCAGACCAGCCTGGCCAACATGGTGAAATCCTGTCTCTAAAAAATATACAAAAAATTAGCTGGGCATGATGGCACATGCCTGTAGTCCCAGCTTCTTGGGAGGCTGAGGTGGGAAGATTGCTTGATCCCAGGACGCGGAGATTACAGTGAGCTGAAGTTGTACCACTGCACTCTAGCCTGGCCAACAGAGCAAGAATATCTCAAAAAGAAAAAAAAAAAGAAAGAAAAGAAAGAAAAAAAAGAAAAAAGGAAATGGTGAAATGGCCCAACATTTGCAAAAAGAGAGGGATGAAGATGACATCTATAAGTGGCTCCCAAATCCCAGAGAATTCATGGTCTCTGTGGTTAATATTTTGCCATACTTTTACTGTCCTTTGTTACCACATTTCCTAGGTTTAGATTTAGACTGCTGGTGTTCTCTAAACTAAAATAGATTGTTATCTCAGTTATCATGCATATTGCAATGACATAGAAAAATATAGGAAATTATTTAATCTGACAACTACAATGAAGATAAAACCAATAGAAAGTCAACTTGAAACAGAAGGTCATCTAGCACATTTACTCACAATTTCTCTAAGTCCTAACACATATACCCTGTAAGTCAAAAAGAAAAAAATTCTTGGAAATAGATTGCATTGTTTTTGTTTTACTAAAGAAAATAAATTTAAAAGAATATGTCTGTATTTTAATTGAAACTTCTCAGAAACAGAAAGTCAAATCCTGCTTGTTCTCACTTACAAGTGATAGCTAAATAATGTGTACACATGAACTTCGAGTGTGGAATGATAAACACTGAAGACTTGGGAGGCTGGAAGAGTGGCGGCGGGGGGTACTGAGGAATTTCTTCATGGGTACAATGTACATTATTCGATTGACGGATGTACTAAAAGACTAGACTTCACCACTACACAATATAACCATGTAACAAAATTGCACTTGTACCCCTTAAACTTATACCCCCCAACAAAGAGTGTGCCTAATTTTTTTCAATTGGATGTTTCTCTTCTTTTCCTCAAGGGCACTGGCACTAGCACACAGAGTTGGCATGATCCATCGGGAGACACGTCCTGGGAGCCCCACAGCTTCTGACACAGGTGATAGTCTTCTCCACAGGTGGCCGAGCTATCCTTGGTGTGGACTCACGATGGAAACCTTGGAAGTGTCTCCTTGGTGAATCACTGGAATTCTTATAACCACTGACTCTCCGGGTTCTTTGGGTTCAGTGACGTTAAATTTGGTTTCTCCAAATTTAATAAGTCTCTAAAATTGTGGAAAACACAGACAAATGAAATTGCTAGTAAGGGGAATGCTTTTCCTCCTTTTCTATGTTTGTTTCCATGTGGGAGGGGCTTAATAACTATTACACTCCTGGCTTCTGTCTCCTCACTCAAAATTAGGGTGTGTGTGGAAGGAAAAGCTGGCATGTGTTGCCCAGCTCCTTCCTGGGACTTAACCAGCCCCCAGAGAGCATGTGCTCCCAGCTGTCCCTATGTGCCATAAAGTACATGTGAACAGGCCACTGAAGGTGGGTGGGGAGGGAGGAAACTGTTGGTACCCCTATACCCAAGGGTGTGTATAGAGGAGAGGGCAGGTATGGATGTTTGGGATTCAGTGTTCAAATATAAGCCATATTCTCCAACATCAGCTTTATCAGTTTTAATGGTTTATTCTGTTTCCCATTTGCTTTGTCTTTTTCGTATTTCTCAATTGCTTAAAAACCCTAGTCAGAAAGCAGGGGAGGGGGGGCGGGTTTCTGAACCCCTTAAAACCTGGATTTGGATGGATTTCAGTTCCCAACTTACAGCTAAAGCACAAAAAATGACTTCTTACTATCAGCATCATCTTGGATCCTTGAGAGTTTCTTTTTGTTCACCAACTGCAGCCCCAAAGGGAGAGTTGCTTTGTGGAGTGTCGAGTACCAGGCGGAGCACCTCTACCGCCTCATAGAGCACATAGTCCATGAGCTCAAGGACGCAGGGGTTTTCAGTCTCACCTGGAAGAATAACGTCAGCAGGTCAGTCACATCCCACAGGGATATACCTACAACTAGAATGTGAGCACCGTAAGGACAAGGATGTTGATTTTTCTTTCTGTATCACTGGAAGACATAGAGTTTGGCATGTAATAAACCTTCAATAGGTATTTGCTGAATAAGTGAACAAATGTTTGAATATGTGCAATGACCAGCCCTTATTTGTATGGAGAATTTATTTAATATCTATCTTTAAGCTCTGCCGCTCATCTTAGAAAATAAGGGAAAAAAAGCAAATGCCAATTTTGTTTATGAATTTCTAGCATTACATTCAGAAAGCAAGATTAGTAGCCTTGCACTGGTTGGTCATTGTTAATTTGACCTCAGTACTAGTTTCTAGTATTATTAACTTTTGACTTAGTAGACAAATCATTGCACCAAGAACCCTGCCTTACGTTTAATTCCCAGCACAGTGTTTTCTGTGTGGGCCTACTGTGCTCCGAATTGTGTCTTTGGAGATTTGACAAGGTGTGTCTTTAAAAACTGCTCTTAGCTAATACATGTGTGATTCAGCGAAAGAAAGCCGCACGTCGTACATTCTTTGTGTACCATGTGTTGCTCATAGCCTTTAGGGCTGCATATGCATATCTTCTTGGAAGCACTAACGTGGCTTCGAAAAAATTTTCCCCGAGCCTGTACAAAATGCGTTTTTGAAAAGTGATCAATGTCAACATCTTGAATTCAGTGAAAGAAAACAGGACACCATCTGGGTTTTTGGCACAAAGCTTGCATTTACTTTTTAAGACTAGATACATTTTCTGTACAGGCCTACTATGCTCAGAATTGTGTTTTCTGAGGTTTGACAGGATGTGTCTTTGAAAACTGCCCTTAGTTAATACATGTTGAATTCAGTGAAAGATCACGGCAAATAATAAATTATTTTTGTGCCATATCTTTCTTTTAGCATTTAGGGCTTTATGTGCATATATTCCTGAAAGCACTAACTGAGGTTTGAAATACTTTATTCTGAGCTTGTGCAAAATGTGTTTTTAAAAAGCGATCAATATCAAAATATGTTGAATTCAGCGAAAGAAAAGACCACGGCATGTAGGATTTTGGCACAAAGCTCGTGTTTACCTTTTAGGGCTAGATATTCACATTTTCTGTGTAGGCCTACTGAAAAGCCAGGGCTGCATGAGTACGCTCAGACAGTTGCAAAGCGATTCCACTCTCTCACCTTGGGGTTCACTCCCATTCCCACTATGTCCGCTGTCAGCAGGAAGAAGCCAGAGTGATTGATGGCCTTTTCCCATCTTCATAGCCTGTACCTTAAGATTAAGGTGTTATAAAACTCAAAGGGAGGGATTGAAACTGCCTTTGCAAAATTATGACTGAGACAGTGAAAGAGATCTAACCTGACTCTGCCTTGCTTGTAACCTCCTTGTTCATTCCTGGGTGTAGGCTGAACTAATGTTGGGAGAAACTTAACTTATAGTTTAAACAAAGACGGTAACAGCCCTTTCCCAAAGCAGACCTCTTTCTTGCCTGGGAACTAGATTGCCTTTCTAGGACTAACATTAGCCACAAGATTAGAAATTGTGCTTTAGGAGTCATGCAGCTGGAGGCTACAGGATTCTGACCCTCCCTAAACTGAAATGACTGGAAAGTAAATTATAAACAACCACATCAATACCACGTCCGTAAAGCAGAGACAACATCAAACTTCATTACAGAAGCCAAGCCCGACCCAAATCAAGGTCATTGGAAGCTGTGTACCAAGCACCCTGGTGAGAGTCTGGATGCTGTATCGGCTGACATACTTGTACTGCAAGTGTCATGTCAGTCTTGGGGGTGTCAGTATTACGGGTGTCATATGAGTCTTAGGGGTGTCACAGCAGTCTTGCAAGTGTCACAGCAGTCTTGCAAGTGTCATAGCAGTATTGCGGGTGTCGTATCAGTATTGCGGGTGTTGTATCAGTATTGTGTGTGTTGTATCAGTATTGTGGGTGTCGTATCAGTATTGCGGGTGTCGTATCAGTATTGCGGGTGTCGTATCTGTATTGCGGGTGTCACATCAGTATTGCGGGTGTCACATCAGTATTGCGGGTGTCACATCTGTATTGCGGGTGTCACATCTGTATTGCGGGTGTCATATCAGTATTGCGGGTGTCATATCGTATTGCGGGTGTCATATCTGTATTGCGGGTGTCATATCTGTATTGCGGGTGTCATATCTGTATTGCGGGTGTCATATCAGTATTGCGGGTGTCATATCAGTATTGGGGGTGTCATATCAGTCTTACAGGTGTCATCGGTATTGCAGGCATCACATCAGTCTTACGGGCATCATATCAGTATTATGGGTGTCATATGAGTCTTAGGAGTGTCATATGAATCTTGTGGGTGTCATATGAGTCTTATGGGTGTCATATCTGTATTGCGGGCGTCACATGAGTCTTATGGGCATCATAGCCCTCTTGCAGGTGTCATCTGTATTGTGGGCATCACATCGTCACATCAGTCTTGTGGGTGTCACAGCAGTCTTATGGGTGTCACAGTAGTCTTGTTGGTGTCACATCTGTATTGCGGTATCACGTTTGTATTGGGGTGTCACATGTGTATTGCAGGTGTTATATGAGTCTACGGCTGTCATGTCAGTATTGTGGTCATCATATCAGTCTTACGGGTGTCATATCAGTATTACAATATGTCATGATATGTCACACCAGTATGACACCTCTTCCGAAAACACCCTCACAGACATACCTAGACATAGTGCTTTAGCAGCTCTCTGTGTATCCCTTAATCCAGTCATGTTGACACCTAGACTTAACTATCACAGTAATTCATGGCAAAAATTTTAGAATTTTTAAACATTGTATAATGAAAGCTGGGCAACATAGCCAGACACTGTCCCTACAAAAATATTTTTAACAATTAGCTGGTCGTGGTGGGATGCATGTGTAGTTCCAGTTACTCTGGAGGCTGAGGTGGGTGGATCTTTTGAGCCCAGGAGATTGAGGCTGCAGAGCTAGGATCGTGCCACTGCATTCCAGCCTGGGCAACAGTGTGAGGCTCTCTCAAAAACCAATCAGCAGTACTAATATTCTTAGGAATAAATTTAACCAAGGTACCAGACTTGAACATGGAAAATGTCAAAACATTGCTGAAATAAATTCAAGAAAGCATAAATAAATGGAAAGACACTTCATGTTCATAAACTAGAAGACACTAATTTTTAAGATGGCAGTACTACACAAAGCAATCTACAAATTTATTGCAATTCCTGTTAAAATCCCAAAGTCCTTTTGGCAGAAATCCACAAGCTGATCCTAACATTTACATGAAATTTCAAGGGATCCAGAATAGCCAAAATAATGTCAAAAAAATGACCAACTCAGAGGCTCACATTTCCAAATTTCAAATCTTACTACAAAGCAACAGCAATAAAAACAGCATGATGCTGGCATAAGGACACACGTATAGATCAATGGAACTGAATGTTGAGTCCAGAAATAAACCCATACTTCTATGATCTTTTTTTTTTTTGGCAGGGAGACTCACTCTGTCTCCCAGGCTGGAGTACAGTGGCACGATTATGGCTCACTGCAGCCTCTATCTCCTGGGCTCAAGTGATCCTCCTGCCTCAGCCTACCAAGTAGCTGGGACTACAGGTATGCACCACCACACCTGCCTAATTTTTTAATTTTTTTGTAGAGGTGGAGTCTTGCTATCTTGCCCAGGCTGGCTTGAACTCCTGGCCTGAAGTGATACTCCCCTCTTGGCCTCCCAAAGCATTGAGATGATGGGTGTGTGCTACCACGTCTGGCCTGTTGATTTTTAAAAATGGATTTTTTTTCTTTTCTGTCTTTTTTTTTTTTTTTTTTGAGGCAGGGATTCACTCTGTTGCCCAGGTTGGAGTGCAGTGGTGTGAACACGGCTTACTGCAGCCTCAACCTCCCAGGTTCCAGCAATCCTCCCTCTTCTGTCTCCCGAGTAACTAGGACTACAGACATGAACCACCACACTCAGCTAATTTTTAAATTATTTGTAGAGACAGGTTTCCTTGAGTTGCCCAGACTGGCCTCAAACTCCTGGGTTCAAGCAAGCCTCCAACCTCAGCCTCTCAAAGTTCTGGGATTACAGGCATGAGCCACCACCTCCAGCCTGGAATCGTTTTCATCATTACATTCTGATGTTTGTTGCTAGTGTCTAGAAATACAACAGATTACCATGTGTTGACATTTTGTGCTGTAACTTTGCTGAATTTATTCACTAGTTTTAATAATTGAATAAGGAGGAGCAGCGAGGACGGCGTGGGCTGTGGAGCCGAGCACAATGACAGCGCCTTCCTGGAGCCTGGGTACGACGTCTGCCTGGAAGATCTTGGCGATCTCCACAGAGCTGCCTGGAGAGGCATAGTCCCCAGAGTGGAGCTCATCCTCATGCTCAGGGACCCTGGCTTGGACAAGAGAGACAAGAAGAAGAGGTAATGGGCCGGGCGGGGGCTGGGAGGGTGGGGAACTGGGAGAAGCCCTTTCCCTGGGGGATGGGGTGGGGTGCGCCCTCCTGTCACCGGCCCAGCTTTCTCGCCCCCGCAGGTCCCGCAGCACCTGGGATGTGGAATCCCTGGAGGAGTCACAGGGCCCAGGCCGCTTCATGAGCCCCCAAAACGAAAACCACACGCAGCTGTGATTTCCCTATTTCTCCTGATTTCCCTCTTTCTCCTGATTCCAACTGCATCTTTATATCTAAACATTTTTGGCTTACCACACGGGGAGCTAAAAAAGCAACTCTTACCTGATATGTACTCAGAGGTGCTCTGGGTTTTAAACTGTCCATCACACAAGCCAAACCAGACTCCACAAAACAGGAACCAGGAACCTAAGTAGTTCCATTGTTTTGTGCTCAAAAACACGGGGTGCTGTATCCCGAGTTCTGAAGCAACTGAAATCTATGTTGTCACTTGTAATACTAGTGAGAGGATGACTGGAGTAAGCTATTTTGTTCTGCAGCAGAAGACTCTTGTGATCAAATTGATACCTCAGGTAAACTGTTGGAGTTATTTTCAAACCTTCATAAAAGCATGGCCAGTTAAGGTTGTGTCCAGATTCAAATAGAGTTTGTACCAGGTCAAAAAGAGTCTCGTACTGTTTATTTGGTTGTAGAGAAGAGAAAATTAAGTTTCTTTACCTATGACTTCTCTCATGTTTCTCTGGAGGGCTCTCTTAGAGACTATTTCAACAAATATGACATTTTCCCTTCCTTTGGCTGCGGTTGTGAGAGCCTGGATGAAACCAACTGGCTCTGGAATGTTCCTGTATCAATATTTGCCAGTAGTCAAATCTTCACAAGCTGTTTTTCCTGTTGTTATTGAAATCATTTCCATTTCTGGCTCCATCCTCCCCAAATTCCCAATGCTCTCTTTAATGTCTTTGCACACTGGATCCATCATATAATTGTGATTAGCAGCTGGAACTGACAGAATATATGAAAATATCTTGCTTTTCTCAAACTGCTGAGCCACCTCTTCATGACACTTGGCTGTAGCTTCTGCCTCTCCTGACAGGATATAGGAGCAAGGACTGTTAAAGGCTGCCATGCACATTCTTCTGGAGAAGGACACTACAGCCTTCGAGATTTCTGTTCTCGGAATCTATAAAGGCTCTAAAAAATGAAGTATATATCTTCTAAAAATAAAAAATAAATAAATCATAACTGCATACAACTAGATCTAGTACATACTGCACTATTGTAATGATCTCACAGCCACCTCCTGTTGCTATTGCAGTGAACTCAATTGTTGCAGGTATCCACTTAAAACGCCAAGTGATGCTCATCATCTTCACAGATGCAGTTCATCTTGCCAGCAAACCATGTTTCATAGTGAAAGTGACCTCTCGTGGTACTCATGTAGTTTTCTTTTTAAAATTATTTGTATGAGGCATAGTAGGTATATATTTATAAAACACATGAGATATTTTGACAGAGGCATACAATCAATGCATAATAATTATATCAGGGTAAATGGGTATTCATCATCTCAAACATTTATCATTTCTTTGAGTTACAAACATTCCGATTATACTGTTTTATTTTTAAATACAATAAAATATTGTTGACTGTAGTCACACTGTTCTGCTATCAAGTAGTAGATCTTATTCATTTTATCTAACTATATATTTTTTACCCATTAACCATCCTCACTTATCCCCAACGCCCACTACCCTTCCCAACCTCTGGTAACCTTCATTCAATTCTCTATGTTCATGAGTTTCATTGTTTTAATTTTTAGCTCCCACAAATGAATGAGAAGTCTTTCTGTGCCTGGCTTATTTCCCTTGACATAATGACCTCTAGTTCCTTCAGTGTTGTTGCAAATGACAGTATCTCATTCTTTTCTATGGTTGAATAGTGCTCCATTGTGGGGGGGTGTGTATATATATGTGTGTGTGTATATCTCACATCTTCTTTATCTGTTTGCCTGTTGATGGTCACATAGCTTGCTTCCAAATATTGGTTATTGTGAATAGTGCTGCAGTAAACTTGGAAGTACCAATCTCTCTTGGACATACTGATTTCCATTCCTTTGGATAAATACCCAAATGCTCTCTTTAACATCTTTCCACACTAGATCCACCATATAATTGTGCATAATAGCAGCTGGAACTGACAGGATATAGAGAAATATGCTGCTTTTCTCAAACTGCTGAGCCACCTCTTCATGATACTTGGCTATAGCATCTGCCTCTCCTGATGGGGTACAGGAGCAAAGACTGTTAAAGGGGGATTGCTGGATCATACGGCAGTTCTTTTTTAGTTTTTTGAGGAAGCTCCATGCTGTTCTCCATAGTGGTTGTACTTATTTACATTCCCAACAACAGTGTATGAGGGTTCCCTTTTCTCTATATCCTTGCCAGCATTTGTTGTTGCTTGTCTTTTGTATCAAAGCGCTTTCTAGTGGGGTGAGATGTTATCTCATTGTAGTTTTGATTTGCATTTCCTTGATGATCAATGATGTTGAGCACCTTTCTATATACCTATTTGCCATTTGTGTGCCACTGTGTGCCTGTTTGCCATTTCTTCTTTTGAGAAATGTCTATTGAGATATTTTGCCCATTTTAAAATCAGATTATTAGATTTTTTTTCCTATTGAGTGGTTTGATTTCCTTATATATTCTGGTTATTAATCTCTTGTCAGATGGATAGTTTGCAAATATTTTCTCCCATTCTGTGGGTTATCTCCTCACTTTGTTGATTGTCTCCTTTGCTGTGTAGAAGCTTTGGAGTTTGACATGATTCTATTTGTCTATTTTTGCTCTGGTTTGTGCTTCAGGGGTATTACTCAATAAATCTTTGCCCAGACCAATGTTCTGAAGTTTCCCAAATGTTCTCTTTCAGTAGATTCATAGTTTGACATCTTAGATTTAGGTCTTTAATGCATTCGATTTTTTGTGTGTGATGAGAGACAGAGGTCTAGTTTCATTCTTCTAAATATGGATATCCAATTTTCTCAGCACCATTAATTGAAGACACTGTCTTTTCACCAATGCATGTTCTTGGTATTTTTGTTGAAGTGAGTTCCCTATAGAGGTATGCATTTATTTCTGTCCTCTCTATTCTGTTGCACTGGTCCATGTGTCTTTTTTTATGCCAGTTACCATGCTGCTTTGGTTACCATAGCTCTGTAGTATAATTTTAAGTCAGGTTATGTAATTCCTTCAGTTTTGTTCTGCTCAGAATGGCTTTGGCTATTCTGGGTGTTTTCTGATTCCATCAGAAAGTTTTAGGATTATTGTTTCTATTTCTGTGAAGAATATCACTGGTATGTTGATAGGGACTTCATTGACTCTGTAGATTGCTTTGCATAGGATGGACATTTTAACGATATGGATTCTTCCAATCCATGAAAATGGAATATTTTTTTCAATTTTGTCTCCTCTTCCATTTCTTGAATCAATGTTTTATAGTTCTTACTGTAGAGGTCTTTCACTTCTTAGGTGAAGTGTATTGCTACATATCTTATTTTGTTTGAGCTATTGTAAATGACATTAGTTTCTGATTTCTTTTTCAGATTGTTCAATGTTGGTATATACAAGGGCTACTGATTTTGTATGTTTATTTTTTATCCTGCAACTTTACTGAATTTGTTTATCAGTTCTTAGGGAGAGTCTTTAGGTTTCCCAAATATAAGATTATATCATCTTCAAACAAGGGTAATTTTACTTTTTCCTTTCCAAATAGATCCCCTTTGTTTCTTTCTCTTGTCTCAGTGCTCTAGCTAGGACTTCTTGTTTTTTTCATCATGTTTAATTTAATAGTGTAAATCATAGAACCCAAAGAAAGTACCACTAGTGATGCATAAAGTGCTTCCAAGAAGCAGAGAAATAACATAACAATATAAGAAAAAGCTGATTTGCTTGATATGTACCACAGTTTGAGGTCTGTAGCTTTGTCTGCATTTTTAGAAAGATGATTCATCTCAGAAACACATGAAGTAAACTTATAGTATTGATAAATTCAGTACAGTACTGTAAATATACTTTATCTTCCTTATAATTTTCTTAACATTTCCTTTTCTCTAGCTTACTTTTGTACAAATATAGTATATAATACATAAAACACACAAAATGTGTGTTCATTGACTGTTTATGTTATGGGTAAGGCTTCTCATCCACAGTAAGCTTAAATTAGTAGTTAAGTTTTGGGGAGTCAAAAGTTATATGTGAATTTCTGTGATGTCCCTACTCCCCAGATTGTCCAAGGGTCAACTGTACTTAAAAAAAATTAGAATGAACCATGTGGGATTGAATTGAAATAGAAAGTATCAGCAAAAACTCATGGTTTTGAATATATTTTGACACTGAAATGTGGATTAATGTAAGCATGTATGCCTGCGTATTTATGTATATCCATATATTTCTCTGCTTTGTTCATGGAGTAGGTCTGTGAGCAATGACAATCCCAATGCAGATATCCACACCTACCTCAACTAGTGGCCAGAATTTGGTTTCTAAATACCATTCTCCCCCAGAAGAAATCTAGTCTTCTAGGAAAATAGCTGATTTCAGATCTGGGGCCGAGAAATAGATGATAAGCTTGGAACATCGTGTGCCATAAAATAAAGAAATATTTAAATGATGGCAATGAATTGATGTCCAAAAGACATGAAATCAGCTTGAAATGGTGACCACTGGCTGAGTCTGGGAGTATTCGAGCACCAAAAGTATATTTTCCCTTCTCTCCTGTTTATTGCTTTTGTTTTGTTTCATTTTTTAATCCATGTAGAAGGCATGAAAGAATAAGAAAATCATCATGTGGCCACCATCATCATTATTAATTCAAGTAAGAATCATCAAGCAGCCAGGCCCAGTGGCTCGTGCCTATAATTCTGGCACTTTGGGAGACTGAAGGGAGCTGATCCCTTGAGCCCAGGAGTTAGAGATACAAGCCTGGGCTACATGGCAAAACCCCATCTCTACAAAAAATACAAAAATTAGCCAGGCATGATGGTGCATGCCTATAGTCCTAGCTACTTGGGAGGCTGAGGTGGGAGGATTGCTTGAGCCTGGAAGATTGAGGCTGCAGTGAGACAAGATTGTGCAAGTGCACTCCAGCCAAGGCAATAGAGCAAGACCATGATCTCCAAAAATACATACATAAATAAATAAATAAAATAAAAGGAAAAAATCAATGCAATGCTAAATCTAGTGGGTGAAATTTTGAGGAGTAACTGGAGATTTATAGAGCCACAAAGTATTGCCACACAGGATATTGGTGAAATACAAAAGGTAAACAGTAACTTTACTATGGACAAATCTGACTGACAATACTCCTTAACCAAAGAATCAAAGTCAACACTGGCCAGCAATGAAACCAAGTGACAGCCTACAGACATGCTGCATTCGGAAGAAGTCAGCATTACCTGTATGACATTCCTGCCTCAGTGACATAATCTGAATCTAATCATGAGGAAACATCATATGAACCCAAACTGAGAGAAAAATCAGTAAAATAAGTGACCCATACTCTTCAAAAACATGGATGTTATGAAAATCAAAGAAAGGGTACAAAACTGTCCCAGATTAAAGGAGAATAAAGAAAGAGGACAGTTGGACTCAACACATCATGAATTGTAAAAAATCTCCCATCTTGGATTTTCTTTGGCTATAAAGGATATTATGGGGAAAATTGGCAAAATCTTAAGATCTGTCGATTATATATTAACATTGAATCAATTTCAATTTCTTGCTTTTGATAATGATCACCATAGTTATGTAAGAAAATTCCTTCTTTTTAGGAAATACATAGTAAAGTATTTAGAAATAAAGAGGCATCATGTCTGTGACTCACAAATGGTTCAGGAAGAAAAATCTATATTATGTACCTATATTTATATTTGTCTAGAAAGAGAAGAGGAAAAGAAGGAGAAAGAGTAAAGCAAATGCAGTAAAATATTAAAATTTGGGATATGGAACTCAAGACTTTTTGGTCCTATTCTTTTAATTTTTCTTTAAGTCTGAAATTGCCAAAACAGAACATGTCTAAAAAGAAAAACAAATTTTTAGAAATATTAACAAATTATATCCCATTGTATGAAATAAGCCATGCATCCATGTGGATCTAAGTAAATGAATACATTGAAGATTTCAAGAGGAACAGAGATATTTACCTAGTCTTAAATTACCTCCCCACAATATACTAACTGATTACAAGATTAAAAAGCAACACTGCAGAAAAGAAACCCAGCAGATACCACCATTAATGATCAATGCTAATATCACTAGTAATAAGACAAATCAAAATCAAGGTCAAATGACAGGATGCAATGAGAAGATCAGAGGATCGCCTCCGAGATACTCTTGCCAAAAATAATACAATCTAAGCCTATTCATAATGAAACATCAGAAAAAACCAGCTGAGAGACATTCTTTATTTTGAACTTTACTCTTCAAAAGATTCAAAGTCGTGAAAGTCAAGGAAACCTGAGGAACTGTTCAGACAGAAGGAGTGTAAGTGACACAACAACTAAATGTAACCCATGGATCTAAATGGGATCCTTGTGCTATAAAAGACATGGCAGACAATTAATAAAAGCTCAACAGAAGCTGAGGATTGGATGATATGATGCTTTGATGTTAACTTTCTGATTATCAAGGTTGCATTGTAGTTATATAGAGTGTCCTGACTTGTGGGAATACCTACTAAAGTAATCAGGAGTGCTGGCCTAATGTCAGCAATTTACTCTCACATGCTTCAGGGGAAAGAGTTACTTGTATTAAAACTTGGAACTTTTCTATAATTTCAACAGTACTTCCAAAAAGTTCATAAATATAAAGATAGATAGATAGATAGATAGATAGATAGATAGATAGATAGATAGAGTGAAAAGCCTTAGGGAAACTTTATTTTTCCTGAAGAAAAGATCTGTATAAATCAGTGCTTAAAGCTGAAATTATCTAAGTTTGATGGCACTGTAACTATTGAAATACATTGAAACATTGCAATGGCCACAGTATCAGTATACCAAAATGATGTCTGTCTAAATCAGAATCTATCACTATATATATAGTGATAAAAATTATAAAATAAGAATAAATCATCACTTCACTAAAGTATTAATGACAACTTAGTTATTTGACTGTTTAAACAGCTGACATTTTGGCAGTTTGAGTATGCAAAACTCAAAAATACTAGTTTTCATTTGCAAGATCTGCTTGAAAATTAGTTAAGGAGGCCAAGAAACATCATTTTAAACACAATGTAAGTTTTCACAAGACATGCATGATACAAAAACATTTTCCTTCAATAAAGACTTACCCATGTCAGGGATGCCCTCTCTCACCACTCCTATTCAACATAGTGTTGGAAGTTCTGACCAGGGCAATTAGGCGGGAGAAGGAAATAAAGGGTATTCAATTAGGAAAAGAGGAAGTCAAATTGTCCCTGTTTGCAGATGACATGAATGTATATCTAGAAAACCCCATCATCTCAGCCCCAAATCTCCTTAAGCTGATAGGCAACTTCAGCAAAGTCTCAGGATACAAAATCAATGTGCAAAAATCACAAGCATTCTTATACACCAATAACAGACAAACAGAGAACCAAATCATGAGTGAACTCCCATTCATAATTGCTTCAAAGAGAATAAAATACCTAGGAATCCAACTTCCAAGGGACGTGAAGTACCTCTTCAAGGAGAACTACAAACCACTGCTCCATGAAATAAAAGAGGATACAATCAAATGGAAGAACATTCCATGCTCATGGGTAGGAATAATCAATATAGTGAAAAGGGCCATACTGCCCAAGGTAATTTATAGATTCAATGCCATCCCCATCAAGCTACCAATGACTTTCTTCACTGAAATGGAAAAACCTACTTTAAAGTTCATATGGAACCAAAAAAGAGCCCGCATTGCCAAGTCAATCCTAAGCCAAAAGAACAAAGTTGGAGGCATCCACTACCAGACTTCAAATTCTACTACAAGGCTACAGTAACCAAAACAGCATGGTACTGGTGCCAAAACAGAGATATAGACCAATGGAACAGAACAGAGCCCTCAGAAATAATGCCGCTTATCTATAACCATCTGATCTTTGACAAACCTGACAAAAACAAGAAATGGGGAAAGGATTCCCTATTTAATAAATGGTGCTGGGAAAACTGGCTAGCCATATGTAGAAAGCTGAAACTGGATCCCTTCCTTACACCTTATACAAAAATTAATTCAAGATGGATTAAAGACTTACATGTTAGACCTAAAGCCATAAAAACCCTAGAAGAAAACCTAGGCAATACCATTCAGGACATAGGCATGGGCAAGGACTTCATGTCTAAAACACCAAAAGCAATGGCAACAAAAGCCAAAATTGACAAATGGGATCTAATTAAACTAAAGAGCTTCTGCACGCAAAAGAAACAACCATCAGAGTGAACAGGCAACCTAAAGAATGGGAGAAAATTTTTGCAATCTACTCATCTGACAAAGGGCTAATATCCAGAATCTACAATGAACTCCAGCAAATTTACAAGAAAAAACCAACCCCATCAAAAAGTGGGTGAAGGATATGACAGACACTTCTGAAAAGAAGACAGTTATACAGCCAAAAGACACATGAAAAAATGCTCATCATCACTGACCATCAGAGAAATGCAAATCAAAACCACAATAAGATACCATCTCACGCCAGTTAGAATGGCGATCATTAAAAAGTCAGGAAACAACAGGTGCTGGAGAGGATGTGGAGAAATAGGAACACTTTTACACTGTTGGTGGGACTGTAAACTAGTTCAACCATTGTGGAAGTTGGTGTGGCGATTCCTCAGGGATCTAGAACTAGATATACCATTTGACCCAGCCATCCCATTACTGGGTATATACCCAAAGGATTATAAATCATGCTGCTATAAAGACACATGCACACGTATGTTTATTGTGGCACTATTCACAATAGCAAAGACTTAGAACCAACCCAAATGTCCAACAATGATAGACTGGATTAAGAAAACATGGCACATATACACCATGGAATACTATGCAGCCATAAAAAATGATGAGTTCATGTCCTTTGTAGGAACATGGATGAAGCTGGAAACCATCATTCTCAGCAAACTATCGCAAGGACAAAAAAACCAAACACTGCATGTTCTCACTCATAGGTGGGAATTGAACAATGAGAACACATGGACACAGGAAGGGGAACATCACACACCGGGGCTTGTTGTGGGGTGGGGGGAGGGGGGAGGGATAGCATTTGGAGATATACCTAATGTAAATGACGAGTTACTGGGTTCAGCACACCAACATGGCACATGTATACATATTTAACCTGCACGCTGTGCGCATGTACCCTAAAAATTAAAGTATAAAAAAAAAAGACTTATCCGTGTCATATACATAATCAGAAATAAAATGTCACGTAAACAGCCCAGTAATCACATTTTACTGTCTTTCCGCTCATATGTATCTGGTTAAAATCAGTACATATTTCTATAGTATTTCCAAATTATATCTTAATTTATGTTTGACTTACCACCAGGTCCTAGATGAGGAAACACATGTGATCCCAATTCAAATTCAGCAACGTCTGGAAAGAAAAAGAAATAATTATATTTTTATCTAAAATATTCCATATTTAAAGTAAGTTTAAGTTAGTAATAAGAGTTGAGAACTTTATCAGTGTTAATAAAAATAAAAAATATATATGTAAAATTACAACACAAAATTACTGTGATATATAATTGGATGATAGTCACAGATTGAATTAATTGTCATTGTGGTTAAGTATCAGAGCTTCTGGTTTTCTCATTTTTCATTCATTTATTCAACAACCATGTGCTCAGGGACAAGGACTAGCACTGGAATTACAGGATGAAGATGATACAGTCCACCCCTCAACAATTGCATGCTACAACCTGAAAAACAAACAGACACACATGCAATTTCCACAGACAGTCACAGAAAAGAAAAGACAAAATAAAATATACTCATAGAACATTTTTTGTCTTACCAGTAAACAATTTTCCAGGCTGGGCATAGTGGCTCACACCTGTAATCCCAGCACTTTGGGAGGCCAAGGTGGGAAGATCACTTGAGCCCAGGAGTTTGAGGCCAGCCTGGGCAACATAGTGACACCTCATCTCTGAAAAAAAAAAAAAAAAAGTGCCTGTGGTCCTCCTTACTAAAAAAGGATGAGATGGGAAGCTCATTTGAGCCCAGGAATTCAAGGCTACAGTGAGCCAAGATCCTGCCACTGCACTCTAGCCTGGGTGACAAAGTGAGACTCTGTCTCAAAGAACACCAAAAAACAAAACAAAAAAACACCCACACATTTCTCCATAGTCATATTAGTGTAAACAATGAATACAGATCTAACAAAAAATTGTGATGTATCTATACTGGAAGGATGAGGCGAAGATATATACACTAGATGAATCTAAAATAGATAGAAGCATATAATTTAGAAATATAAAAAGTAAAATACATCTAAAAGATTAAAAGACGTTGACTCTGAGAACAGGCCTAATAGGTGATAAAAAGAACTGCTTCATAAGCCTTGTGCTTTATATTGTCACCTTTTATATTAAACCAAATGCTTACTATGATTTTTAAAATCAAATTATTTTAAAAGAAGGCAAAGACACAGACTGGGAAACATATTTCCAACACATGTAAGAGTTTAAGAATTAAAGCCCATAATATAGTGAGTTCCTACAAATACAATTAACAAAGAGCCCAACAGAAACAGTCAAAGGATGTAAAAAGGTAAGTCACAGAGGAAGTACAAATAGCCAATAAACATATGAAAAGACGTGTAATCTGGTTATCAATCAGCGAAATGCAAATGAAAACACCATTGATATCAGTTTTTACCCAGAACATTTGCAAGATTAACAATATCCAGTATTAGTTAGACTGTGGAAAAATAGGATTTTTACATAATCGGTTGGAGTGGGTCAACTGGCTATCATTTCAGAAGAGAATTTGTAAGTATTTATTGCAATTTAAAATACACCTATTCTTTGACCCTTCTAGGAATTGAAAGTATTCAAACATGTACACAAGAACATGTGTAAAAGGATCTACTATAGCTCCATTATTCAAAAGGAAAATGGTAAAAGAAATTATGGCCTGCGTTCATAACAATGGGACATATAGAACTATGAAATGAATAAGGTCTATCTGTATGTACTGACAAGGAAATGCTTTCAAGACATACTGCTAAGTAATAAATATACATATACATACATATATATATATATATATATATATATATGCACACTGCAGGACAATATATGTATAGTATGTTCCCATACAAGTCAAATAAAACAGCAGATAAATGTGTAACTGCCATTTAATGTGGATTGAGAGAACACATATCAAACTATCGAAAATGCTTATTTCAGAAAAAAAGAAGAGAAATGACAGGTAAAGTATAATTTTTTTACACCATTTGACTTTTTTGCAGGTAAACTTTCATCATTATTTATGTAATTTAAAATATTTTTAATAAACCAAAGAAGCACAATACAGTAAAGAAAACATAAGAGATAGTGAAACATTAAACATAAGAAGGAAATTCTATATGACGCACAATCAAATAGGGTGACAGGTTAATTGTGTCTAATTCTGCTTTAAGTATTGAATAGACTTTAAAAATATGGTACAACAAATAAAGGGTGAATTGCAGTTAGTAGCAATGACCGATTCTTTTTGAGAAGGGCATAGTAGAGCACTGAACCAAATTCAGTCATTTTCACTTTGAATTATTGTTTCCACTTCTATGTATTATCAAAACTATTATTTCTTTTTCTGTCAGTACTTTAAGGCTCTTGTTCCCAGACCATAATCTCATCTAAAACAACAAACAGATCCTGCTACCTTTCAGTTAGCACCTACCTAATAATCTTTACACTTTCCCTAATTTTCTCCACACTATACTTGCCCAAATAACAGAGCCCTTCTTTAGGGTTTTATGGTAATTTGAACTTATCTCACTGTTCTTCTTGGCTCATATTACAGCATATATTTCAGATACCATAGAGGATATGTAAGAAGTGAAAAGGTTTAAACCAACTAAAGAATAGAAACAAAAGTGTGATCAACATCCATCCTGACCTTCTTTCGCCACTGAAGCCTCTAAATTGAGAGTTACTCTAGGAAAGCATATCAAAAATAGCCTTAGACTAGCCATATGCAGAAGACTGAAATTGGACCCCCGCCTTTGACCATATACAAAAATCAACTCAAGATGGATTAAAGGCTTAAATGTGCAACCTAAAACTATAAAAACCCTAGAAGAAGATCTAGGAAATACCATTCTAGACAACAGCCCAGGCAAGGACTTCATGACAAAGTCAAAAAGCAACTGTAGGCCAGGCGCAGTGACTCACTCCTGTAATCCCAGCACTGTAGGAGGCTGAGGCGGGCAGATCACCTGAGATCAGGAGTTCAAGACCAGCCTGGCCAACATGGCAAAACCCCGTCTCTATGAAAAATACAAAAAAAAATTAGCTGGGCATGGTGGCAGGCACCTGTATCCCAGCTACTTGGGAGGCCGAGGCAGGAGAATCACTTGAGGCTGGGAGGCAGAGGTTGCAGTGAGCTGAGATCGCCCCACTGCACTCCCCTCCACAACAAGAGCAAAAAACTCTGTCTCAAAAAAAAACAAAAAAAAGCAGCTGTAACAGAAATAAAAATTGACAAGTGTGATCTAATAAAACTAATGAGCTTCTGCACAACAAAAGAAATTTCAATAAACAGACAACCTGCAGGATGAGAGAAAATATCTGCAAACTATGCATCCAACAAAGGTCTAATATCCAGAATCTATAACTCAAACAACTGAAGAAGCAAAAAACAATCAACACTATTAAAAAATGGGCAAAGGACATGACCAGACGCTTCTCAAAAGAAGACATACACATGGCCAGCAAACATTTGAAAAAATGCTCAATGTCATGAATCATCCGGGAAATGCAAATCAAAACCACAACGAGATACCACTGCACACCAGTCTGAATGACTATTATTAAAAAATCAAAAACAACAGATGCTGGTGAGGTTGCAGAGGAAGGGGAATGCTTATACACTGTTGGTGGAAATGTAAATTAGTTCAGCCACTGTGGAAAGCAGTCTGGAGATTTCTCAAAGAACTTAAAACAGGACTACCATTCGACCCAGCAATCCCATTACTGGGTATATGCCCAAATGAATATAAATTATTCTATCATAAAGACACATGCATATGTATGTTCATTGCAGCACTATTCACAATAACAAAGACATGGAATAAATCTAGTTGCCCATGAATGGTGGATTTGATAAGGAAAACGGGGGACATATACACCATGGAATACTATGCAGCTACAAAGATAATGAGATCATGGCCTTTGCTGCAACATGGATGGAGCTGGAGGCCATTATCCTATGTGAATTAATGCAGAAACAGAAAACCAAATACTGCATTCCTCACTTACAAGTGGGAGCTAAACACCAAGTACATATAGGCACAAAGAAGGGAACAACAGACACTGGGGCCTATTTGAGGGGGGAGGGTGGGAGGAGAATGAATATTGGGAAACTACCTACAGGTATTATGCTGATTACCTGTGTGACAAAATTATCTGTACACCAAACCCCCATGACACTCAAGTTACCCATGTAACAAACTTGCACATGTACCCCTGAACCTAAAAGTTGGAAATAAAAAAAAAAATAGGAGGAAAACAAAAATTAGAGACACAAATAAATGAGAGTTTTAAAAAGAAGACATAAATTAAAAAGTGAAAATTTAGCTATTTGAAAAAAATAATTTCCAATTCCCTAACAACATATGATGTTTTCATATGCCATCCTTATATGTTCTTTGGTAAGGTATCTGAGCAGATATTTTACCATTTTATTTTTATTTATTTTTATTTTTATTTATGTATTTTTTTTTTTTTTGAGACGAAGTCTCGCTCTGTCACCCAGGCTGGAGTGCAGCGGCACAATCTCAGTCAATGCAACCTCTGCCTCCCGGGTTCAAGCGATTCTCCTGCCTTAGCCTCCCATGTAGCTAGGATTACATACATGTGACACTATGCCCAGCTAATTTTTGTGGTTTTAGTAGAGATGGGGTTTCACCATGTTGGCCAGGCTGGTCTCAAACTCCTGACCTCAGGTGATCCACCCACCTCGGGCTTCCAAAGTGTTGGGATTACAGGCGTGAGCCACCATACTAGCCCATTTTATTTTATTTTATTGAGACAGTCTTGCTCCATCACCCAGGCTGGAGTGCAGTGACAAGATCTCAGCTCACTGCAACCTCCCTGTCCTCAGTTCAAGATATTCTCGTGCCTCAGCCTCCTCAGTAGCTGGAATAACAGGAGTGTACAACCACGCCTGGCTAATTTTTGTATTTTTAGTGGAGACCGGGTTTCACTGTGTTGGCCAGGCTGGTCTTAAATTCCTAACCTCAAGTGATCTGCCTGCCTCAGCCTCCCAAAGGGCTGGGATTATAGGCGTAAGCCACTGCACCCAGCCATATTTTGCCATTTTATAATGGGATTTTTCATTTCTCATTGTTGAGTTTTAAGATTTTTATTTTATTTATTTATTTATTTATTTTGAGACAGAGTTTCACTCTTGCTGCCCAGGCTGGAGTGCAATGGCACAATCTTGGCTTACTGCAACCTCCACCTCCTGGGTTCAAGTGATTCTCTTGCCTCAACCTCCCAAGTAGCTGGGATTACAGGCGTCCACCACCATGCCTGGCTAATTTTTGTACTTTTAGTAGAGATGAGGTTTCACCATGTTGACCAGGCTAGTCTTGAACTCCTGACCTCAGGTGATCCACCTGCCTTGGCCTCCCAAAGTGCTGGTATTACAGGCGTGAGCCACCACACCTGGCCAATAATTTTTAATATATATTTTGTATACCTGTCCTTTATCACAGATATGTGTTTTGCAAATATTTTCTTCTACTCTGTGGCTTGTCTTTTTATTTATATTTATTTATTTATTTATTTATTTATTTATTTATTTATTTATTTTTGAGATGGAGTTTCACTCTTGTTGCCCAGGCTGGAGTGCAATGGCATGATCTCGGCTCACCACAACCTCTACCTCCCAGGTTCAAGCAATTCTCCTGCCTCAGCCTCCCAAGTAGCTAGGATTACAGGCATGCACCACCACGCCCGGCTAATTTTGTATTTTTAGTAGAGATGGGGTTTCTCCATGTTGAGGCTGGTCTCGAACTCCTGACCTCAGGTGGTCCATCCACCTCAGCCTCCCAAAGTGCTGGGATTACAGGCATGAGCCACCGCGCCCGGCGTCTTTTTATTTTTTAACAGTATCTTTCACAGTGCGGACGTCTTATTTTAAATATAGTTCAACTTACCACTTTCTTCTTTCATGGATCATGCTTTTATGTTGTATTAAAGAAGGCCCCCCACAAATCTCCCCTCCCCCATAAAAACCAGCCTTAGAAACACTCTGTTACTGGGTAGGCATAAATGTGATTAAATTTAGTTAAAATCAAAGTAGAAGCTAAAATAAAAATGATGTCATTAACAATCCGACATATAAAACTAGTACCAAATCTAAGTGAGAACAATTCCACCTAATAGTTCTTGTAAATCTCTATGCAGGCAAAGCACAAGAGAAGGGACTAACAAGTTCTTAAAACAGAAACAGAAAGCTATTCTAAATTGGAAAAATAATTTATACGCATTAAGTGGCAAAACAATAAACCTTAATTTTTATATAATGGAAAAACACCATAGTGCGCATTAAATTGTAAATACATGACATGTCATTTTGTCATTTTCAATATTATGTTCCAACACTGACCCAGTGAGCTACTAAAAACAAAACAAAACATCTTTCCCCAAAAACACCCAAGTAAATCTTCATAAAGCTAAATATTAGTAGGGAAAGAAATGTATTTCAGTAATCTCAACATTTAAATATAAGAAATATAAAAGAAAGTTATTGAATTGCTGAGGCTCCAGGTTACAATGCCAGTTTCTCAAAGTACAAGTTTCTAAGTGTGTACCCAGGGCAGTGATCAAAGTGAGAGTTTCCACAGTCCTTTCCTGTTTTTACTTCAGATAACAATTGCTTTAGGGAGCTGGAAATGAGTTACCCACCACCTCCTTTTCCAACCCTGAAATATCGATAATATGCACAGTGACATGTGGACAATTGTCACATTTATCTCCTCAACCTGACCAAAAAAACCATGTTTCTCTCCTTTTTTAGAAATTAAATTTTCTCAGAAACCAGGTCAAATTTAAGATAAATTCCGTTGGAGTTTGATCACTCATAATTTTGATGCTCTTAAGTGTTTCACTGCTGATGACAATATACCACGAGTTTGTGCTTTCCTAGCACCCTGTTTGGTGGTTCCCAGATAATACATGCTATCCTTGTTAATATTCTAAGATTTAAAATGTTCCAGTATAAAGTAAAATTTTGAAAAATAAAATGTTACTGTATACAACGGAAAATAGTTACAGAAGCAAACCCCCTCACAATGTTGTTGCTGTAGAAACAGGGACGATGATGGTGAGGATGCTTTACTAGTTAACCTCACTTACTCCTCACGCCAATCTCATATAATGAGTACTATTATTATTATTCCCATCACTTTAGAGATGAAGGAAGTGAGGCTTGGAGAGATCAATTCTGTAACTCACTCAGGATCTTGAACTTCTAACCACTATGCTTCACTGACTCTCCTGAATAAAGTCACATTATTATACCTCAATACTGTTTTTTTTTCTTTCTTCCTTATTTATTTATTTATTTATTTTTTTCTTGAGACAGAGTTTCACTCTGTCACCCTGGCTGGAGTGCAGTGGCACAATCTTGGCTGCAACCTCTGCCTCCCGGGTTCAAGCGATTCTCCTGCCTCAGCCTCCCAAGTAACTAGGATTACAGGCATGAGCCACCGTGCCTGGCCTAATACTGGGTTTTCAAATCAGGTTTTTAAACATGAGGACTTGGAACACCCAAGTTTCTTCAAATAATGAAATCCAAACATGTTGTAAGAGTAGACCAAATCTTTCCTTAATATCAGATATTATTTTACAGAAGAGGAAACTAAGGCCCAGGTGCTTAAATAATTTCCTCAAAGGCAAATGGCCAATAATGGACACAGCTGGTACTCAGGTTGGTACAACTTAAAAAGGCGTTGGTCTTTTTACCTTACCCTGATATCTTCCAGAACACAGAACCATCCTTTAAGCAATACATACATTATGTAATACATGAAACACAGTATGCTGTATTATTGCAGGTACAATATGAATATACAGGCTGGGTATGGTGGTTCACGCCTGTAATCCCAGCACTTTGGGAGGCCAAGGCGGGCGGATTATCTGAGGTCAGGAGTTTGAGACCAGCCTGGCCAACACTGCGAAACCCTGTCTCTACCAAAAATACAAAAATTAGCTGGGTGTGGTGATGCACGCCTGTGATCCCAGCTACTTGGCTGGGGGATGAGAATTGCTTGAACCCGGGAGGCGGAGGTTGCAGTGAGCCGAGATCGCACCACTGCACTCCAGCCTGGGCGACAGAGAGAGAATCCGTCTCAAAAAACAAAAACAAAATATTAATAATTTGCTAAAAGAATCTGTAAGTCTCTAAAGTTTTCGTATAAAAAGCAACACTTTATATTAATTATATTATTTACATATAAGACTAAATATTTCTGATATTTAAGCTTCCGTTCCACCTATTAATCCAACAAATTAAAGATTATCAAAAATTAAGATATTACAATGATACCACAACATTATGAAGGTTAAAATATGGACTACATTTTCCTAAGACTTATTCAGGCTCTTCCAACTTCTAGCTAATCTTACCCTAAAAGTAAATCAATCTTTTCTAATTCAAAATACTTCTATAAATTCAATTAAAATGTTTAACTGATGACAACATGGGTATCATAAAAAATAAATAGCATAGTAATACTGTTTTCCTTTTGATTTAGGAAGAGGTAACATCTCCAACAACCACCCAGTGAAGTAGATGATATTCTGTTGCCAGTTCAAAGCATCTATATTATGCAGGCAAAGATTTCCAAAGCCTACTATGTTTTTGCTTTGAGTTGCTCATACAAGTTCCCTGCACCTCATTAATGCAATGGTTTTACGACTCAAGGACACCAGCATGAGACTTTAAGAGTTGTAATGTTCTCCAAAATTGAAGTATAATCTCATACCCCTTATTTAATATATAGAAGATTCACCAAGTAATAACCTGTTGAGCGATTAGAAAACTGCAATCATTTGCAGTTCTCAGTCCTTTTATGTCATAGAAATTCATGATGCATTTTTGCCATCTAGTTTTACTTCTTCATTTTCCTTATCAAGCATCTAAAAATAAGTGAAATTCTAACGTCTTTTTAAAAAAAGCTTGTCAGATTTCTTTTAGGACACCATGAAGATATCTACAAAGTGTTTCGAAATTCATGTAAGTATCTACACTCTGAAAGTGAATATCTGGCAGAAATAATTTCAGTCAATAAATTTTATAACCCCCTGAAATTAACACTTACCTGCTTCATTGTTAACTGGGAACTCCCACAGTTTCCCCTCTTTTGTCCACAGGATCAGCTCTTCAAACCCATTCTGAAGGGGTTGTTCATTGACTGTGGCTAACTGCTTAGCAAATTCCACATCCCAAAGTGAAGGTGATGTGTCTGTATAATAAAAACATTTTAAGTAAGAACAAGTCAATGTAAATATCTTTCTTTAAAAAGTTATAACCAATCCTGAATTGATCATGTATTTTTCAGACCTTGACACTCATAATTAAATAGTATATAATAAAAAGTTACTGAGAGATAACTGCAAAAATTATATTAAAAATTATAACTACAATAATGGCAAGCTTAACTTTTGTTTTACAACAATGCCAGGTAATCACTGCCCCCTCTACTGGAAAGAAAAAAATAAATTTTGTTTAAGGGTATTTTTATGAATGTGAATGTTTTTTGTACAATATGTGACTCTGGTTTTTAAAGTCTAGCCTGTTTATCTTTATTTTTAGTCTATCAAAATTAGTCACTAATGTATTACTGTTAACAACCAAAGAAGTTAAATTAACAGAATGACGATAAAACTGCCAATGAATACTGAGTACTTCCTCTGTGCTTAAATGCTTTTTATGCATTAGTGCACGTCATCCTCACAACCAACCCTATGAGTAACGTATTATCATGTTGGCTAATTACCACCATCATATTACATGTTTCAATAACTTATTTACTTTTGAAACTTCAGATCATCTTTTGAGAATGAGCCATATTCCCACCAGTTACTGCTGCTGGGAACGTAAAATGGTACAATCACCTTGGAAAACAGTTTGATGGCTTCTTAAAAAGTTAAAAATATATCTATTATTCAACATAGCCATTTGATTCCTGGATATTCACCCAAGAGATAATACATGTCCACACAAAGATTTGTACACAAAAGTTAATGGCAGCTTTCTTTGTAAAAGCCAAATGTGGGTTGTAATCTGGGAAACAACCCAAATGTCCACTAACAGGTGAATAAGTACAAAAATGTGATACCTTCATACAATTGTATACTACTCAGTAATAAAATGTGTTACTAGTACATGTAACAGCATGGATGAATCTCAAATCATTATGCTGAGTGAAAGAAGCCAGATACAAAGGAGTACATACTGTGTGATTTCAGTTATGTACAATTCTAAAAGATGCAAACTAATCTATTGTAGATCAATGGTTGCCTGCGTACTGTGTGTGTATGTGTGTATGTATTGCAAGGACACAAGGAAACTTTGGAGGGTCATGAAAATGTTCAAAATTATAACTGGCAGTTTCATAGGTGTATATATTTGTCAAAACTAGTCAAGTTATATACTTTAAATATGTGCAGTTTATTGCACACAAATATACCTTAATAAAGTTGTAAAAAGAAAATGAATAACAATATCTATCCCTTGGCTACCTTTTTCCCTATATTTTTATTCTTTAGTAACTTTTACCAACATTTTTTATCTTTCTTATTTTTTTATGTGTGATCTTGCTTTTTAAAACAAATGAGGATGGGCCGGGCGTGGTGGCTCACACCTGTAATCCCAGCACTTTGGGAGGCCGAGGCTGGTGGATCACGAGGTCAGAAGATCAAGACAATCCTGGCTAACGCAGTGAAACCTCGTCTCTACTAAAAACACGAAAAATTAGCCAGGCGTGGTGGCGGGTGCCTGTAGTCCCAGCTACTCAGGAGGCTGAGGCAGGAGAATGGCGTGAACCTGGGAGGCAGGGCTTGCAGTGAGCCGAGATCGTGCCACTGCACTCCAGTCTGGGCGACAGAGCGAGACTCCGTCTCAAAAAGTAAAAAAATTTAAAAAATAAAAATAAAAAATAAAATAAAATAAATGAGGATCGTATGGTTTGGTAATCTATTTTTTTTCACTGAATGCTTGCATCAGTATCCCATTTTATATATATATGTATCACAATCCCCTACTGTTGAATATTTTGATCATTTATATTTTCTCTTTTAAATACTATCATGACAAATACCCTTGTATTTACACTTCTGTGCATATCTGTAACATTTCCTTAGAACAAATTCCTAGGAACACAATTTCTGGGTTAGAGGCATAGATTGCATATGATCTATCCTTCAGCTTACCTCTTTACTCACTCTTGCCAAGCCCACTAAAGCATATCAACAACTAGCTCATTTACTCTTCTAACTGTGTAAGCCTTATTTTATCTATTTTGCTTTTCTGAATCTGTTCCTGAGCCTTTATGTGCAGAAATGTGTCTAACCACACACTGACTGCTAGATTTTAAGTATTTTGGCCTAGATCATCTGATACTGGGAAACAATCAGTTGTTAGCCTTAACTAGCCACATTTACAGAGCAATCACACCACTAAAATAACTTAATTGTCTCAGTTATCTTTTACTTGGTGGTCACTGACTGACCTATGCCTTTTCCACCATCATTAGGATCATCACTATATTTTTACACTTGCTAATAGCTGCAAGCATTTATTAAATATGTACTATGTTCCAGGCACCTCAAGCATTTATTAAATATATACTATGTTCCAAGCACTATGCCTGACACTTTCTCAGATTACCTCATTTAATCCTTGACATGTAGGTACTAGCCCTCATTTTATAGGCGGGGAAAGGTTAGTGTGTCAGAATCTGAATTTGAATCCAGTTCTACACAACACCAACACTCTTTCTGTTAAGCTATACTGCCTGTCGACTCTAGGATAACCAGTAGGGCCTATGACTATATCCTCTGTAGCAGTGGTAAGAACTTAGTGTGGAAAAAGACGTGGGAATCATGGAACAGAATAACTCATTCAATCGGTCAATAAAAAAAATTACTGAATGCCAAGTATATTTCCAGCATTATGTGAGGTGGTTGGAAAACCAGAGTGAACAATTGCTAAATTTACGTTTCCACATTTTGCTATTCTTGTACTTAACTGGGAACAAAAATCACTCTTTAGACTTATGCAAGTGTAGCATATTCAAACAGTACCTTCATTAGAGTAAATTATTACATAAATTTGTGTGCTATTTTCCTCACTAGAGTATAATGATTTGATACTGTTTGATAGAATACATAAAACTTCAATGCTTCCTTGCCAACTAACTTCAGTTTTAGAAATAAGATTTTTTTTATTTTAAAAAGTAAGCTGGCTCCTTCAAGAATCTCAAGAATTTTCAAGTGTCTGTTTTGGCTGGACAACAGCCGCTGCCCTGCCCTGACAACAACAAATTTCTTTCTTTCTTTCTTTTTTTTTTTTTTTTTTTTGAGACGGAGTTTTGCTCATTGCCCAGGCTGGAGTATAATGGTGCAACTTTGGCTCACTGCAACCTCTGCCTCCTGGGTTCAAGTGATTCTCCTGCCTCAGCCTCCAGAGTAGCTGGGATTACAGGTGGCTGCCACCATGCCCAGCCAATTTTTGTATTTTTAGTAGAGACGGGGTTTCACCATGTTGGCCAGGCTGGTCTTGAACTCCTGACCTCAGGTGATCCACCCACCTCGGCCTCCCAAAGTGCTGAGATTATAGGCATGAGCCACTGCGCCCGGCCAACAAATTCCTTTCCGACGCATGCTTAACCATTTGAGCTGGGGAGAGGCGAGAGTCATTGTCCCTATGCATTTTGCACTTCCTTTTTATCATACACAAGAGAATGCAGTTTTCAGAATACAAGAAGGGGGTTGTTCTTTTAGCTTCACTTTCAGTTCAAATGAACAAACACTGAATTAACTTCTTTCCTCTATAGGTGTATATTTTATAGTACAGTTTGTTCAAAAAAAGAATTTATGATTTAAGATAACTAGTTGCTATGATCTGTAAGCCACATGAGCAGGTGCTACATGAATGAGATATAGCCCCTAATGGTATATTAAATAGGGGGAAAATCAAAAGTTTGTATAAGTAACTGGTAGAAAGATTAAATGAGCCCTTGGAGGCCAGCCTAGGAACTTATCTATTATGTACAACATTCTTTTTCCCCCCGCTTTGAGTTGGAATCTCACTCTGTTGCTTAGGATGGAGTGTTATGGCATAATCGTGGCTCACTGCAGCCTCAAATTCTGGGCTCCAGTGATCCTGCCACCTCAACCTCCCAAGTTGCTAGGATTACAGGCATGTACCACCATGCCCGGATAATTTTTTTCTATTTTTTAGAGAAAGGGGCTCACTATGTTGCCCAGGCTGGTCTTGAACTCCTAGTCACAAGCCATCCTGTTGTCTCAGCCTCCCAAGTCCATATACAACATTATTTCTACAAGATCCAAAAAACTAACTTCTATTCTTTAGAAATGCTCATCACTTATACACTGGAGACCATTTGTATTGAGTTTCTTCATTGATTTTACTAGTAAACCAAATTTAATGTCAAGCAAGAGGACACTCTTATTTCTCTTTTAGACTTAAAATGGCAAATTACTTACCCAAAGAAAACACTACAAGTCTGTTAAATATATTCCTTGAATTTTCTTCCCATCTCCTGAACAATCACTAAGTCACTTCAGTAAGTTTTTTTATAAATGCTATCTCCTCTTCTAGGCAGTAAGCTGCCTAAGGGCAGGAACCAGTATATCTTTATGTAATAGCATAGAGATACACTGTAAATGGTAGTTGATTATTAATGTTCTAACCCAAATTAGTAGCTAATCTGAACCTCTGGATTCGGTAATTGGTAGTACTTACCTCCCACTGTCTCACAGAATGCAACATTTCATGGGGGAAACCTGACCAAAACTAGCAATATTGACAACTGCAGTGTGATGTGTCCCCCACCAGGTTACTTAAGAATGTGTGTGTGTTGCTTGGATCCTGAATGCTGGGCAGAGAGTCAAGGCCCTGGTGTCCAGCTGAGGAGCAGGGATCCCTGAGAACCCAAACATTCCAAGGCATACCTGAGAACATGTCAAAGAAAACACCGTCATCGTGCACACAGAGTAGGCAAACAGTCAGAACATTAGCTGAAAGGCAGCTTAGAGATGGGAGGCAGGGTGACTCTAGAGCTGCTTAGGAATGTCCAGTATGTAAGTCCTAGTAAACTCATCTATTCGTCAAGCTGGACTTGCCCATATTATTCTTTGGTCTCTCGACGCTTTCCCAGTTTGGGGGGATGTTACAGTGCCAAGTTTTCCTTATAACAACCACCACATTGTAAGCAGGATCCAGGCCAATGACAGGATGGAATATTAAAATATTCAACTATTATACCGTCAGAACACTAAGGAAAGACATCTTGGAAAGATGGAATGTTTCTCCACCTGAGAAATAGTGTTATTCTTTCTTTTTTCAAGTTTAATTTTTAATTTATTAGAACCCAGTAAATGATGATTTTTAAAAGCAAAGTTTATACCAAATTAACACTTAATTCAGGGCAAAAATACACTTAAAAAACCTAAATCTTAAGGCAAAAGTAAAACACTATAAAAACAGTATGTCTAATACAGACTGTAAAATGTCAGATTTTTAAGAGATTCACATAGTATTTTATAGCACTAAAATATTAATACAGTCAGAAATATTATCAATTGGTCCAAGATATCTGTTTATAAAATGTCTAGACTGCTAATTGAAGAAGTGTTGCTGTATAAATAATAGCTACAATCCAACAAACCAAGGGATTGTTTTTATGACAAAAGAACTAAGGTAGGTAATTACATGGTTTCTATTTGTAAAGCTTTTGCAGTATTAAATATAAAGTATTACTAAGGGAATTTTTTGATTCATCTCCCTACCCTAATGCCCCCAGAATGTACATCACTTCCCTTTAACTCTATTTTAAAAATTCTGTGAACCACCATACCTATCCATTGTAGGCCTGACCCTATAAAGGCATGAATTGTTTACTTTGATATGGTGGAAGAACAAATTTGGTAAACTACTACATCTTTTCCTAGTCATTGAGCAATTTCAAACAGAAGTCTTAAGAATTGTTGCACCTCGACAAGTGAACAACCTGTTTCTTTACCACTATTAAGTTTGAATTTTGTCTGGAATCTGTTAGAGTTGTCGATACTGCTAGTTTTGGTCAGGTTTCTCCCATGAAATGTTGCATTCCGTGAGACAGTGGGAAAACACCTTTCATGTTTATGTGCAATTAACAGTAGCCCTTCTGAAAAACAGGGTTAACATTCTTACATTTCCCCTTGTGATCAAAACCTTTTGTTTTTAGGGAGCAGGATAAGATTTAAAAGTGCTTTAAATCAGAAAACAAGAATTAGCTAGCTTACACATTCCCACTGAATAGTGTCAAAAAAGATAAACGCATTTAAAATAAGTTGTAAGTCCAGCAAATATAAGCTTGATGGGTTCTTAACTAACATATTAAGTAATTACAAAGATTCATTTTTTTACAAACTTTAAAGCTATTTTAATAAAATGGCTATAGACCTCACTATACTTCTATTTATCTGTGCATTAATAAAAACCTGTTAAAATTCCTTATTTAGTACTTCTGAAAAAGTCTAGTCAAATAAGATCACTAAAATTACCAGAAAAGCTTTGAAATACTGATTGCAGATTCATTTCAAAGTAGATTTAATGCCTTTCAGGATCTGGTGTTTAAATCATGAACGTCTTCACTGACTTCAACTCTGAAAATATAAAGATTTTAGTCAGTGCTGGCTATAGTTAAACAATACTGGTATTACTTGAAAAAATAAAAATAAAAAATATATTGTCAATCATGCATTCCACAATTTTTTTTGAGCTCGATAGTATATATATTTTTTCTCATTAAAGATTCAAAACCAAAAGCGGTTTCTCTTTGCAGCAAATATACATTAAAATGGAGTCTCTGTACAGCCAAAGGCTCTGGGCCCTGGCTTGCCCCATGTCCGTGCGCCTCCCTGGCCAAACCCAAAAATAAATATAGTGTTACTGCTCTGCAGGGCATAGAGGCAGTGCTCTCCTACCCCCTGAGGAGGCTGGGTGGGAGCTGATGGGGAAGCCCTGGCCACCCCAGGGGTCCAGGGGCTGGAGCCTGCTTGGAGTTATTGCTTCAAGGGGGGGCACTAATGCCCAATGCAAATGATGAGAGAAGGAGCAAAGTGAGCATGGGCCTTTGCTCTCCAAGTCCTACTCTGCTCTGAAGAGGGGGTAGGATTAAGCAGCAGCAAAAGCATCACCCACTGGGAGACTGTGGCCTCCATCCCCTTCCCTCCCTGAGATAGGCTTCTGCCTCCCACACATCCCCTGCAGCCTCCTATGGCTTGGGCAAGGCCCCCTACACTCTGGGGGCACGTTATGGCTTGCAAGGGGCAGCACTGTGCCCAGAGCCTGGACACACGTTCCCAGCTACTGACACCCCCTAGGAGAGGGGAGGGGAGGGTGTGGGGCCTGCTCCCAGGGACTGATGGCATTGCCCTGGCCCTGCCAGCAGGCTGTGGCACTGCCCAGACCCCAAATCCGCGCCAGCCCTTGGGGCTGACCCCATGCTAGGCAGGTCCTGCCAGAACCCCCACCAGTCCCACCCCTTGCCTCAGTCCATCATGGCCTCGAGCATCTCCAAGAACAGCTTGTGCGTGGGCACCTTGCCCTCCAGCTTCACCCCATAGAAATGGGCCAGCACTTTGCCCGCTGTCTGGTGGAGGAGCGGTAGCGTGAGCAGCAGCCTGCATGGCCGCCGCCGCTCAGCACCCCCTCCGGTGCCAGCCCGGCCGGCTTCATACTCCAGCAGGGCCTCGTGCGGAGCTTCTGGCAGCTGCTCCACAGCCTCGGCATCTTCGACGTGCACAGAGTCTGAATTGGCAAGGGCCAGGGCCTTCAGTAGAACGTACTCCCCTCGCTCCAGCCGCAGGGCCTGCAGCCGCCGCACCAGTTGCAGCAAGGCAGTCCCCAGTTCCCCCAGGCCAGCTGCCCGTGCCCCCTCTTCATCCAGGACTCTGTCCTCAGTGAAGGCCAGCTCATCCTGCAGTGGCAGTGAGCGCTGGGCCACACCCGGCACCAGCACCTCCATCCACACGTTCTGCAGTACTGACATCTGGTCAGACAGCGACAGCAATGAGAAGCCTGGGATGCTCTTGGCCCAGCTGATGGTAAATACGATCTCTCGCTCAAAGAGGTCACAGAGGGTAGCCACGGCTGAAAGGTGCCCATCAGGGCCCACGGGGTCGGGTATGGCATAGAGCTTCTCAGGCTCAACCACCAGCAGATGAGACACCAGCGCATTCACTGGGGTGTCTTCTGGGGGCCTCCAGCGACTGCCAGGGGCCCAGCAGGGAAGGGGCCCGGGAAGGGCAGCGGGTCCACCTCTGGCGCCGCTTGTACTTCTCCCGCCCACCCCGGACGCGGTCCAGGCGCGCTCCCGCAGGCTCTTGGTGAAGCGGCAGGCCTGAGAGGCCTTGCGTCTCCGCTTGGTGATCTCACACTTGTTGGAGGCCGGACAGCTGTACTTGATGCTCCCCTGGATGGTCCTCTTGAAGAAGGCTTTGCAGGCCTCACAGGATGACACACCGTAGTGGTAGCTGGAGGCCACGTCCCCACAGACCAGGCAGAGGCGCTTGGACAGGGAGCTGAGCACTAGCTTCCCCCCGCCCTGCTCGCCAGGCCCAGCCCCTTCCCATCCTCCTCTTCCTTGTGGCCTGGGAGGCAGTGGGTGGGAACTGGACCAGGGGCCAGGGCCACAGGAGGCTCGGGTCTCCGTCTCCGAGGAGCCCTTTGGACTGTCAGGCCTGGCCGGCTCTGCCATGATGTAGAGAGGCTCACTGCCCACCACCAGGCTGGACATGGCGCTGGTCACCTGACACGCGACTGCCCTCCTGCCCCAGCATGCCGATCCCAGGCACAAAGCGGGCGCCACCCACTCCACCTCCTCGCGACCGGCCTGCAGGTCCACTCTTATACTTCCGCTGTCGCAGAGGCCGCCATCTCCCGGGGCGCCGCACCCCGCCCCCCAACCTGCGCACACCTTTGGGAAGTTCCCTGAAGTTGCTACGCCTCCCCGCAAGCCACGACGCCCGCGGGAGACCGCTACCAGGTTATCAGGAAGTAAGTGGGGAGAGTCAAGGAAGAGGAAGTTCTTCCCGGCCATTGCGATGACCTTTGACCCAGAGAGGAGGGTGGCCCCAGACCCCTTCGAGCGCCCCCACGTGGTCTTCAGAGCCCCTTCCCCGACATAGAGCCCTCCGCGTCTTCCACCCCAGCCAGCCCCAGGGGCTTCGGCAAGTGCGGGATTGAACCCTGCCCATGGGCGGGCTGGATCGGAGGCCCAACCCTGGCCCGGGCCAGGACCCGCAGCCAGAGCCAGATCCTGCCCCAGGTCGGCCCACCAGAACTCGGACGCCGGATCCCGCCTGAACCCTGACCAGTCCGGCCCTCCACTGGGTCCCGACCGTGGCCCAGACTGGCCCCAGAGCCGGACGCCGCCTGCAGCCCGCCCCGCCCGCCTCCCTGCCGCCGCATTCGACAATTTCAAGAACTAAGTGGTCGGGCGCGGTGGCTGAAAGTAGGATATACCAATATCTAACAGTAGCTTTGGATCAAAAAGTAATTAGATTGCCGTTGTATCTTTTATTGTGTTCTCTTGCAAATATTAATCTTAATGTTTCCTGAAATGTGATAACACTTCCATTTCATTTGGATAATAATGAATAATAGTTAAGTCCTCTTGTGTCTGCCCCAATACCTTCTTCCTCAGCACCTGTTTGGTGCTGGTGTCCAAGAGGGAGTTATCAGCCAGGGCCCCCAGCTGCTGCTCCCTAACCCCGGCCCCCCCCCCCCCCCCCCCCCCCGCCCCGTAGCAGCTCACACAGTGGCTCCTTCTCACTGGGCAGGGAGTGAACTCTGGGCTGCGCTGAGCTGAGGTTATTTTCAACCAAACTCCTCTTCACGGTACCCAGCTTGTGTCTCGCTCCGTGTGTGGCTGGCCGTGAAAAAGCCTGGATTCACGGGGTGGGGGCTGGAAGGTGGAATTAGTACCTTTTCAATTTGTTTTAGAAAGTTATTTTCCAATAAAAAGATAACTAAGCAAAAAGAAAATAGTGTTAAGACATGAGCTCTAAAGCCAGACTGCCTGAATTCACGTCCCAACTCTACTGCCTTATGACATTTCTCTGGCCTGTTTTCTCATTTGTAAAATGGGAATAATATTAATGCTTACGTGGAGGATAAGGTTTTGTGAAGATTAGTGAGTTTCAGTACACACAAAATTCTTAGCACAGTACCTGATATATAGAAAACATTGCCTTAACTATTATAGCTATAAATGTCCATGTTAGTGTATTAAATAAATGCTTTACGTGTATTTAAATGAGTATATTAGGGCTTGTGTATAAACTTCTTCTTGCCTTGCTAGGAGTTGCTGTATGTACTTAAAGGTGTAAATAAATGTTTCAAAACACGTTTTTCACTGCTCTTACATTTTACCAATGATTTTGCCCATCTTTTTCTTTTTCTTTTTTTTTTTTTTTTAGATGGAGTCTTGCTCTGTCACCCAGCCTGGAGTGCAGTGGTGCGATCTCGGCTCACTGCAACCTCTGCCTCCTGGGTTCAAGCGATTCTCCTGCCCTAGCCTTCCGAGTAGCTGGGATTACAGGTGCCCACCACCACGCCAGCTAGCTGGGATTACAGGTGCACACCACCACGCCCAGCTAATTTTTGTATTTTTAGTAGAGATGGGATTTCACCGTGTTGGCCAGGCTAGTCTTGACTTCTTGACCTCAGGTGATCTGCCTGCCTCAGCCTCCCAAAGCGCTGGGATTATAGGCATGAGCCACCGTGCCCAGACTATTACGAGGTTGTAATGCCTATTCTCTGGGTTTAGCAGAAGGACCAAGTTATTTTTCCCCCAAACCAATATTTTTCTTTGTCCATTAGAACATGCTTTATACTGCATGTGGAGAGATATGTGCGCCCGACAGTCCCTGACCAGCACCTTGTATCTTGTTGAGTTATTAATGATTTCTCTATGGTTATTTCTTTCCTGAAAATAAGTAATCACCATGGCAATGCTGTCACTTATTAATGATGCAATTAAGACTTTACGCATCTCTGCAAATCTACTTAAAAATAAAATAGTTTTAAAAAAATATTGCCCTCACATTTGTATCAATTACTCATACTATCTTGTGCTTTGTTTGTTGTTGTTGTTTTCTGCCTTTAGTTTTGCCTGCTTTTGCTTTGTCAGAACATAGGGCCTATAGAAAGAAAGCATAGGCCAGGTGCGGTGGCTTATGCCTGTAATCCCAGCACTTTGGGAGGCCTAGGCAGGTGGATCACGAGGTCAAGAGTTCGAGAGCAGCCTGATCAACATGGTGAAAACCCATCTCTACTAAAAATACAAAAATTAGCTGGGCGTGGTGACACGCGCCTGTAATCCCAGCTACTCAGGAGGCTGAGGCAGGAGAATCGTTTGAACCCAGGAGGTGGAGGTTGCAGTGAGCCGAGAGCATGTCACTGCACTCCAGCCTGGGTGACAGAGCGAGACTCCGTCTCAAAAAAAAAAAAAAAAAGGAAAGAAAGAAAGGGTAGAGTTTAAGATGGTTTGATTCTCTAGATTGTGTTATTCTCATTTTTCATGTGAAGAAATGGAGGCACTCTGAGGCATATTTATTATACTGTAGTCTGGTCAACCAGAAAAACAACCACACAGAAACAAGGTACCCCTGTCCTAACAGCTGCACCCACCTAAAACCCAGATACCCACATGGCCAGCAGCAGCAGCCCCCATATGTCTCTGCAGCCACATTTGCCTCAGTTTCTCTCTGTAAAGTGGGTATAATGCCTCCCTCACTCATATCACCAGGGTAACTGAGACCTTGCCTGAGAGATGGCTTTGTGTGAAGGGGTAGTGCTAGACAGTGCTAGGAGGATGTGATTGATCGTTATGCTCTGGGCACCGCCATTCATGAGATGAAAGTTGGGAAACCATTCTCAGGGAGAGGCCTCACCCTTCCCAGTCCAGGCAGCCCTCTTCACATCCATATTGGATATTGGTTCCTGTCCTCTGTTACTATCTGTGGATATAAATATCTATCTGTCAGTATGCACAATTAGTGGAAGACTTAGGTTGCCAAAAACCATATTTGTTTAGTATGAAAGATAAACAGAACCTTTGGGAAAGTTGTCTATTCATTGGTTCTGGAAAGTTTTCCCTCTGTGTGCATAAAATTAAGAATTTGGAATTCACGGCAGCATGACAGAGTTTACAGGAAGCTGAAAAGGCCCATGATTGTTGTTTTGAAGGCTTGCAGCCTTAAAGGTGTGCAAAATTACAGAGGCCAAGAAGCCATTTTCACAACTGGATTTGCAGCATCAATTATTCAGCATCTGTTTACTGAGAGCCTGGTATGTGCCCAGCACCAGGGATGGCTCCTGACTTAGCACCAAGTGCAGCTGAGGAGAGAAAAGCAACGCCCAAGAAACAGTTTCAGAACATTTAGTGCTCTCTTGACTAGGAATACAAAAAGAAGTTAAAAACAAAACCCACGCACACACATAGAGAAATGAGCGTCGGCCATCGTGGGCAGCAAGGGGATTTCAGAAAGCCTTTAGATGAGTTATATTTTGCTTTTTCTTAAAAAACCAAAATCTGTCATATGTTGGCTAGTGCTGCTCCTGAAGAAGCTGAACATCGTCCCAGAGGGCAGCAGAACCCTCAGCATCTCACACAGGCAGTTTCCAGCAGGTGTGTGCCAGTTGCTGGGTATACTTGTTTGCTCTGAACCCTGGCACCCCCCTCCAGCTGACAACTGCTTTGTTGAAACCACTGTTAATGCTGAAGAGGGAGTGAAAAGAAAGAAGGGCATCGTGAGGTGTCCTGCCTCTGCAGGTTGGGGCATGGAGGGGTTCTTTCTGAGGAGCCAGGCCCTTAATTCCTGATGCACTTTTAAAAATGGTCACAGTAACATACTTTCAGTTTAGCATCAGAACCAGATGCTAATATTATGACTACAAATAATGACTTAGTACTTATGGACCCAAGGTGGCTACGCTAAAAACTTTTCATGTATTTCTTAGAATCTTTACAATAACACCGTAAAGAAAGTACTAAGAGTGTCCCATTTTGCAGGTGAGGAAACTGATGTTTAGAGAATTTCGAAATCTGTCTTACGTTACACAACTATCAGGTGGCCCATATGAAATTGCTTTTTTAGGTATCAAATACCAGTCGCTTATTAAAAATTTCATGTACTTTATGCTGACAATTTCTGGCAGAGCCATGGCTACCAGATAACTCTAAGTTTGTGTGTACTTACCAATGTAAAACTCTCCATGACTGGGCTAACTTTTAGTCAGATTTCACCAAATTAAAAAACTGACCTTCTACAAAGTTAAAAAAATTTTGTTTGCACTTTCAGCAAAATAGCTCTTTATGTTAAACTCTGAGACATGGAATACTAAATTTTATGATATCATTGTGGTTGCAACAGTGTTGAACTTGCAGATTCCATGATGGTTGATGTTTGACTACTTGAATGTGTTGCCCTGCCTGGAGGGTGAGCTGTGACGCTCACATAGAGACATTTGAGTTGTCTTAAAATGGAGCCAAGGCCTAATGGGCTATAAGAAATAAATGTGTTGTGGCGGTGTGTCTGGTGATTTCCAGCCCTCATTCATTCATCCTTAGACCAGTGACATTCTCTAAACAAATATCTTACCAGTCGATGGATGAGTGCTCCCTGTGTCCAGTACATAATTCTCATGCTTAAAAAGTAATTGTAAAAACAAAATGGTCAGTATACCTAATATATCACTGTTCTTCCTTAGCAATTAGAATCTCTAAAATGAGTGAAATTAGAATAAAGAAGAACATTTCCATCTTGGTTGCATGGGCAGATAGGTCTTGGACCTCTAGAAATTCAGTTCAGTCCACCAGTGTTTATTGAGCACCTGCAGCCAGGTGAGAGGCATTCTGCAGAATTTGTGGAAGATTCGTACATAAGTGTTCCCTACTGTGTCCCAGTCTCCCTGTTTATAAAATGAATAAAGACAGCTCTGCTTCCAAGAGATTTCATTTGTTTGGCAGCTTAAAATCTTCCAGAGAAACATGGCTGCCATTTACATTATTAATAAATCAAATTGTTCTGTAACAGAAATCAGCTCAGTCAACCTGTCTATATTTATAATTAGAGTGGTTTGTTTGTTTAACAGATCCTTAAGCCTTACTTCCAGGTACTGTTTTAAGCATTTTACATATTTTAAAAAATGCTGTTACATAGATATTATTACTATTCCCACTTTACAGATGAGGAAACTGAGACCTAGAAAGGTTAGATAACAGTCCTAAGGCCACAGGACTCTGAAAGTAAGTGAGGAAGCCAGGTTAAACCCAGGCAGTCTGGTTCATACCCTTCCTGAATGTGATAACCCTGCAGTCTGTTCCATCCCGGGCACAGGCAAGTGGCTGTTCTCACTGTGGATGTCTGTTTTGGAAGAGTCCTTCTTTGTGTCCCTAAATATGATGCATTTTTCACTTATTTCCTGAGGAGACTATTGCTGTTTCTTAAAGGTTGAATGGCCTTTTTTATCCAATTTGTGATGGATTCAAAAACTGAAGGAAGGATTTTTCCAGGAGGTATCTCTGTTTCTGTAATGGAATAGCCATTAGTTCTAGTTTCTCCCCTTAGCTAGCTCCCCCCGATATTCTCTCTCTCTCTCTCTCTGTCTCTCTCTCTCTCACACACACACACACACCCCTTGAGTGTTCAGATGAGGACCCTGTGGGCCGTGAGTTCCTGCCTGACGACATAAGAAGTTGGCGTAGAGTCAGCCCCTTCCCACTCCCTGTCAGAATTCTACTTTCTTCCTTTTAGTTTTATAAACCCATTCATCCAAGCTGTAAGATTAAAAAAAGCAAAATTACTAGACCCCCTTAAAGAATTGGGTAATTTTTGCAACATCATCATCTCTTCCCCACCCCAGCATCCCACCATCAGAACAAACAAGCAGACCTCTTGGTTTGACTTTTCAACACTCAGCCATATTTGGAAGTGATGATTACTCTGGTTAGGAATTTCATATATTTTAAATGTGGTTTCAAAGGTCTTTTTAAAATTAATTCCTCCTTCCAGCTTTCCTCTCTCTTTTTCTCTCCCCTCTTCCCTCTCTCCTTCCCATGTGTGCCTGTGCATGTGTGTGTGTTTCTGTATTTTAAATGTATTCTTTTTTTTTTTTTTTTTTTAACATTCTTTTTTTTTTTTATTGATCATTCTTGGGTGTTTCTCGCAGAGGGGGATTTGGCAGGGTTACAGGACAATAGTGGAGGGAAGGTCAGCAGATCAGCAAGTGAACAAAGTTCTCTGGTTTTCCTAGGCAGAGGACCCTGCGGCCTTCCGCAGTGTTTGTGTCCCTGGGTACTTGAGATTAGGGAGTGGTGATGGCTCTTAACGAGCATGCTGCCTTCAAGCATCTGTTTAACAAAGCACATCTTGCACCGGCCCTTAATCCATTCAACCCTGAGTGGATACAGCACATGTTTCAGAGAGCACAGGGTTGGGGGTAGGGTCACAGATCAACAGGATCCCAAGGCAGAAGAATTTTTTCTTAGTACAGAACAAAATGAAAAGTCTCCCATGTCTACCTCTTTCTACACAGACACGGCAACCATCCGATTTCTCAATCTTTTCCCCACCTTTCCCCCCTTTCCATTCCACAAAACCGCCATTGTCATCATGGCCCGCTCTCAACGAGCTGCTGGGCACACCTCCCAGACAGGGTGGTGGCCGGGCAGAGAGGCTCCTCACCCCCCAGCAGGGGCGGCCGGGCAGAGGCGCCCCTCACCTCCCGGACGGGGCGGCTGGCCGGGCAGGGGGCTGACCCCCCCACCTCCCTCCTGGACGGGGCGGCTGGCCGGGCAGAGGGGCTCCTCACTTCCCAGTAGGGGCGGCCGGGCAGAGGCGCCCCTCACCTCCCGGATGGGGCGGCTGGCCAGGCGGGGGGCCGAACCCCCACCTCCCTCCCGGACAGGGCGGCAGGCTGGGCGGGGGGCTGACCCCCCACCTCCCTCCCGGACAGGGCGGCTGGCTGGGCGGTGGGCTGACCCTCCCCCTCCCTCCCGGACGGGGCGGCTGGCCGGGCTGAGGGGCTCCTCACTTCCCAGTAGGGGCGGCCGGGCAGAGGCGCCCCTCACCTCCCGGACGGGGCGGCTGGCCGGGCGGGGGGCTGACCCCCCCACCTCCCTCCCGGACGGAGCGGCTGGCCGGGCAGAGGGGCTCCTCACTTCCCAGTAGGGGCGGCCGGGCAGAGGCGCCCCTCACCTCCCGGACGGGGCGGCTGGCCAGGCGGGGGGCTAACCCCCCACCTCCCTCCCGGACGGGGCGGCTGGCCGGGCGGGGGGTTGACCCCCCCACCTCCCTCCCGGACGGGGCGGCTGGCCGGGCGGGGGGGCTCCTCACTTCCCAGTAGGGGCGGCCGGGCAGAGGCGCCCCTCACCTCTCGGACCGGGTGGCCGGGCGGGGGGCTGAGCCCCCCCCACCTCCCTCCCGGACGGGGCGGCTGCCGGGCGGAGATGCTCCTCACTTCCCAGACGGGGTGGCTGCCGGGCGGAGGGACTCCTCACTTCTCGGGCGGGGCGGTTGACAGGCAGAGGGTCTCCTCACTTCTCAGACGGGGCGGCCGGGCAGAGACGCTCCTCACATCCCGGACGGGGCGGCAGGGCAGAGGTGCTCCCCACATCTCAGACGATGGGCAGCCGGGCAGAGACGCTCCTCACTTCCCAGATGTGATGGCGGCCGGGAAGAGGCGCTCCTTGTTTCCTAGATGGGATGGCGGCCGGGCAGAGACGCTCCTCACTTTCCAGACTGGGCAGCCAGGCAGAGGGGCTCCTCACATCCCGGACGATGGGCGGCCAGGCAGAGACGCTCCTCACTTCCCAGATGGGGCGGTAGCCGGGCAGAGGCTGCAATCTCGGCACTTTGGGAGGCCAAGGCAGGCGGCTGGGAGGTGGTTGTAGAGGGCCGAGATCACGCCACTGCACTCCAGCCTGGGCACCATTGAGCACCGAGTGAACGAGACTCCGTCTGCAATCCCGGCACCTCGGGAGGCCGAGGCTGGCCGATCACTCGCGTTTAGGAGCTGGGGACCAGCCCGGCCAACACAGCGAAACCCCGTCTCCACCAAAAAAATACGAAAACCAGTCAGGCGGGGCGGCGCGCGCCTGCAATCGCAGGCACTCGGCAGGCTGAGGCAGGAGAATCAGGCAGGGAGGTTGCAGTGAGCTGAGATGGCAGCAGTACCGTCCAGCTTCGGCTCGGCATCAGAGGGAGACCGTGGAAAGAGGGGAGAGGGGAGAGGGGAGAGGGGAGAGGGGAGAGGCTAAATGTATTCTTTGAAGACAGACCATGTTAGATTTTGTCAGTGGCACATTTCCTTGATGGCTATTTTATCAGCATGTTTTTCTTCACCTTCCATAGATACGCATCTGCCCCCAAATAGTGTTTAATGAAGAGGTCTTCAAAATAAATCTCTCAAAACAAAAGCTACTTTATTTGTCATCTGCATGGAGAGCAGCCAGGGAAACTCATCTGTGAAATGCATCGTTAGGAACCAGAGGACTGTGTTTGTGCATTTGCTGGAGAGTGGGGAGATATCGATGGTGTTAATAAAATCCTGATTTTCAGTTCCTTCTTCTCTGATCAGAATAAGAATTAGGTTACACAGAAACTGAGTGACAAGAGGCAGCATAGAGAAGAAAAATGCATTATTTTTCTTACTGTAATGTCCTTCTTCCCATATTCTTTTTCATACCAAAACATGGTGCTAAAGGTCTTTAAGATTCAGATATGTAAGCTATATAGGAAAAGAAAGCAGAATTCTGTGGGGAAAATAAATATTTACTTTTCTGTAGACTAAAAGTAAAAATCTTCATATTTCTGTTTTACTGTTTTTTATTTTAAAATATTTAATTGACAAACATTTATATATTCAAGGTATACAATGGGATGATGTGATGTCTGCATACCTTGTGTAATGATTACTACAATCAAATTAATTAACATATCCATCACCACTCAGTTATCATTTTTGTGTGTGTGTGAGTGTGTAAGGACAATTAAAGTGTGCTCTCATCAAATTTCAAGTAAACAATACAGTATTATTAACTATAGTCACCATACTGTATATTAGATCCCCAGAACTTATTAATCTTATAACTACAAGTTTGTGCCCTTTGACCAACTCCTCCCCATTCCCCCACCCCCAGCCCCTGGCAACCACCTTTCTACTCTTTGCTTCAATTAGTTCGACTTTTTAAAGATTTCACATATAAGTGAGATCATGTAGTATTTGTCTTTATATGTCTGGCTTATTTCACTTAGCATAATGTCTCCCAAGTTCATCTATGTTGTCACAAATGGCAGGATTTCCTTCTTTTTTGTGGCTGAATAATATTCCAACATATTATATGTATAATATTCCATTATACATATAATATTTCAATATCATAATCCATTATATATAGAATATATACACACATATTTACTTATATTTACATACACACACTTATATACACATACATATATATGTCAATTTCTTTACTCATTCATCAATGACACTTAGGCTGTTTCAATGTATTAGCTAGTATAACTAATGCTGCAATGAACATGGGGTACAGATCTCTCTTCTAAATACTGATTTCATTTCCTTTGAATATATACCTAGAAGTGAGATTGCTAGATCATACGGTAGTTCTGTTTTCAATTTACAGAGGAACCGCCATACTATTTTCCATAATGATTTTTTTTCAGGTACCGTTTATTATTAGTGTATAGAAACACAACTGATGTTTGTTGATTTTTGTTTCCTGCAACTATACTGAATTTGTCTATTAGTTCTAACAGATATTTGGTGGGATCTTTAGAGTTTTCTATAAGTAAGATCATATTATCTTCAAACAGACAATTTATCTTCCTGCCATATTTTGATGCCTTTTACTTCTTTTTCCTGCTTAATTGTTCTGGCTAGCCCCTCTAGTACTATGTCGCATAGAAGTGGCAAGAGTAGGCATCTTTATCTTTTCCTTAATCTTAGAGGAAAAGCTTTCAGCCTTTCAACTTTGAATGTGATGTTTACCATGGGCTTGTCATATATGGCTTTTATTGTGTCTAATTTATTGAGTGTTTTTATCATGAAAGGGTTGCATTTTGTCAAATCCTTTTTCTACATCTTTTGAGATGATCGCATGATTTTTATTCTTCATTCTGTTAATGTGGTGAATCACATTTATTTATTTGTGCATGTTAAACCATCCTTGCATCCCAGGGAGAAATTCCACATGATCATGGTGTATGATCCTTTTAATGTGCAACTGAATTCAGTTTACTAGTATTTTGTTAAGAATTTTGGCATCTATGTTCATTAGAAATACTGGTCTGTATTGGAAAAAACTACTTTAAAGTTCATATGGAACCAAAAAAGAGCCTGCATCACCAAGTCAATCCTAAGTCACAAGAACAAAGCTGGAGGCATGACGCTACCTGACTTCAAACTATACTACAAGGCTACAGTAACCAAAACAGCATGGTACTGGTACCAAAACAGAGATATAGATCAATGGAACAGAACAGAGCCCTCAGAAATAATGCCACATATCTACAACCATCTGATCTTTGACAAACCTGACAAAAACAAGCAATGGGGAAAAGATTCCCTATTTAATAAATGGTGCTGCGAAAACTGGCTAGCCATATGTAGAAAGCTGAAACTGGATCCCTTCCTTATACCTTATGCAAAAATTAATTCAAGATGGATTAAAGACTTACATGTTAGACCTAAAGCCATAAAACCCCTAGAAGAAAACCTAGGCAATCCATTCAGGACATAGGCATGGGCAAGGACTTCATGTCTAAAACACCAAAAACAATGGCAACAAAAGCCAAAATTGACAAATGGGATCTAATTAAACTAAAGAGCTTCTGCACAGCAAAAGAAACTACCATCAGAGCCAACAGGCAACCTACAGAATGGGAGAAAATTTTCGCAATCTACTCATCTGACAAAGGGCTAATATCCAGAATCTACAATGAATTCAAACAAATTTACAAGAAAAAAACAAACAACCCCATCAAAAAGTGGGCGAAGGACATGAACAGACACTTCTCAAAAGAAGACATTTATTCAGCCAAAAAACACATGAAAAAATGCTCATCATCACTGGCCATCAGAGAAATGCAAATAAAAACCACAATGAGATACCATCTCACACCAGTTAGAATGGCGATCATTAAAAAGTCAGGAAACAACAGGTGCTGGAAAGAATGTGGAGAAATAGGAACACTTTTACACTGTTGGTGGGACTGTAAACTAGTTCAACCATTGTGGAAGTCAGTGTGGCAATTCCTCAGGGATCTAGAACTAGGAATACCATTTGACCCAGCCATCCCACTACTGCGTATATACCCAAATGACTATAAATCACGCTGCTATAAAGACACATGAACAGGTATGTTTATTGCAGCACTATTCACAATAGCAAAGACTTGGAACCAACCCAAATGTCCAACAACAATAGACTGGATTAAGAAAATGTGGCACATATACACCATGGAATACTATGCAACCATAAAAAATGATGAGTTCATGTCCTTTGTAGGGACATGGATGAAACTGGAAATCATCATTCTCAGCAAACTATCGCAAGGACAAAAAACCAAACACCGCATGTTCTCACTCACAGGTGGGAATTGAACAATGAGAACACATGGACACAGGAAGGGGAACATCACACTCTGGGGACTGTTGTGGGGTGGGGGGAGGGGGGAGGGATAGCATTAGGAGATATACCTAATGCTAAATGACAAGTTAATGGGTGCAGCACACCAGCATGGCACATGTATACATATGTAACAAACCTGCACATTGTGCACATGTACCCTAAAACTTAAAGTATAATAATAATAAAATTTTAAAAAAAATAGAGACACTTCTCTTTCTAATGAAATGAATGGCACTATGTATATGCCTGGCAATTAATTCATGCCCTAATGATGCCAAACAACCATTAAAATGATGTTGCAGGATATTTGATTACCTGGAAAGATGATCAGAATATATTGTAAGATGGGAAAAAAAAATACTGGTCTGTAATTTTCTTTCTTTTTTTGTAGTACCCTTATCTAACTTAGGAATGAGATAATGCTTGTCTCATAAAATGAGTTTGGAAGTGCTCCTTCCTTTTAAAATGTTTGGGATAGTTTGAGAAGGGTTGTTGTTAATTCTTCCTTAAATTCTTGGTAGCCATGTTTCTGTTTTAAAGAGTATTGGCACTTAGGATTGGCTTTTTGGTGTTTTAAAGTCCTTGTAATCCTGATATGCCAAGCCACATTACTTAGAAGACTTATTATAATATTTTCTCTATAAACTACCAAGGTTGAGGAATGGAATTATCAAAATGTGTGGCTAATGGAAGCTATATGACTTAATAATATGAATCATCTCCTGATAAGAGAACTAAATGCTTTTATTATAAAAACTGTATTAGTATTTAGTCAGTACATTAATATCTGGCAACACTTAAAGATATACTGTCACTTACTGGGTTGCTCTTTGACCTTTGTCAATTCATTTAACCTTTTTGGGCCTAATTTTCTTCATCTATAAAATGGAAACAAAATCATTTCTAGTTCATAAAGGTTATATTAAGGAATATGTAAAACAGTAAATGTCAAAATATCCTATATACATGTGAGATTATTTTTTGTTATCTTGCTATGGTTGAAGTTTTAGAGTCACAGTTGATAGAATTTCAGATTAATGGAATCATAACAACAGGATTTATTTTAATTGAGATTTTAGGTTAGTGAGGAAAAGGTGGGATCATAAGCTAATAGATTTCTAAACCTGAAGTACCATTTCCAAAAATATAAGGCTTGCAAATAATTGATTTGGCTTAGAAAATCCACATTGTTCAACCCATAATTACAAGTTTTCATTCATCTTGCTTTAGAAGTCATCCTTTCCACCAGTGTATTCCATGCTGTGTTTCTGGCAAAGATTTCATGACTCCATTTGGAGACATAGATTTTCTTACTTGAAGATTCACAAAGCCCATTAGTATTTTAAAGATTCTGAGAATCTTAAGAAAGAGACCTGAAACGAATATTTCCCTAACTTACTTGACCATGAAAAATCCTTTTAAAGAAAGCAGCTATTAACATTCTTTGGGTCTAATATCCTATACCACCTCAAGTTCATGAGCTCTGGAGGTGGACTGCCCTTGTTCAAATCTCCATTGTGTGACCTTGAGCTTATTACTTAACTCTCTAAACTTCAATATTCTCATCTGTAAAAGGGCAACAATGATATTTATCTCATAAGGTTGTTAACTAAGCTAATATATCTTTTAACACATGTTGTTTAATGGGATAGTGTATGTAAATTATGAAATAACAGATTTTAAGATAGGTAAAACCCTGACTGTGGTGGGAATGGGAGGTAGGAGCAGGCTGGAAGCACTCATGGGCTAGTGGTCCTCGCTGGCCTTTAACTCCCCAATGTAGGTGACAGCTGGGCCTCTTCATAATTGAGTTTCCCCTTACTGTGAAGCATAGGTCCTTATTCTTCCCCAAGGCAGCCGTATTCCCTCCTGTTCTTAGTCTCTGAACTTAGGGTCACCTATTCAAATGTGTACGTGGGCCAGGCAGGGGATGCAAACATGTTAAGGGGCGCAGGGTGAAGGGCAGGGGTAAGTGGTGTGGGCATGGGCAGCAGGGCATTGCCAGCCTCTTCTCCACAGGACCACGCTGTGGCCCTCTGGAAGCCCAAGGCCAATCTGCCTTGACTTTTATTTTTTAAAAGATAAGTTAGAAATCTGGAAGATGTTAACTTTCCTGATTTTCCTGTAGACAAATTGTTCAAATTAAAACACAAAGCAGCACACTGTTTGGCCCATGAGCTGTCAGTTTTGCAGTGTCTGCATATAAAAGCAAAGTCCTAGGGACCTCTGCTAATGGGCTCCTGGGAGCTGCCCTCTCCCTCCCCTGTCAGCTTGCTCACCTTCTAGCTTTGCTCTGACCTCTGCCCTTTCCCCTTGCTAAGAAGAAAGAAAACCCATGTCTTCTGTTCAACCAATGGGTTCCATTAGTTCTGACTACTGGGCCTCTGTTTCCATCACAGGACTCTTTCTCCAAGTGTTTCCTACCCAGTAATCATCATTTATTTGATTGTCCACCAAGCTCCAGACTTGCTAGGTTCATTCGCCTGCAATTCTCTGTGGGGATCCAGCTGCCTCATCTGTGATCCCCAGGCAACCTGACATTACACCCTTCAGTTCTGTTTTCATCCTAAGGCCACACCTGCCTGTTTCTCTGTGCCTTTTTCTATATTCACATCATCGCCATAGGCAATCAGCTCTTTGGGACCATTTTCCAGGAATTAATACTATATGAGAGGGAACTTTTCCTGATAGTCTTTCTTGACAGTTTTAGGTTAGTCTTTACTATGTTGCTCCGTTAGACTTAAACAGACAAGTGGCCCTCCAAGTCCCAGCTCCACGGTGATGGGTGTGTTTCTCCGCTTCTCAAGGAACTGCATCTCTGATATCGTTATAATCCCAAGGCCTGTCACACAGCCTGGTCTGCAGGGAGGGGGTGGTAAAAAGCCAAGTAGCTGGAGCCAGCTCCCCTGACCCAGGTCCCCCAGCTCCAGTTTGGCTGCTTCCTAACTTAACCCTGGGCAAGTTTCTTAGCCTCGCTGTGCCTCAGTCTCCTCAGCTCTGATGAGGGGTTGGTGTGAGGATTAACAGAAAGCCCCAAGACAGCACTTGGCAGGTAGCTAAAGCTACCCTTAGTGGTAAAATTAGTATTCATGTGGCAGGATTGCAGTACATGCTTATCAGAGGACAGAGCTCTGAAAACTAGTTTGTCTTTGGCAGTAATCTTCTCTTGAACGATATAAGAATCATCTTTTATTTTGAAGACAGCGAGGACCGCGTAGCTTCACTTCGCAGTGTCATGTTTTTCAGAGCCTGCTCAATTTGTACACCGAGTGCAGCTACTTCTGCAGATGTGCTATAATGCAGCGGGCTCACTGCAGTGATTCCTTAAGTGTTAGATGAAGCACGTTGCAACCTGCCGTATCTGGGAACGCCAATGGTATCCTGCTAAGAGGCTGGATGCTGAGATTGGACAGAGATAAGTGGCAAAATATTTTATGAAAATAAATGCTGAATATATAAACTTTTGGTAAATCATTTCCAAGTAGATACTATGTTTTTCTCTATTTTACGGATAATTATGTGTCAACTAGCTTTTTGTTCATAGATGCAGAGCACATTAAAAACCTGAATATTCCATACATATAAATGAGCTGCTATATCCTAGTGATTAGAGGCATAAACTTGGATGCCGAGTAGAGAGCGTTTCCATCCCCAGCTCCATTCTGCATAGCTATGTGACTGCACAGTCACTTAACTTCAAGTTACAGTTTCTCCATCTATGAATTGGGAAACCAGTATAGTACTTAACTCCTAAGGTGGTTTTTGAAGATTATATATCAAAATGTATGTAAGGTCCTCAGTTCAGTACCTGGCATACTGTAAGTGCTCAGTAATGTTAGATAATATATTTAAAGTTGATGGTGTTACTGGACTGGATCTCAGTGCAGGCAAATGTGAGAGTGAAGAATGATTCATAGATGACCAGCGGCATTTTATAGAGTGAGATAAACACATTGTATGAGGCTGGAGCAGTGCTTCCCCATGCTCCGTATGTGTCCAGGTTCTCTGTGGAGCTTTCAGAGGAGATTGATGCCTGGTACTATTCCTGGAGATGTAGATTCACTTGAAAAGAGTCTCAGGCACCCACCCAGCCCGACTGAGAGCCCTTTGGCTCCAGCACAGTGCTCCACAGTTACTGAGGTCATAGCTACCAGCTGTTCCTTGGTGTCATCTAGCACAGAGGTGTTCATTGTTTGAGAAGAGACAGGCTGGGGATCTGAACATTCATTCAGATCCATCCCCATCTCTGAGAAAAAGATTCCAACATAGCATCTGTTAACATGGATTTGAGTAGGAAATGGGCCTCATGCACTATTCACATTCATCTTTTACCCCTCAATCCCATATGTGCAGTCCTCATCCCAGTAGACTTTATATTAGTCAGTGGAAGGACAGCTTTGTACATTGTACTGAAGCTGGCCAGCACTTTAATTTTTTGAGGGAAGAGATATTTTGCTCCATTTTTGCATTTGGCCTATCATGTCTTATGTTATAAACATTTCTAGGCCTTTCTCTTTCTCTAAATTTCAGATTCCTCTTGAAGAATACCTACGTCTTATTTTAAATTTCCTAACAGCTCATTGCTTTGCACATTGCAAACTTAGAGTGAAATTCCTGGGAAATGGATTAACTGTGAGAAATTACTAAGCAGTCATGGAGATGAGCTGTGAAAATGTATTCTGGTGATACGGTGTAAATTATCCATATCAATCACATATAAAAAACACATAGATTTAAGAAAATAAGGCCAGGCACGGTGGCTCACGCCTGTAATCCCAGCACTTTGGGAGGCCGAGGTGGGCGGATCATGAGATCAGGAGATCGAGACCATCCTGGCTAACACGGTGAAACCCCGTCTCTACTAAAAATACAAAAAAGTTAGCCAGGCGTGGTAGCAGGCACCTGTAGTCCCAGCTACTCAGGAGGCTGAGGCAGGAGAATGGCGTGAACCTGGGAGGCATAGCTTGGATTGAGCCGAGATCATGCCACTGCACTCCAGCCTGGGCGATAGAGCTAGACTCCGTCTCAAAAAAAAAAAAAAGTGCAGCATTACACTTTCACAATAAACCCAGACTTCTGTTTATTGGAACTTTGGGAATGGATGAGGGAATCTTTTGGTGTTAATGCCATTGAGTCTTGGATAAGAAAACCCTACTTTTCATCTTTTATGACAAAGTTACAAATTAATTTCCTGGAACTTAGAGAAAAGAATACCATACTTAAATGAAGTTTAGGTGTCTGAAAGTCACACTAAGGCCAAGAAACAGCAGGAACAAAGGAAAATACTAGAACCAAGTGGTCCTAGATGAGGTGGTCAGTTTTCTGTATTTGAGAGTTGATTGAATATGAGAAGAAATTTTATGTCCCCTCCGCAACTTACATCAGCTTCTCTCAGCACAATTGTGACCACTCTGTTGGATTCTGTGGGGAGGATCACAGAAACACAAGACATGACTTCTGCTCTCACGAGGTTTGCCTCTGGCCTGAACACCCCCTCGAGATATAGGCAATCCAGGTGCCTGCTGGTATGTCCACTCGGATGACCTGTTGTGTTTCACATTCGACATACTAAACCTCATTCATCTATACTATGGCATGTGGAGCTTGGAGGAAACTTAGCTTTACCTCCTAGGGTTTGCTGATGGAATATTGTTGCCGGACCCATTTCTTCTTGCCCTGAGGATCCTTTCCCTTCCCACTCCTGCCATTATACAATCATCAATTCACATAGCCCCTCACTGTGATCCTCCCAACAGATCATGATTGCTCTTTGGATTCCCATAGTACTATGTTTGTACTTCATTCCTTAACTTAGTGTAACCGATGTTTAAACTAAATATTTAAATGCATTTAACCCATACTTACTTCCCCATCACTTTGCAAATGTCTTGTGGAAAAAGAGTATCTTACTAATCTTGTGTGCCTTTCATGTTTCTTTGCACACAGTGTACTATAAATATTTGTCGAATGAATGAGTAAAGAGAAAAGGAAGACTATCTAAGATGGGTCAACTGATGCCAAAGTGTTTGCAGACAATACATTTTGTAGATGCTCATATTTTTATATCGCTGCTCTAGCCCTTTAAAATATGCCATATTTGGCCTGGCGTGGTGGCTCACGCCTGTAATCCCAGCACTTTGGGAGGCCAAGGTGGGAAGACTGCTTGAGCTCAGGAGTTTGAGACCAGCCTGGGCAACATGGAAAAACTCCATCTCTAAAAAAAAAAAAAAAAATTAGTCAGGCATAGTGGTGTATGTTTGTAGTCCCAGCTACTTGGGAGGCTGAGGTCAGGGAATCACTTGAGCCCAGGAGGTTGAGGCTGTAGTGAGCCGTGATCACACCACTGAACTCCGGCTTGTGTGACAGAGTGAGACGTTGTCTCCAAAAAAACAGAAAAAAAAAAAAAAAAAAAAAAACCAGAAAAAACAACCCTGCCAGATTTACTTTGATTGGTTCAAATCTTTAGAGACACAGCCTCTACTATCACTTGTAATATTTTAAATCCCTGGAAAACAGTGGTGTCATCTTACAGTGGAAAATTCACCAACCTGCCAACCCTGAAATAGACTGAGCCTCTACCCCAGACTCTTTCTTTGTTTATTGGATTTATCTAGTGCCTTTGCTTTAGAGCTGAGAGCACATATGCTAGTCACCTGGAGAGATCCCGTATTTCAAAACAGCCGATAGCCAATAAGAATGAGGAAGACAGCAGACACTGTCTCTGATGTTGACATATCCTGCTTTGTCTCCCCTCGCTTTCCCTTAGCAAAGAAATGTTTCATATTCACAGCACAGTCAGTACTCCTTGCCTGCCACCAGGCCCGGAGCGAGAAAAGCCCAGAAAGGAGGACCTAGCAGGTACCCAGGCCTCTCGAAGTCACAGCTGGTGGCGTGAGGGACCAACCATCCATCACACCAGACCACACAGCGCCTGGTCGCAGCCTGCTCGTGGCCCAGCCTCTTAAGGCGATCTGCTCTTCTCCTCTCTCTGCCTCATCTCACAAATCTTCCCTCTGGCCCTCACCGTCCTCCCGTCTCTGCTTTCTGCCTTATCTCCTTGTCACAGTACTAGAAAGGGTGAGTCGACCAAAGCCGTCCTGAGAACCGCCGTGGTTCTGGTCCATTAGCAGCACACAGAACAAGTGAGGAGGGGTGGGCAGAACAGACAGGATCCTGCCAACTGTGAGTGAGTAACAAGCGTATCCATGCAAGGTTTTCCAGCTCACGCGAAGCCGTGTCTCTTGGAAGGTTACCCCTATGGCTCCTCCAGGAAGGAACTGCACCTCCCGCCTCTCAGCCTCTGCTGGCACCTTTCCAAACACAGAGGTGCTCTGCCGTACCCAGCAGACAGTTATCTTCACAGTGCAGGGACAAAGTGATACCTGTAAGAGAAGGTGCAGCGAGAAAGCTAGAGAAAATGCTGCAGAGAAACCCTCCAACTGAAATGATGAGCCAGTAGTCGTCTTTTTATGCCCATCCTCTTCCACCTCCCTCTCCACAAAAATAAATAAATTAAAGAAATTCAGCACCTGTGGAAAACTCTGCCAAGAGGAAGTTACCTCCTGTGTGGTTTGTCAGATTCATGTTCTTCACACTTTCCATGGGAACAAAGGCTGTCTACATATTTCCTGTCAGGTGAGGACAATGGTGAGGCTCTGCAAACCATTTTGAATCCTTGGGTTATCTGGGGAGGAAGTTATTGAAAAAAAAAATAGCCTGTAGGAAAATGTTTGATTCCATTTTATTCAGGCTCGGGATGAATTTCTTATGGCATTCCAGGGCAGTGGAGAAGTCATGGGGACAGGAGAACAGTGGGTGAGTCCTGTGCCAATCAGAGTGCAGGGCTGTGTTTTCTGGCTATTGCCATGTAACAAACTGTCTCAAAACTTTGTGACATAAAGCACTGATTTTATTATGCTCATGTGTCCTTGTCTCCATTCTGTGATGCTGGGGCCTTGTCTGGGAAGACTCAAAGACTGGGAGTGACTGCTTGGCTGGGCTGCGATGAGGCGTCTCTGCTTACACATCTGGCACTGGACACTGGCTGTCGCCTGGGACGTGCTGGGGTGATGGCTGGAGAACATTTGACCTCTCCAAGCAGCCTGGCCTTCCTCACTGCAGCGGCCTCTGAATTGTTAGCTTCCTTACATTACAGCAAGTGTGCGAGTCGGCAGGTGGAAGCTCTGCTGTCTTTGTCACCTAGCCTCAGAAGTCACATAGCATCACTTCCGCTGCCCTCTACTGGTGGGAACAGTCATAAAAGCCCACCTATTTTCAAGGCAAGAGGACATAGCCTGCGCCTCTCAAAGGGAGGATTGTCAAAGCCTCACTGGAAGATCACGTAAGTTGGAAGATAGCATTGCTGCTGTATTTGAGAGATTGTGCTGTGCTCTATGTAGAGGTTTCTGTAGGAAATAAACAAGTTGAGTTCTCTGGTGAAAACACATCTGAAAACGTGTTAATAGGAATATAGCTAATCCTTAGCATTTCTTGTAGTAGCTAAGGTCAGTGTACCTGAGCAGTAGTCTTGATGCTAAGTTAACAACAGGTAGCCAAAAGGAGTGTTTTCTAGCTATTTGGAAATTGAAATTCAACCAAAAAAGCTACTGCCGCTCTGAATCAGTTACATCATGATACCTTAGATCTAAGCTACCTTTTTTCCTGAATAATAGAAGGTTACATTGATTAGAAATTATGGGAAAAGTAGATTCCTTCATATAAAAATTGATTAAAGTTTGACTCTATTCTCTGTTAAAGTAAGAAGCTTTTTAAATAATTGAGTTCTTTGAAAGAATTTTTATATTTTATATTTTTTTTACCTATTTAGCCATGATAAATAGAATCAGACAAGAGACCAAGTGTGAATATTCCCCACAACCTTCAACCAGGTGTACGTATGTATTTCTCTCTATGTTCTAAAGGACTCAGCAATGTGTAGTGCTTATGAATTCTCATTTGACAGAGGAGGACTCCTACGTGGAATGCCATGTAATGGCCAGGTGCGGTGGCTCATGCCTATAATCCCAGCCCTTTGGAGGCCTAGGCAGGAGGATCGCTTCAGGCCGGGAGTTTGAGACCAGCCTGGCAACATAGTGAGACCCCCCCCACACACACATACCACTACAAAAAAAAAAAATTAGCCAGACTTGGTGGCACACGTCTGTAGTCCTGGTCACTGGGGAGGCTGAGGTGTGAGGATCCTCTGAGCCCTGGAAGAGTTCGAGTCCTCAGTGAGCTATGATCACACCATTGCACTACAGCCTGGGTGATAGAGCAAGACCCCATCTCTAAAAGAAAAAAGCAGATATATATATAAGTGCCATGTAATCTTTTACACTTTTATTTCTTGTCTCAATTCTGGTTTTTTTTCTTGAGCAATTTCTTCTTTTCATTCTCATGAAAGTTAAGGTGATGATATTTTACAGATATAGGAAATATCTATAAAGATACAAGGGAAATCATTAACAATTATTATCTACTGAGGACTGGAATTGGGGGTATTGTCTACTTTGCAGTTCATATGCATACAATTACCCACAAACTGTGTATCCACGTAGCCTTTACTGCCATTTGTCCTGAGCTTTTTCAAGAAGCTCAAATCCTAGAATGATTGAAACATCTTAGATCCCAAAGTGACTTAAGAACCATGCTACGAATTAATCCTGCTTCCTAGGAAGTTACACAACAGCAGTATTTGTGGCAGTGCCACAGCAAGCCAGGGACTGGCCCACGGGCGGTACGCTGTCATTCCCAGTGCTCTCTCTGCCTTCCAGAGAAACAGGAATTTGCTTCACGTCTGTGACTCATTTGCTGGAGCTGTTAAGTGATGATGGTTTAAAATCTCAGGGAAGTAAAGCCACCACTTACTGAACACTTCCTGTGTGCCGTGCACTCAGCTGTAACCACGATTTTATTTCATCTTGACGATAATCCTTTAAAAGAGCTTTTATTATCCCAATTTTACAGATGAGGAAATTGAAGTTCTGGGAGGATGGGTAACTTGTAGAAGGTCACACCGTATGTGAGTAATGGACCCAGCCTCTCCACCTACTCTCAGCCGATTATAGAGATTAAATTAGAAGCAGCTCTTCCTTTCTTGGAAAAGTAAACCTAATGGGAAACTCAGAAGCCATAAAGGAAAAGAGTGATTAATTTAGCCACATAAAAATCGAAGGCTTCTGCTCAACAAACTGCATCAAAAACTTGGATCAGGGATGTATAACAAACTAGTGGGGTGGGGAAGGGGACTGCCAAGCTGTGATAAAAGGCCAATTTTTAAAACATAACAAAGAACTTTTTAACAGTCAGTAAACACGAGACATACAGACTGCTGTGAACATGGGACAGGATGCTCAGCTTCACTCGTGATTAGAGAAATACAAATTATTTGCTGCAAATTATATTTTCAGCTGTAGGTTTGACAAGGATTTTAGAAGCGGATAATGTTAAGTGCCGTCAAGAGTGCAGGACAACAGGTACCCTCCATCTCCATTATCTGTGGACATGCAAATCGGAACAATTCTATATAAAAACTGAAAATACACATACTCTTTGACTCAGCATTTATTTATTCCACAAATATTTTAGTATAGGTATTCAAAGATATGGGTACTGCTGTATTCATTGCCATGCCAGAAACTTCATCAATAGATGACTGATTAAATAAATTGTAGAATGTTTATACTACCGAAAACTAGTAGCCATTATTATTTTTTTACTTGAATCTTGTTTTTTATTTTAGCACTTTATACAGCTTGTCTCATTAAGTGTCACCTAGCTAACATTTTTTTATAGGGCATGGCACATATATTTTGTTTTGTTTCATTTTTGCTCTGGATCTCATGTGTAGCAAGTAGAGATATGAAATTAAATATTCCACAATAGGTATGCCCCCTAAGTAGCCATTATAAAGTGTTCTATACACCAGTAAGTAAAGAAGACAAAGATATATTGAAAGAACTAAGGTATACAATATTCTATAAATTATTCCATTTTTTGTTTGTATAAACATGTAGACTTTTGTGCATAGGAAATATCTACAAAGATACAAGGGAAATCATTAACAATTATTATCTACTGAGGACTGGAATTGGGGGTATTGTCTACTTTGAAGTTCATATGCATACAATTTAAATTTTTTACTATGAACATGTATCATGTTTTATAATGAAATGCTAATTTCTAAAAATACAGTGTAGAGGACATTCATTTATTAGGGCCCCATTTGCAGGAAGCAGCATAAGTAAATCATCCCATGTTGACAGATAGAATTTATCCAACCATAGAGAACAGATATCAATGACTTAATAAGCAGTAAAGATAATAAAAATTTTAGCAAAACCAACTAGAACCTCTTGGGAGTGAGTTTCTCTAGCTAGATGAGTTCTTCAGCCTAGCAGAAATAGGAGAAAATAGTTTTTTTGGAAAAATACTTTCTGAAATCTTATCCAATTCCCTGTATATGTTAATACCTTTTTTTTCTATTTACCGAAGTGACACATTCATTGTCAAAATCTGGAAAATACCAGTAAACTCACATGGGCTTTATTTTTAACAGGCTACAAATTTAAATACAGATAACAATTGCAAGATTATGTCTAAGCATAGAGAGGAAATTGATGGCTGAACTGATGATTGATTAGAATGACTTTTGTCTTTTTAAAACTGAGTTATATAAGAGGTAAAGGAAACAGACTGATGGCTGAGAATTTGACAATGTATAAGAGAATCTGAGAATTCTTTTGAAAAATACTCAAATTTCCAGCCAAGATAGAGTCACATCCACCATTGAAGGGAATCTTAAACCATCATTGCATTAAACTTTGGAGATGAAAGGCTTCTTACTCCTTCATTTTACAAAGAAAAATTGGGGTCTATTTTTTTCATTAATTCAATTTTAAAATAACAAGTATCCAATGCAATACTCTTTCCACTTCCTGATCCTGTCTGATGCAAGAAGAATATTTTTCTAGGACATTGCCCATTATTCACTTGAGGAATAAGTATGGCTTTCAACAAACAAAGGCAAAATCATGAGATATAACTAAAATTGATGATTCACCTTTGAAGTAGTTTCAGGTCATTATTTTAATACCTTGTTCACGCAGAACCTGTTTTACATTCATCTGCAGACTTCAAATAACTCATTTCAGGGTGAAGTTTAGGTGAGTGACGTTAGAGCCCTCTGAACTCTCTTTGGTTTGGCATGAAGTGAGAGGTCTGAAAAGAATATCAAGCTAAATGCTCAACTTAAAAGCAACACTTGTTTTTTAATTTAAAAAATCCAATATTATTTCAATTTTCTTAATGACAGATTGTTTCATGCTCTTTAGTTAGAACTCAATGTAGAAAATGGAGCATGGGTTGAAGTAGACAGCAGAAGTGAAAGCCAAATAAAGATGTCCTATTCTCACTCGCTGTGATATGGGAGGACAAGGGAAGAAAAGGTAAAGCACCGCAGCCAACAGCACTGATTGAGGAAATATCTTACTCACAAGGTTTATTAGGCCGTTTTTGCATTGCTATAAAGAAATACCTGAGACTAAATAATTTATAAAGAAAGAGGTTTAATTAGCTCTTAGTTCTGCAGGCTGTACAGGAAGCATGATGCTGGCATATGCTCGGTTTCTAGGGAGGCCTCGGGAAGCTTACAATCATGGTAGAAGGCAGAGGGGCTGCAGGCATGTCACATGGTGAAAGCAGGAGCAAGTGAGAGAGAATAGGGGGAGGGAGGTGCCACACACACCAGAACTCATGAGAACTCACTGTCCCGAAAACAGCACTGCGCCATGACGGATCCACCCCCATGAGGCAAACACCTCCCACCGGGCCCCACCTCCAGCAGTGGGGATTATAATTCAGCATGAGATTTGGGCAGAGACAAGTATCCAAACTGTATCACAAGGAAAACTTCAGGAGCTGAGGCAACACTTCTAACATGTGGGGTCTTGCCAAGTTTCGCCAGTGGTCCTGGAGGTTAGGTGAGTTACTAGGATCAAGATCCTCAAGCAATATCCCCCACATAAATGGAATCTGGGCAGTTCTCCAGCAGGCTCGCCAGGCCTCAGATCACCTCTGCCAGGTTCCTGGAACTGGCCTACAGGGTGTGGGTCCAGCTGATTAGTGTAACAGTCAGGGTCAGCCAGGCTTGTGTTGCAGTAACAAATCACCTGAGAATCTCTGTGAATTCACCCAACAGAAGTGTGTTTCTCACTCTGGCCATGTGTGGGTGGGGTGCCCTCTGCATCATTCTCACACACAGCTGGTCTGTGGGGGATCTACTCTCTCGGTTGTTCCTGGGGCTGCTGTGCTGCAGGGAACGAAGCCGCACCACCTGCGAGCCCTGCCAACTGCTAAGGGGCGGGCACAGGCAATTTGCCCATGTGCCTGGAAGCAGAGGGAAGGCACTGTACTGTGCAGGTAACTCAGATTGCCGGGAAGGACTGTATATCAAAGTAGACTACAGTTCACAGGGTCTTTGGGATCCTGGTAGGGCCTTTAACAAGCCCACCCCATAGCAACGGCCCCCTGTAGAGTGGCGTTGAATGTGATAGGGTTACTTCTCCACAGGGAGCCTGCTACCAGGAATCATTCAGACTTCTCCAAGCCCCTCATTCCTTCCCCTTTAAGTCTACTTCTGCTAAGGGATGCTTGATTCCTCTTTGCAAAGTTCAGCTTTGGTTACATCACTCCCTCACACAGAAATGTTTGGAGGTTTCCCATTCTCTACAGTTTTGCAACTCAAATTTGTCCATAGACCAGCAGTATCAACATCAGCTGGGGTCTTGCTAAAATGCAGCCTCTCAGGCCCCACCCCAGAACTGCAGAATCAGAGTCTGCATCTTAACAGGATCACAGGAGATTTCTTTTCTTCTGTTTTCTTTTCTTTTTTGATGGAGTCTCACTCTGTCACCCAGGCTGGAGTGCAGTGGTGCGATCTTGGCTCACTGTAACCCCTGCCTGCCAGGTTCAAGCAATTCTCCTGCCTCAGCCTCCTGAGTAGCTGAGAGTACAGGTGCACGTTACCATGCCCGGCTAATTTTTTGTATTTTTAGTAGAGACAAGGTTTCATGTGCTGGCCAGGCTGATCGAGATTTCAAATATTAAAGTTTGAAAAGCATGTATGCCTAGTATTGGGTCTCAGATTTGGCAGCACAGTTGAATTATCTGGAAAGCTTTAAAAACTGCTAATTCCCACTTTCCAGGTCTGGAACGGGGCCTTGCACTGAGATCATTTAAAGCTCTCAGATGACTGTCGTGGGTGAGAATTTGAGAACTCTGGAGTTAGGGAACTCAAGTGACACTCCCAACCACCCATAGTGTGGCTCCCAAACCTTCCCTGTGCCATCTTTCTGTCTAACTATATCACGCTGACCTCCAGTTTCCAAACACCCTATGCTTTTATATAATGTGTTTTAGCCTATTACCAGAAGTCACCAGACATTGTACATGCCTTCTTCTCATGACTGGAGAGGGTCTAGGATGACTGCATATAAATTTATCATTGAAAATGCCATGACTACAAGGCACAGAGACATATATAAATGCATTTACTCAATTGTACATTTAGTTTTCCTGATTAATAAAATGTAAGACCTGATTCCTCCAGATGACAGCTTACTATGGTACTACATATCTTTTTTTGTTTTAGTCTTATTGAACATCAAAAATATGAGGGTAATTGGAAGAATATGCTTGTTTCATTGATTTAACGTTGGGGGTTATAAACTGAGGAGCTTTTAAAAACATACACAGTGCAGTAGCAGTGGCAACTGCTTGTCCTTTTTTTGTTTTTTTTTTCGTTTTGTTTTGTTTTTGTTTTTTGAGATGAAGTCTTACTCTTGCCCAGGCTGGAGTGCAATGGCGCAATCTCAGCTCACTGCAACCTCCACCTCCCGGGTTCTTCTGCCTCAGCCTCTCAAGTAGCTGGAATTACAGGCACGCGCCACCATGCCCAGCTAATTTTTGTATTTTTAGTAGAGACGGTGTTTCACCATGTTGGCCAGACTGATCTTGAACTCCTGACCTCGTGATCCACCCCCCTCTGCCTCCCAAAGTGCTGGGATTATAGGCGTGAGCCACCGTGCCTGGCTGCAACTGCTTTTCATTACTCTCACTGCTTCACCTCCACTTGTGATCAGTGACACATGTTTGAGAGACACCTGGCTTTGGAGACAGAAATCAGGATCCTTGACCTCTTTATTACCTTTCCTAATGGAATGAGGTTGCACCCATGGGCCGCGCTCTGCTGCACACATGGGCCGCGCTCTGCTGTGCACCGGCAGTTCACAGAGCCCCGTCGTTTTGGGGAGCACTCCTCTGTCACTACAGTGCCTATTGTAAAACCTTAACCACGGGATTATTTTTTCCAAAAGACCTCAGATAAATACTTACTTGATGTTTTTATTCACACAAGGTGTTAATTTCTAACAAGACTTTTACGAGCCCAGCAAACAGCAGTTGCTTTTTCATGTGAACATTAAGTAAGACTCAAGGTATGAAAAGCCTGCTGCAAAGGATCCAGAAGGATCTGTGGGATTTGGTGGGCTGCAGCAGACAAATGGTCTGCCAGTCTGTGACAAGTGTGCAGTCACCGTGGGCGCCACCCTTGGGAGGCACAGGATCCACTAAGTCGTCGGGATTACCGGGGCCTGTCCGTAGCAGCTCCTGGAGAGTTAGGGCCCTGTGTGCACATCTCTGCAAAGGCTGTTGGTCAAACACATGAAAAGCCGGTGTTAGTGGTGTCTGCCTGAGCCACCGTAAATCACCTCTCCCTCTGGGCTGCCACTGCATTGCCTGTGTGCACAGCCTGGAGGCATGGGGCCTGTGTCACTGGGGGAAGCATGCAGTTCAGGAGTCCTGTTATGTCCACATGAATGTGAATATGAAAGCATGCCCTGGCGCCTCTGTACTGGGCTATTATTGGGACCAAGGACTCACACACAACAGTGATGTCATCCAGATGCACAATAGAAGATTGTACTGAAACGTCAGAAGCCAGATACCAGGTTTTTTCTCACAAACGGTTGTTTTAAGTGCCGATATCAAGGCTTGACAATGTTAGTGCTGGCAGGACTTTTGTTTTTCATTATCCCCATCTTCACCCTTAAACGAATTGTAGAGATGCAGAGAAATAGTCATTAGAATGAACTAAATTAAGAGCAGGAAGCTGTTAACTTTATGTCGACTCTAAGATAATGTTAGTAAATAAAAAGGCTAATTGGAATTCTCTGTATTCTGATAAGAACTTTCTATTAGTAAGTTATTTGTGCTTTAATGGGCTGCTTGTGGCATGTGGTTGAGTTGTGATGCTTTCCATTACTCATTTTTATTAACACATACAGTAAATATTAAAATAGATCTTGGGAGTGATAACATAGGTAGAAAATGATGGGTGGCTTGTCAGATACAAAATACAGCAGCATACTTACAGATGTTTTCTCATGCCATTTTCAAATTTATATTGGCTATTTTTAAACTTTGTCAAGCCTTTCTCTGACTTCTGTTTTACTGTACTGCTGTTCTTGGCATTCCCATCCCCCAGCCCACCAGATTGAAATTTTGGTGTAGCTTATAAAAGGTATCCCCAAAGCTAGGACTTTGACAGCCAATGATATGTATCTTTTTTAAATGTTTCATTCAGGGTAAGCAAATGAGCAACAGCAAGGGAAAATCACATTTTAGTATTTTTCTCCCTGTTAAAGATCGTTTTGTGCTTTTTAACTAGGATACCAGAAAGCAAAGTATTTCAGTATTCCTTTTAGCAAACTACATATACTCAACCAGATTTCTAGTAGTATTTTTCTTCAATGTTTAAAAAAGTGAACTTTTTAAACTTCTACTTTCTATTCTTCTTATCCTTCTGTGATATGTGTACTTTTTGCCCTGTTTAGAATAGATAAAATATAGCTTTAATTTTTCTAAAAACATTAAAATGTTTTTCTAATGGGCTGTAATCTGTAATGTTTCTAGAATTTGGTGGAAAGTCAATTCACTAATTTAATGGATTAGTGTAGGTCAGTCCTTACTGTAAACTTTAAAAGGTATAAGAGCTCCAGGCTAGGTTGGAACTTGTCCCTAAGTCATATTTAGGGAGTTTTTGTTTTATTTTGCAAAAATATTCATCTCACATTTCCTAAAAATGAAATAAGGCAGCAAAATAAAACTCATCCAAGGACTCTGGTTACTTGGGTTTTATAACTAACTAAGATTTTATTTTGGTTTTCCTTTCCCTTTCATGTTCTGACATGTCCCCAAACATTTAGGACTGAGAATGAGGGGGGAGGCCCAGGCTGGAGAGCTCCTGGACAAGGTCTTGGGGGGGACTTGTCTTTCCTGTACCCCCTGGGATGTCACTGTGTTCACCCTTAGGGACACCAGGAAATTTCATATGAAGGGACTTTGGTGCACCTCCCACAGGCACTGCTTTGGTTTTATGAATATCGGCTTTTCGGTGTTATGGGATCCTTCTGCTTCAAAGTGAAACTAGTTCTGAAATTTTCAAGCTCAAAAACTTCCATAGGCAAAACTTTTCATGGAAACAAAATATTTTTTTTATCCTCATTAAGTAAAATTCAGACATTTGTCAAAAGCAAATATAGCTCTCAAGCCTTGTGGATTATACGTTTTGGTTCCAAAGAATGAGGAACCTCTGGTAGCCCCAGGAATGGGAGATTTTCACTCTGTTGTGATTCTGAAGTCACCAACTTAACAACTAGAACCAAACAAAATCAGTGCTGTTCAGTGCCTTCTGACTGTCTGCTTACTCTCCACTGGGTGCTGAAAAGACCCAGCCCGTGTGTTGCTTAAGGTCCAGTACTTTACTGTAGAAAATAAGGTTTGTGGGTTCCTAGTGGTCTCTGTGGACTAACTAGTGGATCTGCTGGCAGCTTGGTAATTTTAGAGGAAATATGAAGTATAAGATCAATTGGAGGCTCACCGAGCCTGGCTGGCAGGTGCTACTTACCCTGCCTGGGAGTCCTGACAGTAGCCCAGGAAGGTTCTTTTAAACTCGTGACTATATCGACTGTTGGGTTATCTGCAAGGAAGAATATATTTAACTTTTGAAGGAGGCCTTTGGCTGCTACCCCAAGCAAGCCAGCTGCGAATCACTGGCCACGTTTTAACTTTCTGTGTTGTTGCTCCTTGTGTTTGGACTGAGAAATGCATTCAGCAACTCTTCCTTCTATTAATCCTATTGCTACATCTCCAGCCTTGAGATTTGCCAAATGTTGCTCAATGAAACACTCCGAACAGCATTTAGACAAGGCTTTGTGAGACTTTGATGCGGTCTGAGAAATTACGATCTTTCCATCTGTAGATGGGGCTCCTGTTGTTTCCATGTCACAGTCAGCGGAGCTGTGATAGAGTCTGAGGAGCAGCAGCTCAGCTTTCTCCAGCGCACCTTGATGAACCAAAATGTTTTGTTTTTGTTTTAGCAGAGGCATGATCAGCACAGAACCTGTAAGCACTTGCTTGTTCTCACTCACTTCTATTCTGTATGTGCTTTTCCTGCATTCCTTTATTAAAGACCTGTTGGATATCATCATCTTGTTGCCATATTTGCTGAAAGGAATGAATGTGTCCATGCAGTTTCCCATTGATCCCCGTCTGGAGTTAGCAGCATGGACCTACCCCAAGCTGTGCTGGCGATGCAGGTTTCACTCATAAAAACAACTTCTCATTACCAGTTGAGGACCAGCCATTATTCCAATATTACATGGATTTGAAAAACAAATTCAGCACCTGAGAATGAAGTGGCACCAGGACCTTTCACAAGCTGCTAAGCATCTGAAAACCTTGATGCTAGTTCAGGCGTCACCACTTAGGAACACATGGCCTAAGGGGAGGCATAGACGATTGCAACTGGATCAGAGATAATGTAGATAATTCCTTACAGCCCACAGACTTGCTCACAGTCACTCAGAATACCCTGGAGGAAAGCCAAAACTAGAGCCCAAGTCTGTGGGTCTAGTTTAGGTCTCCAGGCAGCATCGGGCTCCCTCTCGTTTCACATTTTCCAACACTCATGTCCTTGTGAGTGGAGCATGAATAATACTTTTTCTGCCTCCCCAGGAGGGGAAGGGCAAATCAGAGTGCACATGCCAGTCTACTTTGAAAATCCTGAAGCCCTACACTGCCGATGTAGAGCAGCCACGTCCTTCCGTCCGTGTGTCCATCCCCTGGTGCACATCTCGCAGAGCCCCTGGGTAGCCTCGGGGCCTCAGACAGGATGAATCTCAGGCCCTGCCATCAGGGGCCTCACAGTCCAAAACAGAAGGCGGGAGTTGGACAAGCAGTGGGGTGCAGCCGCAGGAGCCCAGGGAAGAAAGCCTTGGCTACTAATTCCTTACGGCTGTGGCAAATATCATGGGATCTTAGGGACTGGCTCACAGGGAAGGTGCCATTGGAACTGAACCTTGGAGAATAAGCAAGAATTCCCCCAGGTGGAGCAGGTCAGGGGCTGTTGTGGGTAGAATGAAAACGTGTAGGCCTCAAAGTCATGGAGTGATTGTAGAACAGTGAACTCTCTGGGTGGTAGAAGGGCCGGGTAGCAGACCTTTGTACCAACATTGTCCTGGAGGTAATGACCAGTTTTTGAAGAAAATAGCAGCTTAATTTTATGAGAAATTTTCATTGCTTAGATTTGCCGGGGAGATGGGATTTCCTTATGGGTTGAGCCTAAATATTGCATTGGAAGGATTTTTCTCTTTTCTTTGTTTTGGCCTCGTTCCACTCTCTTATCAGGATGTGAGATGCAAGGGGACCTGCCACTGGCCAGCTCACACCATTACTCAGGAAGTCCTATGTGGTCAGTGAGCTCCAGTTTGTCCTGTGCTCCCCTAGGCGGTGGGAGTCCACAGCTATGGCCCCAGGCGGATGTCCTGAAGGAAATCAGGTGAAAAGGGGGTTCGCTCATGGAAACTACTTCAGTTTCATCCAGGACAGATCTGTGAGTGCCAACTGAATGTAAAGCCTCTGGTCACACCACTCAAGGCAGGCTTCGTACTGAAGCTGAGCTCATGACAATCCCCCCAAATCCTTCTACACCCCGACATACCCTTCCCCCACTTTATGGTTTTTAGAGACAGGGTTTTGCTCTGTTGCTCAGACTGGAGTGCAGTGGCACTATCATAGCTCACTGTAGCTGTGACCTCCTGGACTCAAGCCATCCTCCCACTCAGCCTCCTGAGTAGCTGGGACTACAGGGATGTACCACCGCACCCAGCTAATTTTTAAACTATTTTTTGTAGAGACAGGGACTGACTACGTTGCCCAGGCTGGTCTTGAAATCCTAACCTCACGTGATCAACCTGCCTCAGCTTCACAAATCACTGAGACCCTTTCCCTTCTTAAAGGTGAATATATTAATTAACTCTAAAGCCAGGGTTGCTGGCCCTCATCTGTCTTAATGGGACACTTCCTCCCTTGTTGTGAATGACAGGAAACAGGTCTTGAAGAAGCTCCATGTCTGAAACAAGGAGTTCCATGGTCATTTATGGTTGCTTCACTAATTAGAAGTCTTTTTTAATGAGGAGAAACATTTTCATTTCTCCAAGGCTTTCTTGCTTTGGGTGGGCCAGAAGGTGTGGTTGGTGGGAGGTGTGGAGTGAGACCAAAGATGGGGGTGAGGCCATAGATGCTGAGAGTGGACCTCACCCTCAGGACAGTTGAGGCCTGGCAGGCGGGCCCGAGCAGAAGAGGGCAGTGCCACTCCTTGGCAACTTCTCCATCCCAGCTGCACCTGCCCTCACAGCTAGTTGAAGGACAGAGAATGTGGTCTCATTAACTCACTTGGCGATGGCTTTGTGGTTCTTGTTGCAAACTACAGGTAAATCTCCCAACTGGAGGAACTCTGATGCACACAGTGAGCTGCCTGAAGAAAATTTCCTTTGCACTCACCCTTGGAAAGCATTCTTTCCTTTAGTATAACATTCCTGGATTTAAAAAAAAAAATGTTGTTTGCAAATCTTTAAAGCCTGCCTTACTGTTTTAGAAGGAAAGTTTCTAAGATCTGAAGACAATGAAATTGAGACCAGGAAGAAAATGATGGTCCCCTGTTGATATTCCAAGAGGATGTGTGTGTGTATGTGTGTGTGTGTGCACGTGGGGGTGTGTGTGTGTGTGTGTGTGTGAGTGTGCATGTGGGTGTGTGTGTATTGTGGAGGGTGTGTATGTGTGTGAGTGTGCATTTGGGGGTTTCTAGGGTGTGCGTGTGGGTGGGTATGTGTGTGAGTGTGCATGTAGGGGGTTGTGGGGGGGTGTGTGTGTGGGTGTGGGTGAGTGTGGGGGGGCGGGAGGGTTGTGGGGGGGCGTGGGGGGGTATGTGTGTGAATGTGCATGTGGGGTGGGGGGGTTGTGGGGTGTGTGTGTTTGTGAGTCTGATGTAGTGGAGCTGAAGGAAAGATGCTGAGCAGAGGCTCAGGGGGCATTCGCAGCCCTGTTCTCCACCTTCCATCCTTGTTAGCCAAGTGGGTTTTCAAGCTCTTGGTGAGTGCTCATATTAAACAGCACTTCTTAGCTTGCCCAGGATAAGGGGAACTCCTGTGAAACCAGTCGATCTCCTGGTCTATTGAGGCTACTTGTGCCGCCACGCATACCACTTCTATGGGCCATTTTCATTAAAATGGTGGTGGTGGCTGCTGGCCAGTGCAGGCCCTTGTCTCCTGAGAAGAGTGGTTGGACCTGCCCAGTAGCCCTCCCCACAGCCACCTTCTGATGGTCCTGTAGAGCAAGTAGGAAGGCCTTTGGCTTTCAGAGCCTCTCGGTCTAATCCATTCCCATTTTGCACCACCAGCAACCTCATATGTGACAGAGACAGATGAGTGTCGCTGTACAACGCTGCATGGTCCAAGCTGTGTCCCTCCCTTGGTCAGGTGATTCACTATGGGTCACTGACTACGATGAGACTACTTAGCATCCCAGGAAAGTCAATCTCATTGCTAAATGGGACCCTTTGTTTGGTAAATGTTGGAGTCAATTAGAAGTTCTACTCAGGCCAAGATAGAGTCATAAGGACTAGATTTACCTTCTCATCTTAAACAACAAAAAACTAGGCAAAATAAATGCAACAAGGGTTTTCAGATGTTGGACATCGAGTCGTGCAGGACGGTGGTCCCTGAGAGGGAGAGCAGTGGAGGTGAGCCCTGTGGCTTCCCCCGCTCACTGCCTGGGGGGCTTCCTAGGCCACAGCATGGGGAGGGCACCCCACACAAAACCCAGGAGTCTCTAAATTCATGAGACAGAGATAGGAATCTGGGACTCTGAAGCAGCTGTAATTCTCAAGGCAGAGTGCCAGACAGGCAAGAGCTGCCCAGAGAGCGAGCTCTGGAATTCTGGAGAGGATCCCCCGGTCCTCGGCTGGGCACTGATGGACACGTGTGTGAGCGTAGGGGCTCCCATGGCAGCTGCGGAAAGAACTCCAGAAAGGACAGGCAGAAAAATCTCTGAGCTCATGTGCATTAGGCAATAGTTTGTGCTCCCAGCAGCCACGGGAGGATGAACTTTGGGTACGATACTCAGAAGGGTATTACTTCAATGGTGGTAAACAAACAGCCCTGGACTGAAAGCTGTTAACTGCTTAAAAAGCAAGTCTTCTTGGAGAAGTGATTGATTCTAGGACTGGGCCAGGAAATATATGAGCCAATACTTAATGCAATAATAATATAATGCCAGAAAATAAGAAAGTGCTCAAAAAAGGCCACCATATTGGGGGATGGGGGGATGTCAAAGGGGAACAGGACCCAACTGAAAGAGTTTCAACAGCCAGAGCTGGAACACGTAAGAAGCAAAATAAACAATGGGGTGTTGGATTATAACACAAAGTACAAAATAAAAATCCATTTCTTTATACCGATATAAATGAATCCCAAATGAATGAACGCATGAATGAATAGAGAAATCTCCCATGCAGAGGAATTCCAAGTAATTCATGCTCTTCCCTCAACGAGGTGGAACATAAGTCTCCACCCTTTAGTGTGGGCTGTACATAGCAGCTTCCTTCCAGAGGATGGGTTGGAAAGGGAGGAAAAAGAGTAACTTCACAGTGGAGGAAGCTAACGACCGCTACTTCTGCCACGTGACCAAGGCCAACATCAAGAGTGAGGCCATGCTGATAGCATGTCCCCTTGATATGGTGTGATGAGAATGGTACTCAACCTCTGTGATCTTCCACAGAAAAGAATCCCATAACCCCATTCTAATCATGAGGGGAAAAAGTCAGACGCATGTCAATGGAGGGCATGCAACATTCCTGACTAATGCGCCTCAAAGTAGTCAATGCCACCCAAAACAAGAGAAGTCTGAGAACTTCTCTTTGTCAATGCCACCCAAAACAAGACAAGTCTGAGAAAGTGTCACAGCCAAGAGATTCTGAGGAGGCATGACAACTAATTGCAGTGTGGGATCCTGGACAGGAAGACGACAGCAGGGGGAAAGTAAGGAAATCTGAATAAAGTGTAGATACTGGTGAAAACAATGTAGTGACGTCCGTTCACTCCTTGTGACTAACATACTCGTGTACGAGGCTAATGTGTGATGTTAATATCAGGGGAACCTGGGTGGGGGGAATATGAGGACTCTGTAGTATTGCAAATTTTGGACAATTTTTCTGTAAATCTAAAGCTTCTAAAATAAAAAGTTTATTAAAAAGTAATTATATAAACTTAATTACATAATATTTAAAACAAAGGCAATAAATATTTTTAAAGAGTTCACTTTACCAGATTATTTTAAATATTAAAAAGGGACCAAAATAAAATATCCAGCACAGCCGAAGTAGCTACTTCCCCCTTCTTCTTTCCCTCCTTCTCCTTCCCATCCTCACTATGACAGCCATTCCTGACATCACAAGTGATGTTAGTGGCTCCATAGAGTAACATAATGTAGTGCATAATTTAGATTTAAAAACCTGAGTTACTTCATTACAAAAATAAATCAGGCCACTCAATGCCTTCAGCTTGAACTATCCCTTGAGATAAGCCATCAGCCCGTCCAGGACTCTTCTGGTTTCCAGGCCTCCCAGTCTCTTGCGAGTGGCAAGTGTCCATGATGGAGTGGGTAGGGCTGGATACGTGGCATGGACCTCCACGGCTTCTGCACCCACATTTTACAGCCACCGTTACCCCTACTGTGCACCTGCTGTTCACTTTCCATCTCCTCAGCAACTCGGAAATGTAGATGGTTCCTGTTTCTCATGTGAGACACGTAGGACTAGGAGAAGTGAATTCACTTCCCCACTCACAAAGCTGGAAAGCGGCAGAGCCAAGCTTCCACCTAAGGCACGTCTGACCATAAAGCCCGCAGTCTTTCTACTGCAGCACCTGCCTCTCTTCCAGCTCCCTGCCCACCTGTCCCAGTCCTTGCCGTCCTTGCTCTGTAACCCTGAACGGCTTGGCCTGGGGAGCTCCTGCACTCACACTGCTAAATCACTGCTTTGTAATCCTGAACAGCTTGGCCTGGGGAGCTCCTGCACTCACACTGCCAAATCACTGCTCTGCAGCTGCTGCGGTCACACAGACACACAGTCAGGCATGCACAGAGGAACCTGTAACTAATGCTCAGTCCTGAAGCTCACACAGTAGATGCACCTACCTGTATCTAAAATGGAGTGTACAAAAAGCATACCTGTAGAACTTTCACCGTCGCCATTGTGATCATTCCATCTGATAAGCTTTCTGAAAGTAAGAGAAAGAGCTATGTTACAATGTACAGTGTGTGCCCTAGCTTATCCTGACCTTTGCCTCCAGTGTCCAATCACAAACCTTTAATGGTCCTGGCAATTTGGCATTATGGTGGAGCCGCTGATTTGTGATTTTGTCTTTAAACTTTTACTCTCTTTAACTTGACCTGGAAATGGATACATTTGACAGGAAAGAAGGCAAGTTATACACAGTGTATGTCAGGTTACACTATGTACCTAGAGGTGGTAGCATTTTGGTTGCAAAACATCGGTGTCAATGTTGCATCTGGGCAAAGTAATACAGTACACAGTTCTATTTCAATTTCCAAACCAGAGGAATACAAAGAGCTTATGCAAGTCAATTGTAAAATCACTACTCATTTTGGCAAATGCTTAAAAATGTGTGAATTCTAGATATTATAACAGTAAAATGAAGTTCATTTCTGGCTCATTCTTTTGTAGGATATACTTGCTCACCTTACAAAAGGAATAGAGGTCTGGAGACGTCGGCACTTAGGAAAATAAATTTAATTAACACCACCTTTATTTTTCACTGTAAATGACAATCTCTTCCCCTTGTAGCATAGCAAATGCAGGCACCCACAGAAATTCAGGACCGTGGATTGCTTTGCTAATCCTGGTATGTCCATGGGCAGGTCTTGCATGTGAGTGAGCATTGTTCAGGGTGCAAAGAACACCGCTAAGCAGCACCGCAGAGCTTTCAAAGGGGGCTTTGCATATTTCCACAGGCCGTTGCAGACATGAGAGTGGCGCTTTGAGCGGGAGCCCCAGGATGATTTGGCCCAGGTGTAAAATGGCCCCTCCCCAGCCAAGTGGCAGCCCCAGAGAGCAGAGTGGAAGAGCTTATTGCTGTCTTGCTCTACCATGTTTTCCAAAGACATGAAATTTAGTCCATATGTTTAAATCTCTCTTTGGCTGATTGCCTTGTGCAGTTGATACATACAGTACAACAAAATAAAAATTAAAAAATAAATCTGGGAGCAAACTTGAAGGGGAGAAAATGCTGCAGCCCTGTGCAGAGAGCGCATGTGAGCATCTAAACACGCCATTGTGTGTGCGTGTGAGTGCGCACGTGTCGAGCTGTGCTTTTAGAGAGCCATTTACAAAATATTTGTCATAGTTTCACTGATGAGGTTCAAAAAGAGCCTTTGTTATAGACAAGGAGCCAAAGCACTTTGCTAATTTAGGAGGCCATCGTTGGGTTACAGGAATGAGGACCCAGGTAGACGGTGATGTTGGGATCCAGGGGAGAGTGGGCAGGTCTGGTAATGTCAGGAACAGCACGCAGCTGCCTCCAGGTTGAGCCAGTCTTCTAATGGCATCGCCAATGGGAAGAGTCTGGAAGGACGATCCATGGGATTTATTATCCTTTGCTGTCCCCGCATGTGTGGCCCTGGGGTGGAAGAGTCAGGCCCTCTAGCACAGAGTCCATGAATGCGGCTCAGTTGGTCTCCTTCTTCCATCTCTTGCTGCTGCTCCTACATTTTCATCTATAGCCTAAAATCAAAGAGAAAACAAACTTATTAAGTCACAAAAAACAGAACCTTTTGAAGATAATGCCTTGGTAAGGAGCATCATAAACACTAAAAAGGTCAGAGCCAATAAAGGAAGACTTTTGTGAGCCCTACTAGGTGTCCCTAACGACTGTGGTTCTGAGGGAGATGCTGAAGAAATGGGCACTCCTGAAGTAGCCGACCCAAAGCAAGCAGATGAAAGCAACAAAACTTCACATCCGGCCGGGCATGGTGGCTCACGCCTGTAATCCCAGCACTTTGGGAGGCCGAGGTGGGTGGATCACCTGAGGTCAGGAGTTCGAGATCAGTCTGGCTAACATGATAAAACTCCGTGTCTACTAAAAATACAAAAATCAGCTGGGTGTGGTGGCAGGCACCTGTAATCCCAGCTGCTGGGGAGGCGGAGATGGGAGAGTCGCTTTAATCCAGGAGGTAGAGGTCGCAGTGAGCCAAGATTGCGCCACTGCACTCTAGCCTGGGCGACAGAGCGAGATTTCATCTCAAAAATAAAAAAATAAAAACAACTTGATGTCCAGTGGACATCGTACATGTGCAGGACACTGTTCTATGTGCATTAAATATATCAACTTCATTTAACATGTGCATGCCTGTATTACTATCCTCATGTTACATTTGAGGGATCTAGGATTCAAACTGGTTAAACATCTTGCCCAAGGTCACATGGCTCATAATTTTGAGAGCGAGGATTTGATCTGGAGCGTCTGATGATAGAGCCTACACATGTAAAAACTTTCAACACATGGCATGTTATATTTCACCTGTACCCCTGCCCACACCCGCCCCAGCATGCTTTTTTCAAGGCATACAATTCACTGGCTGTTAGTATAGTCACAGAGTTGTGCATTCATCACCACGTTGATTTTAAAACATTTTCATTGCCCCCAAAAGAAACCCAAGACCCCTTAGCAATCACCGCCCTTTCCCTGCCAGTGCTCCCAGTCTCCTTGTTCCTGACACCACAGCCCTAGGAAACCCCGATCTATTTTCTGTTTCTACAACTTACCTATTCTGGACATTCATATATAAGGAATCATATAATATGTGGTGTCTTATGATTGGTTTTTTCTACTCAGCATAATGATGTCAAGGTTCATTTATATTATAGCATGTATCAATATGTTGTTTATTTTTATTCCAGCATAGTAGTTTATTGTATGAATACGCCATACTTATCCATTCATCATTTGATGGACATTTGGACTGCTTTCACATTTTGGCTATTTATAATGCTGCTATGAACATTTATATGTGCTTTTCTGTAGACTCATTTTAATTTCTCTTGGGTGTACACCTAGGAGTGCAATTGCTGAGTTACACATGATAACTATGTTTAACCATTTAAGGAATTACCAAACTGTTTTCCAAAGTGGCCACAGCATTGTACATTTGTACTAGAGTGTATGAGGGTTCAGATTTCTCCACATCCTCACCAACACTTGTTATTGTCTCTTTTTCATTATAGCCATCCTTGTGGGTACAAAGTGTTACCTCATTCTAATTTTGATTTGCATTTCCCTGATGGCCAGTAATATTGAGCATTTTTCATCTGCTTATTTTTCCAGCTATTCTTTTGAAACTAATTTGGGATGTGATTTCATCTCTAAATACTCATATAGTATACCTGTAACAGGATAAAGACACTTTTAAAGAACATAACCACAATATTGCTATCACTGCCTTAAAAATGTCTTTAATTATTACATCTAGAGTCCTCAGATTTTCTTGTTTTCCATGTTTCTTTCATGCTTTAAAAAATTAATTGGTTTAATCTAGAACCAAACAAGGCCCACACTTACATTTGGTTAATATTTCTCTTGGGGGTCTTGTTTGTTTTTTTCCAGCTCAGGGGAATGAAGGCAGGGGGGGGTCCTATTCCCCTGAGCTGGAAAAAAAAAACAAAACAAATCCCGAAATGTCTTTCCTCTGCTCTCATTCCACAATAATCAACACAGCAGACTTCTGTGGCCAGATGTGCAGGGATTTCTCCTCACCAACAAGCAAGGAATCAGTTCTGCAGCAGACACCAGCAGGTGTCCTCCAATTCAGTTCTGACACTGTCTACCTGGAGAGCCCACAGGTTGAGGGCTCCATCTCACCAGACTGCTTCCACTTAAGATAGCTTCACAAGCCTCAGCCAGCTATAATTCAGGGAACCCACAACTCTCTCCTTGGGTTTGATTAATTTGCTAGAGCAGCTCACAGAACTCAGAAACATGTACCAACATCTACCGATTTATTATGAAGGATATAACAAAGGATACAGATGAAGAAGTGCAAAGGGAAAAATATGGGGGAGGGGGAATGGGGCTTCCATGCCATCCCTGGATGCACAACCCTGTCGGAGCCTCCACATGCTCAGCTATCTGGAGGCTCTCTATACACTGTTCTCCTAAAGCTTGTATGGAGACTTCATCAGATAGGCATGTCGAAGCATGGACAACCATGTAGATATGTGATTGGACAAAAAGGGTATGATCTAATACTAGTATACTGAGTGGGGAACCCAGCAAGTCCTGTCCCTTCAGATTCTTCTTGGTCTCTCTGCACAGCATTCCTTCCTCCTGGGATGAGGCAGGGCCCCTTCAGAAATGGGGAACTTACGACCGACAGTCAGACAAGGTAGATCAGAGAAAGGTGGGGGAAGATTAGAGTCCTGCATTGGGGAGAAAAAGGAGCAGGGAAAAGAAGGTAGGAGAAGGTCAGAGAGAGATTCTGTTTTCTGAGGCCTGCTTCTGAGACCTAAAGTGCCCCAAAGTTCCAAAGTTGTAACAAAAGAGTGTAACAAAGGTCATGGGAGTTATGAGCCAGGAACAGTGGATAGAAACATACATACGTATATATGTGTATGTGTGTGTGTGTCTATGTATATCTCTCTCACAACCCCCTCTCTGGTCATTCTGTTGTTTTTGAAGAAACTGGATTGTTAGCCCTGTGCAGTTTCCCATGTTTGGAATTTTGCCAGTTGTATCCCCATGGTGTCATTTAACATGTTCTTCTATCCTCTGTATTTCCCGAAAACTAGTAGCTGAATCTAGAGGCTTGATCAGATTTAAGTTCATTTGGTTTGGGTTTCAGCAAGACTACTTCATGAGTGGTGCCTCTACTTACTTCCACATGTCTCTCCTTTCATGCTATTGAGATTGATCAATAGATTCAGATGTTGTTAACTGAATATATATAATTATAAAATTCCCCCATCAGCGTTTTACCTAATACATTCCACAGCCATTGATGAGCACTGCCTAAGTCCATTATCCATCAGGGAGCTGGCTTTCCTCATAACTCTAGTAAATGCCGCCTAAGAATGCAACAGTGCTTCTTCTACCATGCCCTAGTTCCCTCATATTGCAAAGGCATGAAAATGAGGAGGTATCGGCTATTTTTTCTTTTTATTTTGAGACAGAGTCTCACTCTGTCACCCAGGCTGGAGTGCAGTGGCACGATCTCTGCTCACTGCAACCTCCATCTTCCAGGTTCAAGTGATTCTCGCACCTCAGCCTCCTGAGTGATGGGATTACAGGCATGTGCCACCATACCCAGCTAATTTTTGTATTTTTAGTAGAGCCGAGGTTTCACCATGTTGGCCAGACTGGTCTTGAACTCCTGACCTCAAGAGATCCGCCTGCCTCAGCCTCCCAAAGTGCTGGGATTACAGGTGTGAACCACCCCACCCGGCCAGTATCAGCTATTAAAGGGCCATTTTATTTTTGTATTAATTATGTAACAATTTACTTAACCCTTCCATGCTAGACTGAAAACTTCCCAAAGTCAGGCACTAGGTCGATCTTGCTAGTTCTCAGTGCCCACCCACCCCCAACTGGGCCCATGGTAGGATCTTGCTAAGTAGTTGTTGAGTAAGTGAATGACTATCAGGTACTTGTTACAGTATACCCTCTTTGAAGATTTCCTGTGATACAAGTGTTGGTGGCATTTTTGCTGAGAGCTTTTCAACAACTTCTCTATTTTCAGACGAGCCACTGTTCAACAGTAAACCAGGTGAAACAGGCTGTAACTTACATATACACACAAGAGCCATTTGAAATATCAAATTCAAGCCTGGCAATTCAGAATGCAAGCTCATTTTAAAAAAAAAAAAACCAAAGCCTCTTTTACTTAATTGAACCAGAAAATATGTGGCCCTTTTCCCTCCCAATGTGCAGCTCCAGTTCTCCTTGACTAACTGAGTAGCTAATGGAAGATGGGGCCTGTTCCTGCTCAGCTTGTGAAATCTGACTCTCAGCCTAAGGCTGTGTGGCTTTGTATTTTGGATCTGAAAATAAAATGCTTTTATTTAATCCTGGTTTATTAAATTCAGGTTAGGTGTGTTGCAAAACAGGGAAATGTTATCTAGAATCTTCCTGCTAATACTGAATCTTTGGTTCTTCTGAGCCACTGTGTCTCACCAGTCTTCCTACGGAAGATGGCAGGAATGTTTCTAATCCCACTTTGAGCCTGAGTGCTTGCAGCTTATGCAGAACAAATCACAATTCGTATCATAGTCAGGATCTGAGATTCGTCTCTCACCTCACTTCCTCTCCTACTGATTTAGTTATGCTCATCTGAAGTAAAGGCTGCCTGACTCGGTGCAGTGGCTCATGCCTATAATCCCAGTACTTTGGGAGGCTGAGGCAAGAGGATGGCTTGAGCCCAGGAGTTCAAGACCAGCCCAGACAACAAGGTGAGATCCCCTCTCTACAAAAAATTTAAAAATTAGCTGGGCCTGGAGGCACACACCTATGGTCCCAGCTACTTGGAAGGCTGAGGTGAGAGGATCTCTTGAGCTGAATGGTCAAGGCTGCAGTGAGCTGTAATCACACCACTGCACCACAGCCTGGGCGACAGAGTGAGGCAAGACCCTGTCTCAAAAAAAAAAAAAAAGAAAGAAAAAGAAGAGAAGAAAGAAAGAAAGAGAAAGAGAGAGAGAAAGAAAGAAAAAGAAAGAAAGAAAGAAAAGAAAGAGAGGGAGGGAAAGAGAGAGAAAGAAAGGAGAGAAAGAAAGAAAGAGAAGAAAGGGAGAAGAAAGAAAAGAAAAGAAAAGAAAAGAGCTGCCTGCTGTAGCTGAAAGAGAGCACTTAGATGCTAACGTGGAATTTTGAAAGCAGGAGACCTTTTTTCAGAAAACTCAGGTGAGGCAGTTGCGAGGGCACAACTCAATGCCCTCGTGAGGCCTCAACTCTCTGGGGCCTCACACAAAGATGAGCTTTATGCGGACTTTACCAGAAGTTCTGGGGATGTGGCCAGCCAAGAGCTGTGGCTGTCACCAATTTGTCATTGATGTGACACTAACAGAGAGAAGGTGCATCTTACCAAGACAAGGTAGTTCCAAGTTCAGGTTCTGTAGCATCATTCAGCTCATCTGAAAGCCTGTAGCTGATTTTATATATTGTAGCCCATTCAAAAATAATCTTGTAAAGCATAGTGTTTGCTTAAACATGAGACAGCTTCCAATGTGGCTTCCACTTAGTGTGACACAAACCCGTTGTGGACTCTCTGTTATACTACAGAAATTGTTATAACCACAACATCTGTTGTCTTCCAGAAGGACACTTGAGAGTCACTTTTAAAACTTGGCGTGTGCTTTCCTATTAAAAACCGCTGTTTAAATGGTAGTTAGGCTCCTGTTTGGTATGCCGTGTAGCTAGGTCACACTGCATTCACAATGCTCAACAGTAAAAAAAAAAAAAGCACTGCTGCAATACCAGTAGTTAAAATAAAAGCAATTACATTAAACACGTTGCAAACTAGTTTTAAATTTTTATCTTGATGTAGGCACTTAAGAAAAAGGAAAGGATAAAAAACAGTTGGAGACATTTATAGTGATTCTGAGGGTAACTTCTGAGTTCTGGGGCTTACGCTCTAGTCATTAGGTCTTCATCTAAGCTGCGCTACTCGAACAAGTATGAGCCACAGTTAAAGCATTATGGCTCCCAAGAAAATAAAACAAACAGATCAGTTTTCCAGATGTTAATTGGAGATGCTTTGAAAGACAGAAGCTTCAGAAGGCAGACAAATATTAAAGAGAATGTGCCTTTACAACATTCATTCAGCATTTAGTGAGTACCTAGCATGCACTAGGCACTAGAGAAGCGTTCTCAGACCACTAGTTTTCTAGATCCCCTTTCCATTCATGATAGTCTCAAGATTATTAAATTTAAATAGCCTCAAGATCCCCTTTACATTCTTAAAAATTATTGAGGACCCCAGAGAGTTTTTGTTTATGTGGGGTTATATCTACTGATATTGACCATATTAAAAATTAAAACTGTATATAAATGTTTAAATGTTTTGGCTGGGGATAGTAGCTCATGCCTATAATCCCAGAACTTTGGGAGGTGGAGGCAGAAGGATTGCTTGAGGCTAAGAGTTCAAGACAAGCCCAGGCAACATAGCAAGACCCCCATCTCTACAAAAAAAAATTTTTTTTTTTTTTTTGAGACAGAGTCTTGCTCTGTCGCCCAGGCTGAAGTGCAGTGGCGCGTCTCCACTCACTGCAAGCTCCACCTGCTGGGTTCATAACATTCTCCTGCCTCAGCCTCCTGCATAGCTGGGACTACAGGCACCTGCCATCATGCCCGGCTAATTTTGTTTTGTATTTTTTTAGTAGAGACGGGGTTTCACCATGTTAGCCAGGATGGTCTCGATCTCCTGACCTTGTGATCCACCTGCCTCGGCCTCCCAAAGTGCTGGGATTACAGGTGTGAGCCACCGTGCCTGGCCAAAAAAATTTTTTTAATTAGCTGAGCATGGTAGCACATGCCTGTAGTCCCAGCCACTCATGAGGCTGAGGTGAAAAGATTGGTTGAGCCTAGGAGGTCAAGGCTGCAGTGAGCTGTAATTATACCACTACACTCCAGCCTGGGTGACATAGTGAAACCTGTCTCTTTAAAAAAAAAAAGGTTCCCTCTCCCTCCCCCTCCCCCTCCCCTCCCCCTCCCCCTCTCCCTCTCCCCTTTCCACGGTCTCCCTCTCCCCTTTCCACAGTCTCCCTCTCATGCCGAACCCTCTCCCTCTCTTTCCACGGTCTGCCTCTCATGCCGAACCGAAGCTGGACTGTGCTGCTGCCATCTTGGCTCACTGAAACCTCCCTGCCTGATTCTCCTGCCTCAGCCTGCCCAGTGCCTGCGATTGCAGGTGCGCGCCGCCATGCCTGACTGGTTTTCGTATTTTTTTGGTGGAGACGGGGTTTCACTGTGTTGGCCGGGCTGGTCTCCAGCTCCTAACCGCGAGTGATCTGTCAGCCTCGGCCTCCCGAGGTGCCGGGATTGCAGAGGGAGTCTCGTTAACTCGGTGCTCAATGGTGCCCAGGCTGGAGTGCAGTGGTGTGATCTTGGCTAGCTACAACCTCCACCTCCCAGCCGCCTGCCTTGGCCTCCCAAAGTGCCAAGATTGCAGCCTCTGCCCGGCCGCCCCCCCGTCTGGGAAGTGAGGAGCGTCTCTGCCTGGCCGCCCATCGTCTGGGATGTGAGGAGCCCCTCTGTCTGGCTGCCCAGTCTGGAAAGTGAGGAGCGTCTATGCCCGGCCGCCATCCCACCTAGGAAGTGAGGAGCGCCTCTTCCCAGCCGCCATCCCATCTAGGAAGTGAGGAGCGTCTCTGCCCAGCTGCCCATCGTCTGAGATGTGGGGAGCGCCTCTGCCCCACTGCCCCGTCTGGGATGTGAGGAGCGCCTCCGCCCGGCCACGACCCCGTCTGGGAGGTGAGGAGCACCTCTGCCCGGCCACCCCGTCTGAGAAGTGAGGAGACCCTCCACCTGGCAACTGCCCCGTCTGAGAAGTGAGGAGCCCCTCTGCCCGGCCAGCCGCCCCGTCCGGGAGGGAGGTGGGGGGGTCAGCCCCCCGCCAGGCCAGCCGCCCCGTCCGGGAGGTGAGGGGCGCCTCTGCCCGGCCGCCCCTGCTGGGAAGTGAGGAGCCCCTCTGCCCGGCCACCACCCTGTCTGGGAGGTGTACCCAACAGCTCATTGAGAACGGGCCATGATGACAATGGCGGTTTTGTGGAATAGAAAGGGGGGAAAGGTGGGGAAAAGATTGAGAAATCGGATGGTTGCTGTGTCTGTGTAGGGGGAGGTAGACATGGGAGACTTTTCATTTTGTTCTGTACTAAGAAAAATTCTTCTGCCTTGGGATCCTGTTGATCTATGACCTTACCCCCAACCCTGTGCTCTCTGAAACATGTGCTGTGTCCACTCAGGGTTAAATGGATTAAGGGCGGTGCAAGATGTGCTTTGTTAAACAGATGCTTGAAGGCAGCATGCTGGTTAAGAGCCATCACCACTCCCTAATCTCAAGTACCCAGGGACACAAACACTGCAGAAGGCCGCAGGGTCCTCTGCCTAGGAAAACCAGAGACCTTTGTTCACTTGTTTATCTGCTGACCTTCCTTCCACTATTGTCCTATGACCCTGCCAAATCCCCCTCTGCGAGAAACACCCAAGAATGATCAATAAAAAATAAAAAATAAAAGAAAGAAAGAAAAAAAAAGGTTAAATGTTTTAAGTAAAACATTTTAAAAGATTTTATTAATTTATTTAAACATATCAATAATAAAACCATTGTATGTTAACCTAATATAATTTTATGAAAAATAACTGTAAGAATTTTTATGAAAGGAATGGCATTGATTTATGTTTTTGCAGATCTTTTTCAGGTCTGGTCTAAGAAGACAGCTAGCTTCTTATATCAGCTTCTGTATTCAGTCTGATGCTCTAAGTTGTTTTGGTTACCCCAGGTATTTTGTTAGAAAAGGAAAAACTGTGTTAATAGCCTTTGGAGAAAATCGTGGCTATTCATTCTTGGACATTCTACCAAAACTGGACCAGTAGTAGTTTTTAAAAAGTTAGTTGCATTGTGAAATCTGAAATTATATCAATGACTGATATAATTTTTCACTTGTTACATTGAAATCCATTAGTCTATCTTGCAATTTTGAATGGATCATTTACTCTTGCATGATTGTGTGAAATCAGGCATCATTCAATTAGAACTATTAGTTCACTGAGTTATGTAACTCTTTTGAGCGTTGACACATTTCATTATCTAAGATTTAAAAAAATCACATTCATTAGTGTCATCACCAATCCTGTCAGGAATGCCTTAAGCATTGGGAAATATGGAGACACATTTTCCAACGTTGAGAATTTTCCAAATTTGCTTGAATTTTATCATTGGCCAAAAATACGGTCAGTTCTTGAAGTGGCGGGCTCACTGCCTTTATTATCTCTGCCATCATTGGTCTGTCAGTACTTCTTTCATGTAAAAATAACGTTCCATGAAAAAGAGTTGCTGGTTCAGCTCACAGTTGAATCGCAGATGCACATTTCCTTGAGACAACCTTGTGCTTCGGTGTGAAAGGTAAACAATTCCATTACCAGGGGTTCGCGGCAGCCTGGTTTTGTTAGAGGCTGTATTGTAGGAAAGCCTACGATAGTATGTCAAACGCTGGACCATTCTGAGTGCCCGCAGACAACGTCTCCGGAAGCGCTCCCTGCTCCTTTCAACCTGGCGTTTCCCCCCTCATTTTCCAGCCATTTAGGAATCCCTCCTCCATCCGCTGAGCCCTCCAGGCAGTGAGAGAAGCTGTACTTTCCACATCAGCCCCGGAGGAAAGCCAGGCAAACGCTCATCCTTGCAGACGGACACTCTTCCAGTTTCTGCCTGTTCTTATCCACTTTCCAATAGTTCTTTAAGAAACTTCAAATAGTTTCTTAACTGTTTGAAGAACTATTTAAAGAAGAACTGTTTATTAAATAGTTCCTTAACTATTTGAAGAACTATTTAGCTTCAAATAATAGCTATTTGCCTTCAAATAGTTCTTTAAGAAAACATTTTTTTGGTCCAGAGTTTATACATCAACACACACACACACACACACACACACACACACACACGCACGCACAGACACATATAATTAGGAATGCATCTTGTTTATGTCTAATTCCATAATATGTTACTATCACTCAAAATAGTACAAAGTCGACCCTAATATGACAACTTTTAATTCTGGTTGGATTCACCAGATTCAATTGTTCATTTATCTGATTTCATTATTTCATGATCTCTCCTTAACATTTCATGAAAAGGGCTTTTGGGGACTTAATGTAAGTGACAACAGAATTCAGTGTGATGAAACCAACCATATATGAAATGAACCAGATGCCATATGCTTAAACCTATGAATATGTCAACCAGCAATTCACTGGCGCATAAATGTGCAAACGAGGAAACGTTGTTCAAACACTTCAGCTTGTATTTTACAAAACAGCGTTTAAATATTTGACATTGTTTAGTAATATTTTAGAAAAATCGCTTACCTAGTCTGGATGATGTATGCGTTTGCTGGGGTTACCATAAGGAAGTTACACACACTGGGGGCATAAACAGCAGAAGGTTATTGCTGCGTAGTCCTGGAGCCTGGAAGTCCAGGATCGAAGTGTCAGGTTTGGATTCTCCTGCAGCCTCTCTCCTTGGCTTGCAGACTTCCCTCTCTACGTGTCTGTATCCTAATTGCCTCTTTTTTTAATGTTTATTTTAAGTTCCTGGGTACAAATGCAGGTTTGTCACACAGGTAAACTTGTATCATGGGGGTTTGTTGTACAGATTATTTCATTACCTGGGTATATTAAGCCTAATGCCCATTCATTATTTTTCCTGATCCTCTCCCTCCTCCTACCCTCCACTCTCTGATAGGCTCCAGTGTGCATTATTCCCCTCTATGTATCCATGTGTTCTCATCATTTGGCTCCCACTTACAAGTGAGAACATGTGGTATTTGGTTTTCTGTTCCTGTGTTAGTTCACTTAGGATAATAGCCTCCAGCTCCATCCAAGTTCCTGCAAAGGACATGATCTTATTCTTTTTATGGCTGCATAGTATTCCATGGTGTATGTGTACCACATTTTCTTTACCATTAATGAGCATTTAGGTTGATTCCATGTCTTTGCTGTTGTGAATACTGCTGCAATGAATATATGCATACACACAAATGATTTTAGATTAGGACAGACCCTCATGGCCTCATTTTAACTTAACCACCCCTGTAAAGACTTCAGAAGATCAGGACTTCAACAGTGAATTTGGGGGGACACAACCCAACCCATAAGAGATGGACAGTCTCTCCCCCTGCCTGCCTTAGGTATATTAACTCCTATTTTATGTAAGAGTGGAGTGGACTCTATCTTAGGAAGGGTGGAGGCTGTGCCCTGGAGAGCAAACCCTGACCAGAAAACCCATTCAGAGGTGCTGGAGATTCTAGGGGTGCTCCTCACACCCTGTGTCCGGGTGACTCCCTTGCCCCAGGAGGCAAAGATGCAGGATGAACTCTGGGGTGCTTCCATGCACTATCTCTTAGGACCAGCTCATTCTTAATCTGACCAGCATCTGCTTTACATTCTTTTTTTTCTACTTAAAAATATTAGCAATCATGGTCAGGTGCAGTGTCTCACGCCTGTAATCCCAGCACTTTGGGAGGCTGATGTAGGAAGATCACTTGAGGTCAGGTGTTTGAGACCAGCCTGGCAAACATGGAGAAACCCCGTCTCTACTAAAACTACAAAAATTAGCTGGGCGTGCTGGCAGGTGCCTGCAATACCAGTTACTCAATTTGCCATTGCACTCCAGCCTGGGCAAGAGAGGGAGACTCTGTGTCCAAAAAAAAAAAAAAATTGTAATCATGGACATGGTAACCAAACAAATGCCACAAAAGAACTTATAATGAAAAGACCCCATATTCCATCATTAAAAAATTACATAGTTGGGTGTATTTAATGTGGCATTCATTTGAATGAACTCTGTTTTTTCCTAGCTTTATTGAAGTGTAATTGACAAAAAATGTTTACATTTATGGTGAACAACATGATGTTTTGATATACATATACATTGTGAAGTAATTACCACAATCAAGCCAATTAACACATCTACCACCTCATATACCTGTCATATTTTGTGAGAGGAACATTTAAGATCTACTCTCTTAGCAAGTTTTAAGAACACAATACATTGTTATTAACTATACCCACCATGATGTACAATAGGTCTCCAGAGTGCGCTCCTCCTGTCTAAGTGAAACTTTATACCCTTTGACAGCATTTCCCCATTCTTATCATCCCCGGATACTGGTACCCACTCCTACTCTCTGCCTCTTTAAAGTTCAACTTTTTTACACTCCACATATAAGTGAGATCACACAGTATTTTTCTTTCTGTGTCTAGCTTATTTCACTTAGCATAATGTCCTCCAGGTTCATTCATGTTGTTGGAAATTTTTTTTTAAGGCTGAGTAGTATTCTGTTGTGTCAGTGAGAATGTGGAGTATACCTATCACATGTGCATATACCACATTTTCTTTATCCATTCATCCATCGATGGACACTTAGAGGTTGGTTGCATGTCTTGGCTACTGTGAATAATGATGCAACAAACGTGGACTTGCAGATATTTTTTCTAGATACTGATTTCATTCCTTTGGATATATCCCCAGCAGTGGGATTGCTGGATCACGTGGTAGTTCTATTTTTAGTGTTTTGAGGGACCTCTAAACTGTTTTCCACAGTGGCTGGTCTAACTTACATTCCCACCAACAGTACAAGGGTATCTCTTTCTCCACATCCTCACCGACACCTGCCTTTGGTCTTTCTGATAATAGCCTTTCTCAAGGTGTTAGGTGATATCTCATTTTAATTTGTAGTTCCCCAATGATTAGTGATGTTGAGCATTTTTTCATAAACGTGTTGGTCATTTGTATGTTTCATTTGAGAAATGTCCATTTAGGCTACTTGTCCATTTTTGATCAAGTTATTTGCTTTCTTGCTGTTGAGTTGAGTTCCCTATATATTTTGGACATTAACCCCATATAGGATATATGGTTTGCACATATCTTACTCCATTTGGCAAGTTGTCTCTCACTCTGTTGTCTCCTTTGCTGTGCAGAAGCTTTTTAGTTTGATGGAATCACACCTATGTTTGTTTTTGTTGCCTGTGCTTTTGGGATCATGTCTAAAAAATCATTGCCAAGGCCAATACCAAGATGCTTTTCCCTATATTTTCTCAAAATGGATTAAAGACTTAAACATAAAACCTGAAACTGTAAAGCCACATTCCATCATTTTAATCAGTCCCTGGCAAATATTTACAACTCAGTTGCCCTGCCTGTCACTCTCATGCTTGCCTGGAAAAATCCCTCCCCTGGTGTCTGCATCTCTGCACCGCCCACACATGTGAATCCAAACAGCCTGGAGAAAAAAACCCAACCAATGCCAATGGGTGTCACTCTGCATTGCTGACTGAACCTCAGTGGCCCCTAATTATTGCCAGCCAATCCCACTGCAGTTTGTTAATCAGCTGGCTCCTCCTTTTCCTGGATTCCAGCTCATACTCCTCTGTCCTGGAGCCTCCAATGCTCCTTCCTCCTGTTCTCACTCGAGGGGAGCTGGCTCCCATTCACAACTTACCTGGGACATGGAAGCCGTCAGAAGAGAGTGCCTTTATGCTCCCGTACCTCACCTCCTGTTTCCTAGACAGGTCACTTGGTGTCTACCAGAGCTTGTGTCCCCCCTCACCTATTCCAGGATTTCACTCAGCCCTTGTCCCCTTCAATAAGTCTGATATGTCCATACTTTGAAACTGCTCGACCTAAAGAGGGTGAGGCTGTGCTTTGACGCCATGAAACCACTTTTTCCTCCTGGGCCTCCAGGCCTGTGATGGGAGAGCCTGCCCTGAAGGTCTCTGACATGCCCTGGAGACATTTTCCCCATGGTCTTGGGGATTAACATTAGGCTCCTTGCTACTTATGCAAATTTCTGCAGCCAGCTTGAATTTCTCCTCAGAAAATGGGTTTTTCTTTTCTATTGCATCATTAGGCTGCAAGTTTTCTGAACTTTTATGCTCTGTTTCCCTTTTAAAACAGGATGCCTTTAACAGCACCCAAGTCACCTTTTGAATGTTTTGCTGCTTAGAAGTTTCTTCTGCCAGATACCCAAAATCATCTCTCTCAAGTTCAAAGTTCCACAAAACTCTAGGGCAGGGGCAAAATGCTGACAGTCTCTTTGCTAAAAGATAACAAGGGTCACCTTTGCTCCAGTTCCCAACAAGTTCCTCATCTCCATCTGAGACCACCTCAGCCTGGACCTTATTGTTCTTATTATTGTCAGCTTTTTTGCCAAAGCCATTCAACAAGTCTCTCAGAGTTCCAAACTTTCCCACATTTTCCTATCTTCTTCTGAGCCCTCCAGACTGTTCCAACCATCTGCCTATTATCTAGATCCAAAGTCACTTCCACATTTTAGGATTATCTTTTCAGCAGTGCCACACTCTACTGGTACCAGTTTACTGTATTAGTCCATTTTCATGCTGATAAAGATATACCCAAGACTGGTAAGAAAAAGAGGTTTAATTTGACTTACAGTTTTACGTGGTTGGGGAGGACTTAGAAACATGGTGGAAGGCGAAAGGTACTTCTTACATGGCAGTGGCAAGAGAAAATGAGGAAGAAGCAAAAGCGGAAACCCCTGATAAACCCATCAGATCTCGTGAGACTTATTCACTATCATGAGAATTGCATGGGAAAGACTGACCCCCATGATTCAGTTACTTCCCCCTGGGTCCTTCCCACAACACATGGGAATTCTGAGAGATACAGTTCAAGTTGGGATTTGGGTGGGGACACAACCAAACCGTATCAGAGGGTGTCCTTATAAATGGAAAGGGGAGGACTTAGGCTCTTGTTGGGTGTGTTAAGTTTGAGATGTCCAAGAGTAGATGTTGAATACATGCCTCAAAGTGTAAATCTGGAGCTCAGGGGACAGTTCTGGGTGGGAAATATGAATTTGATCATGACTGTAAAGATAGTTTGGGGAAGCTACAACCACCACTGAGCTCTTAGACCTGTGATGTAGAGTCTAACAGGCCAATGCCAACCAGAGTTTCTAACTCCTGTATGGAACAATTAAGTACATAGCTATGGCTTGAATGTGTTCCCCAAAGGTCATGTGTTGGAAACTTAATCCCCAGTGCAATGATGTTGAAAGGTGGGACCTTTAAGGGTTGATTAGGTCATGAGAGTTCTGCCTTTGTGGACGGATTAATGCCATTTTCGGGGGGGTGGGTTATCTCAGAAAGTGGGTTCCTGATGAGAGGATAAGTCTGGTTCTTTTCCCTTCTCTCCCTCTCTCTCCCTTTCTCCCACCCAATGATGCCTTCAACCATGGGATGACACAGCAAGAAGGCTCTCCCTAGATGCCAGCACCTTGATATTATATTTCCCAGCCTACAGAACTCTGAGAAATAAATTTTTTCTCTTTATAAATTACCCAGTCTCTGGTATTCTGTTATGGCAGCACAAAACAGACTAAGACACATACCAAACAGGTTTTAGTCTCCCATCCCAGAGGGAGCAGGGCCCAGTCATTCTCCTGCCTCAGACTCAGAGTCCTTATCCCGTGAAGGCAGGTAGAGACTTACTAAGGACTGGCCTCTTACAAAGAAAGAAGATGCTCATGCCCCTCCCAGGTGTTAACTGAATAAAAATGTTTCTTTTGTAGTAATGCTTAAATTTATGTAATTATACAATTAAGTATAAATACTGCCTTAGTCAGTTCAAGCTACTGAAACTAACTACCATACACCAGGTGGCTGATGAGCAACAGAAATTTATTTCTTACTATTCTAGAGGGTGGAAGTCTGCAATCAGGGTGACAGCAAGATTGGGTTCTGGTGAGGGCCTGCTTTCAGGTTGCAGCCAGCCAACATCTCACTATGTCCTCACGTGGCCAACAGAGATTCTCTCTCACATGTCTCTTCTTACAAATGCATTGTCTTAGTCCATTTATGCTGCTACAACAAAATACCCGAGACTAATAATTTAATTGTGCATTTAAAAATAACTAAAAGAGTATAATTGGAATGTTTGTAACACAAAGGATAAATGCTTGAGGGAATGGAGACCCCATTCTTCATGATGTGATTATTACGCATTGTGTGCCTATATCGAAACATCTCATGTACCCCAGAAATATATATAAGTACTATGTACCCACAAAAATTTAAAGTTTCAAATTTTTTTAAATAAACAAAATACCTGAGACTGGGTAATTTATAAAGAACAGAAATTAATTTTCCCCATTCTGGAGGCTGGGAAGTTCAAGAACAAGGTGCCAGTGGATTCAGCTGTCTGGTGACCATCCAGTCACTGCTTCCAAGATAGTGCCTTATTGCTGTATACTCCAGAGGCGAGGATGCTGTGTCCTCACATAGCAGAAGGCTGAAGGGCAAAAGGGATGAACTTCCTCTACCAAGCCTAATTCCATGCAGGAAGAAGGAACCCTCATAGCCTAATCACTTCTTAAAGGCCCCACTTCTTAATATTATCACATTGGCAACACCTGAGTTTTGGAAGGGACACATTCAAAGCATAGGATTCCACCACTCCTACCCTGGCACCCCAAATTCATGTCCTTCTCACATGCAAAATATGTTCATTCCATCCCAATAGCTCCAAATCTCTTAACTCATTCCAGTATCAACTTAAAATTCTAGAGTCCACAGACTCATCTAAATCTGATACGGGTGAGACTCCAGGCAGGAGTCATTCTAAGACAAATTTCCCTCCCTCCCACTGTGAGCATGTGAAATCAAACAAGTTATATGTTTCCAAAATACTTTGGTGGTACAGGGACAGGACAGACATTTCCACTCCAAAAGGGAGAAATAGGAAAGAGGAAAGGAGTAACAGATCCCGAGTAAGTCCAAAACCTAACAGGGCAAATGACATTAAATCTTCAGGCATTAAATCTTCTTTGACTCTACATGTTGGTATCTGAATTTACTGGGTGGGGGTTGATCTCCCACAGCCCTGGGCAGCCCCATCCCCATGGCTTTGCTGGCCTCAGCCCACACAGTCGCTGTCAGGGGTTGGAGTTGGGTGCCTGTGGCTCTCCCCAGTTGGCATTGCTTGCTGGTGTGAGTTCCAGAGTCCAAAGACTGGAGAACCTGGAGTACGGATGTCCAAGGGCAGGAGAAGAAGGGCATCTCAGCTCTGGTAAAGACAGGGAGAGAACTCTGCTGTTCTTCTGCCTTTTTGTTCCATTCAGTCTCCCAGTCAGTTGGCTGGTCGCCCACATCGAAGGCAGATTTCCCCACACTTAGTCCATTGACCCACAAGCCGGTCTCCTTGGGAAACACTCTAGTCCAAAGTAAAACCAGTTGGGTGTCCCTTTCAGCAGAAGAGGAATAGCTCAGTGCCTGCTGAAACATTCAGAGTAAATGATGCTTTATCAGGTTTCTGAGATTCCTCAATTCAGCCAAGTTGACACCCAAAGTCAACCATCAAGAGCATTAATCCCATTATGAGGGCTCTGCCATCACGACCTAATCACCTCCCAAAGGCCCGACCTTCTAATACCATCACCTTGGGGGTTAGGATTTTAACACACGAATGTTGGAGGTACACAAACATTCAGTCCATTGCAAATGCCTTATGCTTATAGCTATTATAAAATTATCAATCCAAAGTAAATTGAAGGACTATGTAACAACAAAGCCATATACCTTCCTACCTCCAACTGACCCTAGTTTGAGAAACCTTGAACAGAAGAATTCTAGCATCCTTTACAGTTCTTTTTTACAGTTATTTTTTGGAGATGGAGTCTCACTCTGTCGCCCAGGCTGGAGTGCGGTGGCATGATCTTGGCTCACTGCAACCTCCACCTCCTGGGTTCAAGCGATTCTCCTGCCTCAGCCTCCCGAGTAGCTGAGATTACTGGTGCCCACCACCATGGCTAGCTAATTTTTGTATTTTCAGTAGAGACGGGGTTTCACCATGTTTACCAGGCTGATCTCAAACACCTAACCTCAGATGATCCATCCGCCTCAGCCTCCCAAAGTGCTGGGATTACAGTTGTGAGCCACCATGCCTGGCCCCATCCTTCACAGTTCAAACATGCAATGATTTTCTTTTAATTTTAATTAATTAGTTAACGTTTAAGGGACAGGGTCTTGCTATGTTGCCCAGGCTGTAGTTCAGTGGTTATTCAAAGGCACAATCATCATGCACTACAGCCTGGAAATCCTGTGCTCAATTGATGCCCCCATCTCAGCCTATCCAGTAGCTGAGACTACAGGTTTGGGCCATCATGCCTAGCTAACATGCAATGATTTTCTGAGCCTACAGTGGTGAGAGAGAGGGACCAGCTTGATGCAGCGAGGATAAGAGGGTTAACTGGAAAATAGTTACCTAAAGATCTAAAGTCTGCATGGAAAGCAGCATTTTAAAAAAATAGATAGTAAAAATTAGCATTTAACTCAGAGAAACTAAAACAAAATGAGGGTAGAAAAAAAGCAATTTTACTGCTTTGGTGAAAAGAAATCCTTCTTCGAATTTGAAAAGGCTGAACTTTCAATCTTTTCTGACTCACTTGGCGCCATACCTAACAGGCTTAGTTAAAAAGAAATCATAAGAATAGTTAGATTTTTCTAAATAATTTCTAAATAATTATGACATTTGGTTTATACTTGAAGAAGTTCAGGGGTGCTATTTATTTTATTAATCATACATCAGAAGGGAATTCATGTTTACAGCTACTCACCTACCATTACTAGTGTTATTTTGTGCATTCCTTTCTGGCACTTCGTGTGTATATATACATATATATGGGTGTGTATATATGTATATATGTGTATATCTATCTATATATGTGTATATATGTATATATGTGTATATATGTATATATACGTATATATGTATACATACAAGCATATATACATATATATGCATACATACACGCATATATACGTATATATGCATACATACACGCATATATACGCATATGTGTATATACACGCATATATACGCATATGTATATACACGCATATATACGCATATGTATACACATACGTATATATGCATATGTGTACACATACGTATATACGTATATGTGTACACATACGTATATACGTATATGTGTACACATACATATATGTGCATACATATATGTACATATACATATATGTGCATACATATATGTACATATACACATATGTGCATATACACACATGTACATATACACGTATGTATATGTATATGTATACACATATATAGATACATATATATGTATACAGATACACACATATATATATATTTCTTTTTTTTAATTGAGATGAAGTTTTGCTCTTTGTTGGCCAGGCTGGAGTGCAATGGCAAAATCTTGGCTCACTGCAACCTCTGCCTCCTGGGTTCAAGCAATTCTCCTACCTCAGCCTCCCAAGTAGCTGGGATTACAGGCTCCTGCCACCAAGCCCAGCTGATTTTTGTATTTTTAGTAGAGATGGGGATTCACCATGTTGGCCAGGCTGGTCTCGAACTCCTGACCTCAGGTGATCTGCCCGCCTTGGCCTCCCAAAGTGCTGGGATTACAGGCATGAGCCACCACGCCCGGCTATATCATTTACTTGCTACAATCGTGTATTCTTTTAAAACTTAAGATTGTAAGACGTGTTGTTCTCTGTTGCCACATAGTGTTAGTTATACTTTTGTTGAATGTAATAATACATTGCCTGGATATACCACAATTCACATAATCATCCTCCTGTGATTTAACCTGTCTCTGTCACAGGTATAAAAAATTCTGCAACGAACATCTTCATGCATACTGCTTTTATTATCTTGTGGATTAATTTGTTTGGGCCAGATTCCCAGGTGGGAATTTCTGGGTTAAAGGGTGCTATTTTATTTCAAAAAAATGTTTCTGATGATCTAAGTAGAGATTTGACGGTACAGTAGAAAAAAAGGCAGATTTGCAACAGATAGAAGCAAATTTTAAAATCCCGAGGGAGAAGCAGGGTTGTGTCACCAAGGCATAGATAGTCCTCTCAACATAGGGGTGTTTGGTGCTCATCTTTCTAAACCTTTCTTGATGCCCCCAGGCAAAGCTGCTGGGAGCTGAGCAACAAGAGTGATTCAGAAGCACTCTGCTCAGATCCACCGGAGGTAGGAGCTCCAGCCCGCGGACATAGTTACCAAGGAGACCTCTGCATTTCCCCTCTTTTCCAGGTTAACAGTCCTGAGTCTGAGCTAGATGGTTGGATAGAATTAGTTAAAAATAGGGAGAAGAAAGGAAATGGCTTTAAAAGACAATTTAACTATTAACCTCAGGAACCAGCACCAAGCACAACACGGGAACATTCTGATCCATTCCTTTTTCTGTGTAACTTCATGATTTGATCTTTTCTCTGAGATGAATTTATTTCCATGTTTCTTTAACAAAATAGAACCACCAGCATCTTCCATATGCATCCAAAAAATAATAATGGTTATGTCAAATGTCGCTGCCACACAAGCCCACAGGGGCCCCTATAAGAAATGTGCTGAGGCCTAATACGATGATTATTATTGTCTTGCAGAAAGTAGGAACAAGGTATCTCAAGCTCACTTGCTTCATCCCCAGCATGACTCCACCGCTGCCAGACTTATTACTGTGGAAATTTCAGGACCTGGGAACATGTTGCTCCTAGCTACTCACAGAGTGCTCAGAAGCCTCCATGGCTTTCTTCTCACTGGATTTCTACATTCCTACTGGCTTTTCTTAGCTTTAAAAGCCAGCCACACAGAGGCTGAGAACTGGGTCCTGAGGTGGGTGGATCGCTGCTGTTGCTTGGGTATGTCTTTGCAAGACCAAGATTCAGGATGTTGCTGCTTTCTACCAAGTGCGTTGTCTGTAGTTTGCAATAACAGCATTCTTTAGCTTCGGGCTAACAAGACAGAACAGTAGAATTTACCACTTAATGATGTGTGACACGTAGCCCACAAACTGGGTGTGCAAAAATATATACTTTTTCACATTTTCTTTTCTTTTCTTTTTTTTTTTTTTTTTTTGAGACGGAGTCTCGCTCCGTCTCCCCGGCTGGAGTGCAGTGGAGCGATCTCGGCTCACTGCAAGCTCCGCCTCCCGGGTTCACGCCATTCTCCTGCCTCAACCTCCCCAGTAGCTGGGACTACAGGCGCCCACCACCACGCCTGGCTATTTTTTTTTTTTTTAATATTTTTAGTAGAGACGGGGTTTCACCGTGTTAGCCAGGGTGGTCATGATCTCCTGACCTCGTGATCCGCCTGCCTCGGCCTCCCAAAGTGCTGGGATTACAGGCATGAGCCACCACGCCCAGCCCCTTTTTATATTTTCTAACTCTGAACTTCTGTTCAGTCAGATAAGAGACATAATGATGTTTGTTCCTGGGGGGTTCCCCCCTTCCTTAGCATTGGGCTACAATCATGGGGTTTAACAAAGTACTATTGGCCATGGGGGCATCCATTTGGTCTTTGGACAGATAGGAGCAAATTTTAAAATCCCGAGGGAGAAGCAGTACACACAGGATGCAGCTGGGATGCCTGGTGACTGTCGCTCCCATATCACACCTGAGTCAAGGAATTCCTGTGCATCAGCCTGTGGCCCCATCTGTCTGGACCCCTCATGCGGCCATTTCCTTCCTGGAGTTTATTGACCTCTCTGAGGGGCATGCGTGGGCTTGGTGGGGGGCAGTGGCAGAAGTGGCAGGAGCATTTCTTTTAAGCCTGCATGCTTCTTTCTTCCTTTAGGTTTCCTCAAGGTGCTCTGTGAATTCCCTTTCCGTAAGTGTTTAGGGTTTCCTACAAAATAAGGAATCAAGGAGTGAGTTTCTTTGGTTGCAGGCCCTATTTACAGTATTAAGCACATAGCTTCTCTCTCTCTCTCTCTCATATTAATATCTTAAAATAGCACCCTGCCAAATTATTCTTCTTGCAAATCCTTATGTTCACTTAAAGAAGTGTACTTCTCATCCAGGTTTCCCATCATCTCTCAATAAGGTTGGATCTCTGTCTCTCCCAAATTGAGCCCTCTCTCTCTTTTTTTTTTTTTTTTGTGATCAAGTCCTGTTTATTTTAGAAGCATAAACAGTAGAACTAGGCTGACTCAGCAGCCTCAATCTGCCTTTTCCTGTGAGGACAGGGTGTGAGGACAACCTGCACACAGAAGAGTCTTCTATAAGGGTGAGGTTGAGGTAAGTTGGCTCTGGGTATCTTTGGATCAGTTGCAAAAGGCCAGAGAGCCCCCAATACCCTTGGCCAAGAGCATCCCAAGCTGGTTCTGTCTGCACCCAGGCAAAGCCACATTCTGGTGAGGAAGTCATAGTGCCTGGTGGGCACCAGGAAGGGCTCAGGTGTTCAAGGACAACTTGCAATGAGGCTCTGTGGCCAGCAAGCATTTGCTTCCCCGGCCCAGTCATCGCTGCAGAGCCTTCAAAGAGGGGGCATCCCAGGCAGCTGGACTTCACATGCACATGCACAGCAGCACTTGGCTGTGTAGGAGACATGTTCTCCAGCCACCCTCAGGGTGGAGATGTGAACATAGACACTGGGTAAATATGGGCTTTACAGCAGATGACTGAGACACAGACGTAGGAGGAGAGGCAGGCACAGCCACAAGGCAGTGACCTAGCTGGGGAGGGAAGGGCTGTTCCAGATGTGAGCAGGGCTCTGTGGCTAGGGGTGAATGGTGTCTTTGAGGAGGATGGGAACACAGAGAGGTTTGGGTTGGGGGCCAGGTAGCATGACAGGCTGGTCATGCTACCCACCCTTGAATTATACATGGCCCTTCAAGGAGGTTCCTGACTCTTGGAAAAGGCCACCTGCCACCCATGACTGCAAGTCCCTGTGTAAAGTTTCAAGTCAAATAGAGTGACTTATAAAAATAAAAGTACATCATGACCACATTGGGCTTTTCCCAGGAATGCAAAGACAATCAAAGAATGTTTATAGCAACATTCTTTGAATTACAAAACAAAATCCCAACAGCAAACTGGAAACATCTTAAATGTTCATCTGTAGAATAATAGATACATGAAGTATGTTACAGTCATATAAGAGAGTAGTATGCAGCAGTGAAAATGCATGAGCTAGTGTTATATATATTAACATGCATGAATTTCAAAAATGTGTTGAGTAAGAAAAGTTGCAGAAGAATACGTATATCAAGATTTATTTCTAATGAGTATAAAACATAAAAAAAACTACATAATATAGTTTAAATATTTGTACTCACTTAAATATCTTGTTGAAATGTGATCTAGTCAGGCTTTGTGTCCCCACCAAAATCTCATCTTGAATTTCAATCTCCATAATCCCCATGTGTCAAGGGAGAGACCAGGTGGAGGCAATTGAATCATGGGGACAGTTTCCCCCATGCTCTTCTTGTGATAGTGAGGGAGTTCTCACATGATCTAATGGTTTTATAAGGGGCTCTCCTCCTTTGCTCTGCACTTCTCCTTCCTGCTGCTTTGTGAAGAAGGTGCCCTGCTTTCTCTTTGCCTTCTGCCATGATTGTAAGTTTCCTGAGGCCTCCCCAGCCATGCTCAATTGTGAGTCAGTTAAACTTCTTTCCTTTATAATTTGCCCAGTCTCTGGCAGTTCTTTATAGCAGTATGAAAACAGACTAATACCAAATGTAATCCCCAAACCTGGAGGTGAGGCCTGCTGGGAGATGTTTGGGTCAATGGGGTGGACCCCTCGTGGCTTCATGCTATTCTTATGCTAGTCAGTGAATTCTCATGAGATACGGCTTTTTAAAAGTGTGGCACCTCCCCCACCACTCTTGTTCCCCCTTTGCCTTTTGTCATGATCATAAGCTTCCTGAGCCCTCCCCAGAAGCAGATGTTGGCACTAGACTTCCTGTATAGCTTGAAGAACCATGAGCCAATTAAACCTCTTTTCTTATAAATTACCCAGTCTCAGCTATTTATTTATAGCAATGCAAGAATGGCTTAATACAGAAAATTGGTACTGACGAGTGGGGCATTACTATTAAGATACCTGATGATGTGGAAGTAGCTTTGGAACTGGGTAACGTGCAGAGGTTGGAAGAGTTTGGAGGACTCAGAAGAAGATAGGAAGATGAGGGAAAATTTGCAGCTTCTTAGAGACTGGGTAAATGACTGTGACCAAAATGCTGATAGTGATATAGGCAGTGAAGTCCAGGCTGCTGAGGTCTGAGATGGAAGTGAGGAACTTATTGGGAACTGGAGCAAAGGTCATGAGTGTTATGCCTTAACAAAGAACTTGGCTGCATTATGTCCATGCCCCAGGGATCTGTGGAAGTTTGAACTTAAGAGTGATAATTTTGAGTATGTGGCAGAAGAAATTTCTAAGCAGCAAAGCATTCAAGATGTGACCTCGTTGCTTCTAAAGAACTATGCTCAGATGTGGGAGCAAAGAAATGCCCTAAAGTTGGAACTTAGGGAAACAAAGAATAAAAATTTGGAAAATTTGCCACCTAGATGTATGGTACAAAAGAAAAGTCTGTTTTCAGGGGAGGAACTCAAGCAGGCTGTGGAGAAACCACTTGCTAGAGACATGTGCATAACTAAAAGGGATCCAAGTGCTAATATCCAAGACAATAGGAAAAAGGCCTCTAGGGCTTTTCAGAAGTCTCTGAGGCAGCTCCCCCCATCACAGGCCCAGAGGCCCAGGAGGACTGAATGGCTTTGTGGGCCAGGTCCAGGGTCCCTCTGCCCTGTGCAGCCTCAGTACACTGCTTCTCACATTCAGGCCACCCCAGCTTCAGTCTCAGCTCAGAGGACCCCAGGTACAACTTGGGCTGCCACTTTGGAGAATGCAAGCCATAAGCCTTGGCAGCTTCCATGTGATGTTAAGCCTGCAGACATAGACTGCAAGAGTAAAGGAGGCTTGGCAGCCTCTGCCTAGATTTCAGAGGGTGTATGGGAAAGCCTGAATGCTCAGGCAGAAGCCCACTGCAGGGGCAGAGCCCTCATGGAGATACTCTACTAGGGCAGTGCAGAGGGGAATTGTGGGATTGGAGCCCCCACACAGAGTCCCCACTGGGGCACTGCCTAGTGGAGCTGTGAGAAGGGGGGTCACCATCCTTCAGATCCCAGAATGGTATATGCACCAGCAGCTTGCATCCTGCACATGGAAAAGTGGCAGGCACTCGATAAGCTGTGAGAGCAGCTTCAGGGCCTGAACCCAGCAAAGCCACAGGGTTAAAGCTCCTCAAGGCCTTGGGAGACCACCCAGCATACCATGTGCCCAGAATGTGGGACATGTAGTCAAAAGAGATTATTTTGAAGATTTAAGACTTAGTGACTGCCCTGGTAGGTTCTGAACCTGCATGGGGCCTGTAGCTCCTTTCTTTTGTCTGATTTCTCCCTTTTGGGTTGGGAGTATTTACCCAATGTCTGTACTCTCATTGTATCTTGGACGTAAATAATTTGTTTTGATTTTATAGGCTCGTAGGTGAAAGGAACTCATTCTAGATGAGACTTTGGACTTGGGACTTTTGAGTTAATGCTGGAATGAGTTAAGATTTTGGGGGATAATTGAGAAGCCCTGATTATATTTTGCAATGTAAGAAGGACATGAGATTTGTGGGGGGAGGGGGCAGGGGCTGAATGATATTGTTTGGATATTTGTCCCCACTGAAATCTCTTGTTGAAATGTACTCCCCAGTGCTGGAGGTGGGGCCTGGTGGGAGGTGTTTTGGTCATGGGGATAGATCCCTCATGGTTTGATGCTGTTCTCAGGCTAGTGAGCGAGTTCTCATGAGATCTGGTTGTTTAAAAAGTGTGGCATCTCCCCTGCCACTCTTGCTCCCCCTTTGTCTGCTGCCATGATTGTAAGCTTCCCGAGGCCTCCCCAGAAGCAGATGTTGACACTGTGCTTCCTGTATAGCCTGCAGAACCATGAGCCAATTAACCTGCTTTTCTTATAAATTATCCAGTCTCACGTATCTCTTTACATCAATGCAAGAACCACTTAATACACTGCATACTACATAGAGATACAAGCATATGTACTAAAGGTATGAAGTATGATGATTATAAACCCTAATTTCATGGTGGTGTTTATCTGTCTGTGGGGAGGTCAATATGCAGCCTGGGACTGGGTACCCAGAGGGCTTCCAATGTACTGATAATGTTTTATTTTTTCCATTGGATGGTGAATGCACAGTAGTTCACTGAATTATTCTATATGTCTTGTGTACATTTTAAATATTTCACAATATTTCCAAATAAATACTGAATTAGTTATAAAATGAAAAGCAAAAAGAGGAAGCAATAAAGGGAACTCCAATTTGGATTTATTGTTGATCTATGAAGATGAATTGTGTAAGAATCTTGGCAGAAAGGAAAATTTCAGAACAGATTCATGATGCTGAACATATTTACATATACCCTAGACTTTAGGGAAAGGAATTTTAAAAAAGAAAATATGTAAGAGTTACGTTGACAGAGACTCAAATTTAAATTATAAGTATTCAAGTCCAAGGGATGTAAAATCCAACCAAGTGGTCGACACACAGCCCTTCTCCAGTGCCCCTAACAACCCCTGGGGGTTTGTGCAGAGCTTGGATTTTACAGGCCCTCTTCGATGGAAATAGGGCATCACCAAAAAGAAGCAAAACAGAGGCAGGAGCGATAGAGCAAGAAGACTAATCCCAGAATAAGCTGATGCTCGCCAGAATACTGGAGCCCACAGAACATCTCTGCAGAGCAGAAAGCCTCCTTAAAGGCCCTGGCACCTGCCCGGGGTGTGGGAAGGTCTGGTGACCTCCAGTAGCTCACAGAGGCTAAGAGCGGTCACCTGGCTCCTGGTGGCCCCTGGGGAGCTCTTCCAGCAGAGAGAGGGCAGAGTCTTCAAAAGCCCATCACCAGCCAGCTGGCCTGAGAGACAGCAGTTCCTGAGTGGCTCTCTGCTTTCAGGAACTCAGATCAGAGGGCATGGAAGGAACTCACAGCAGGATCATGCTGCTGTCATCTGGATACCAAGGACCAGGACATGGGCCAGGAAGCTGGTGTCTGGCAAGTGTCATTTTGTTTCAAAAAAGGCAAACAAAAAGAATGTCAAAAATTTGATTTTAATTTTTTGGCAGAAGCCTTCCTCCCTTTCTCCTGTCCTTTCTTTTTTCCTCTTCCTTCTTTCCCTCCTTCCGTCGTGTCATCCTTCCTTTTTCCCCTTCTCCTTCCCTTCCATCGCACTTTCTGTGCCCAGAAAATGACCGCAAGCTGCCATGCACCACTGTGCGAGTCCTCTTGCTCCTTGCATTGTCAGCTGCATTTCCATATCATATATCTAGACTCCCAATTATAGGCCCAGTGCTGTTTTTCTTTATTATCTCCAGTGTCTGGCACAGTGCTAGTCATGAAATACACTTTCTGAATATGTTTGTGGAAGGAAGGAAGGAAGGAAGGAAGGAAGGAAGGAAGGAAGGAAGGAAGGGGCAACCCCCCTGGGGTTAATGCTGCCTGTGCTCCCTGAAGTTCATGAGGCTATGAATAAAGAATGAGGACCCCCTGTTCCCCACCCTCCCAGCCTTGTGGTGGTGGCTGGGTGTGCAGGGATGGAGGCTGTGTCTTTTGCAAAGTGTCCTCCACCCAAGGACAAAAACTACATCATAAGTCAAAACCAGCAGCGGGGCCTCCCGAGCCATTGGTGCACGTAGCTCCATGCAGTGCTCTGTGAATGCACCTCTGGATGTGTGCAGGTGCATGCGACGGAACCTATCTGATGCTATGAAGGGTGGTAACATTTGAAAAGGGATGACGGGGAAGGAGAAAAAACACCTGTGCTCCTTTGTAGGCGAAGAAGCACCCTGCTTCCTTTGTAGGGGTAGTTTCAGAGGAGGCTGCTCAAACTGAAGGTTTAAAGAAGATCCAGGATCTCATTATACCTGAAATCTCCAAAATATAAAAAATCATCATAACAAGAACCAGGAAAGTGTCAATTTGAATGACAAAATACAAGAGGCACCAACCCAGATGTTGGAATTATCTCACAAGGATTTTAAAGCAGCCTTCACAAAAATGTTACAATAAGCAATTACAAACACTCTTGAAACAGGTGAAAAAGAGAAAATCTCAGCAAAGAAATCAGACACATAAGAACCAAATGGAAATTTTAGAACTTAAAAATACAATAACCAAAATAAAAACACTTAATGGATGGGCTCAACAGAATGAAGGGAACAGAAGAAAGAATCAATGAACTTGAAGACAGAACAATAGTAATTAGTCTAAACAACAGAAAGGGCTGAGTGGGGTGGCTCACCCCTGTAATCCCAGCATTTTGGGAGGCCGAGGTAGGTGGATCACCTGAGGTCAGGAGTTTGAGACCAGCTTGGCTAGCATGGTGAAACCCTGCCTGTCTCTACTAAAACTATAAAAATTAGCTGGGCATAGTGGTGGGCGCCTGTAATCCCAGCTACTCGGGAGGCTGAGGCAGGAGAAACACTTGAACTTGGGAGGCGGAGGTTGCAGTGAGCTGAGATCATGCCATTGCACTCCAGTCTGGGCGACACAGGGAGACTCTGTCTCAGAAAAAATAAAATAAAATAAATTTTAAAAATGGCAGAAAATAGACCAGGCGTGGTGGCTCATGCCTGTAATCCCAGCACTTTGAGAGGCACAGGTGGGTGGATCACGAGGTCAAGAGATGGAGACCATCCTGGCCAACATGGTGAAACACCGTCTCTACTAAAAATACAAAAATTAGCAGGGCGTGGTGGTGGGCGCCTGTAGTCCCAGCTACTCGGGAGGCTGAGGCAGGAGAATCCCTTGAACCAGGGAGGCAGAGGTTGCAGTGAGCCGAGCTAGCGCCCCTGCACTCCAGCCTGGGCGACAGAGTGAGACTCTGTCTCAAAAAAGAAAAGAAAAAAAAAGAAATATGGCTGAAAATTCCCCAAATTTAACAAAAGACATAGACCTTCAGATCTAAAAACCTGGGTGAACCACAGACAAAATAAATACAAAGAAATCCAAGTCAAGACCCAACCTAAACTTCTGAAAACTAAAGACAAAGGGAAAAATATCAAAAGTGGTTTGAGAGAAAAGACACCCTACTTATAGGGCAAAAACAATGTGAAAGACAGTGGATTTCTCATCAGAAAACATGAGGCCAGAAGGAAGTGGCACATTTCTCAAGTGATGAAAGAATAGAACTACCAGGGTCAGGCGCGGTGGCTCACTCCTGTGATCCCAACACTTTGGTAGGCTGAGGCGGGCAGATCATGAGGTCAGGAGTTCGAGACCAGCCTGACCAACATGGTGAAATCTCGTCTGTACTAAAAATACAAAAATTAGCCGGGCTTGGTGGTGCATGCCTGTAATCCCAGCTACTCAGGAGGCTGAGGCAGGGAAATCACTTGAACCCGGGAGACAGAGTTTGCAGTGAGCCGAGATCACGCCACTGCACTCCAGCCTGAGCGACAGAGCAAGACTCCATCTCAAAAAAAAAAAAAAAAAAAATAGAACTACCAATGTGTAACCTGTATCTGATGAAAATACTGTTCAGCAATGAAGGGGAAATAAAGACATTTTTGGACAAAAGAAAACAGAGAATTGGCCTGGTGCAGTGGCTCATGCCTGTAATCCTAGCACTCTAGGAGGCCAACATGGGAGGATCGCGTGAGCCCAGGAGTTTGAGACCAGCCTGGGAAAGATGGTGAAACCCCGTCTCTACCAAAAATACAAAAATCAGCCGGGCGTGGCAGCATGCGTCTGTAGTCCCAGCAACTCACGAGGGTGAGGTGGAAGGTTTCATTGAGCCCAGGAGCTCAAAGCTGCAGTAGGTTGTGATCGCACCTCGGCACTCCAGCCTGGGCAACAGAATGAGACCTTGTCTAAAATAAATAAATAAATTAATTAATTAATTAATTTTAAAAAAGGTGTTTTCTTAGAGTTGGTTCCATTTTCCAAGTGATTGGAAAACTGACTGCGCAGCCATAGTTACTAATCTTTGAAGGTTCATATCCAATAGAAACACAAAGTGTCCTTATCTCAGCATGCCACAAAAAAGCATCATTGCATACCAAGGACTTTGAATGGATCACATAGCCATCCCTGAAGCAATCACGGTAGCCACAGAAATGTGATGTGCTATTTGGCTGAGCTCCATTCTTGAGGCGGAGGAAAAGCCCCACCTGAAGCAAAGGGCTGAAAAAGGAGGATGGGTGGATTCCTGGAGGAAAATCAGAGAGATGTTAGCAGAGAATGTATGCTGGAAAACAAATGACAGATGTTTCACTATGATGAATAAATAAATGATGAACGCTAAAACAAAAGCAAAAACAAAAAACTTCCCCACAAAGGCAACACCAGGCCCAGATTGTTTCACTGGTGAGGTCTATTAAACATTTAAAAAAGAAATAATACCAATCTTACATAAACTTCTCAGACAGTAGAGAAAGGAGGAAAGCGAGGCCAGGCATGGTGGCTCAAACCTGTAATCCCAGCACTTTGGGAGGCAGAGGCAGGTGGATCACCTGAAGTCAGGAGTTCAAGACTAGCCTGGCCAACATGGTGAAACCCCGTCTCTACTAAAAATACAAAAATTAGCCAGGTATGGTAGTGTGGACCTGGGTCCCAACTACTCTGAGGCAGGAGAATCGCTTGAACCCGGGAGACGGAGGCTACAGTGAGCCAAGATAGCACCACTGCACTCCAGCCTGTGCAGCAGAGCAAGACTCCATCTCAAAAAAAAGAAGAGGAAAGCTTCCAACTCATTTTATGAGTACGGCATAAACCTAACACCAAAATAGACGATGGATAAATTTTGTGTATGTACCACAATTTGCGTATCCATTCCTCAGTTGATAGATGATACTTCTTGCTTTTAGTTTTTTACTATTATAATGGAGCTGATAGAATATTTAAGTACAGATCTTCTTCCTTTGCTTTTTTTTTTTTTTTTTTTTTTGAGATGGAGTCTCGCTCTGTCGCTTAGGCTGGAGTGCGGTGGCGCGATCTCAGCTGACTGCAACCTCCACCTCCCGGGTTCAAGCGGTTCTCCTACCTCAGCCTCCCAAGTAGCTGGGATTACATGTGCTCGCCACCACGCCCAGCTGATTTTTGTATTTTTAGTAGAGATGGGGTTTCCCTGTGTTGGCCAGGCTGGTCTCGAACTCCTGACCTCATGATCTGCCCGCCTCAGCCTACCAAAGTGCTGGGATTACAAGTGTGTGCCACCTCGCCTGGCCAATTTTTGTATTTTTAGTAGATACGAGGTTTCACCATGTTGGCCAGGATGGTCTCAATCTCTTGACCTGTGATCCACCTGCCTTGGCCTCCCAAAGGGCTGGCATTACAGGCGTAAGCCACTGCGCCAGGCTGATAATGTCAATCTTTTACATTTGAGACCTTCTAATGGATGTGTATATCATGGTGGTTTTAATTGGCATTTTCCTCATGACTAATGGTGTTGAATTTGTTTTCATGTGTTTTCTTTGCAATCCATATTTTTTTGAAGACTGTTAAAATATTTTGCCCAGTTAAATGTTTTTAGTTTTTCTTTTATTATTGAATTTTGAGAATGACTTATATATTCCAGATATGAGTCCTTTATCAGATATTTTTCTCCCAGAGTGTGGCTTGTCTTTCCATTCTTTTAACAGTGTCTTTTAAAAAGCAGACGTTAATTTTGATTGACGTCTAATTTCTCAAATGTTGGTTTAATTAATCACTTTGGGTCATATTTAATAAATCTTTCCTTAACCAAAGGTCACAAAGATTTTTCCCTTATGTTTTCTACTAGAAGTTTTATAGTTTTAGGTTTTCTATTTAGTTCACAATCCACCTTGAGTTAATTTTTATATAAAGCATGAAGTACAGATCAAAGTTCATTTTTTGGCTGGGTGCGGTGGCTCATGCCTATAACCCCAGCACTTTGGGAGGCCAAAGTGGGTGGATCACCTGAGGTCAGGAGTTCGAGATCAACCTGACCAACATGGTGAAACCCCATCTCTACTAAAAATACAAAAAAAAATTAGCCAAGTGTGGCACGTGCCTGTAATCCCTGCTACTCCGGAGGCTGAGGCAGGAGAATCACTTGAACCCAGGAGGTGGAAGGTGCAGTGAGCTAAGATGGTGCCACTGCACTGCAGCCTGAGCAACAAAAGCAAAACTCTGTCTCAAAACAAACAAACAAATAAACAAAAAACAAAGTTCATATTTTGTTTAAGAATACCCATTGGTGGCCGGGCGCAGTGGCTCACGCCTGTAATCCCAACACTGTGGGAGGCTGAGGCGGGTGGATCACGAGGTCAGGAGATCAAGACCATCCTGACTAACAAGGTGAAACCCCGTCTCTACTAAAAATACAAAAAATTAGCCGGGTGTGGTGGCGGACGCCTGTAGTCCCAGCTACTCGGGAGGCTAAGGCAGGAGAATGGCGTGAACCCGGGAGGCGGAGCTTGCAGTGAGCCGAGATCGCACCACTGCACTCCAGCCCAGGCAACAGAGGGAGACTCCGTCTCAAAAAAAAAAAAAGAATACCCACTTGTGCCGGGCGCGGTGGCTCACGCCTGTAATCCCAGCACCTTGGGAGGCCCAGGCGGGCAGATCACAAGGTCAGGAGATGGAGGCCATCCTGGCTAACACGGTGAAACCCCGTCTCTACTAAAAATACAAAAAAAATTAGCTGGGCATGGTGGCGGGTGCCTGTATTCCCAGCTACTCGGGAGGCTGAGGCAGGAGAATGGCGTGAACCCAGGAGGCGGAGCTTGTAGTGAGCCGAGATCGCGCCACTGCACTCCAGCCTGGGCGACAGAGTGAGACTCCGTCTCAAAAAAAAAAAAAAAAAAGAATACCCATTTGTGGCTGGGCGCGGTGGCTCACGCCTTTAATCTCAGCACTTTGGGAGGCCAAGGTGGGTGGATCACCTGAGGTCAGGAGTTCAAGCACCCTGACCAATATGGTGAAACCCTGTCTTTACTAAAATTACAAAAATTAGCCGGGTGTGGTGGGGGGTGCGTGCAGTCCCAGCTATTAGGGAGGCAGAGGCAGGAGAATCACTTGAACCCGGGAGGTGGAGGTTGCAGTGAGCCGAGATCACGCCACTACACTCCAGCCTGGGTGACAGAGTGAGATCCCATCACAAAAAAAAAAAAAGTTCAGAAGAAGGTTGGAAGCAGTGGCTCACATCTGTAATCTCAGCACTTTGGGAGACCAGGATGGGAGGATCACTCAGGAGTTCAAGACCAGCCTGGGCAACATAGCAAGACCCCGTCTCTACAAAAAAAAAAAAAATTTTTTTTTTGATTAGCTAGGCATGGTGGCACATGCCTGCGGTTCCAGCTACTTGGAAGGTTGAGGTGGGAGGCTCGCTTGAACTCGGGAAGTGGAGGTTGCAGTCAGCCGAGATCATGCCCCTTCACTGCAGCCTGGGCAACAGAGGGAGACTCCTTCTCAAAAAAAAAAAAAAAGACTACCCATTTGTTTCAGCACAATTTTTTTTTTTTTTTTTGCAAAAGACCATTCTTTCCCCACTGAATTACCTGTGTATCTCTGTTGAAAATTAATAGCCTATATATGAATTGACCTACTTCTGAACTCTGTTTTATTCAGTTGCTTTTTTTTTTTTTTTTTTTTTTGACAAAGTCTGTCTCTGTCGCCCAGGCTGGAGTGCAGTGGTGCAGTCAGAACTCATTGCAACCTCCGCCTCCTGGACTGAAGCAATCCTCCCATCTCAGCCTCCCAAGTAGCTGGGGCCACAGATGCTGCCGCCATGGCCGGCTCTTTTTTTTTTTTTTTTTTTAGTAGAGATTGTAGAGTTGGGGTTTCACAGTGTTGCCCAGGCTAGTCTTGAACTCCTGAGCTCGAGTGATTTGCCCACCTCAGCCTCCAAAAGTGCTGGGATTACAGGTGTGAGCCACCGCGCCCAGCTATTTGTCCGTCTTTATGCCAACATCACACTCTCTTGATTACTGTAGCTTTACATTTTGTCTTGAAATTGAGTAGTGCAAGTTTTCCAACTTTTTTTTTCAAAGTTGTTTTTGTAATTCAAGGTCCTTTGAATTTCCACATGAACTTTAGAAGCAGCTAGTCAATTTCTACACCCCCTAACCCTGGGGGTGTAGCACCTACTGGATTTTAGCTGGGATTGCATTGAAAGTGTAGATCAGGCCGGGAGCAGTGGCTCACGCCTGTAATTCCAGCACTTCGGGAGGCTGAGGCAAGAGGATCACTTGAGGTCAGGAGTTTGAAACCAGCCTGGGCAACATGGAGAAACCCCATCTCTACCAAAAATACAAAAATCAGCCTGTCGTGGTAGAACGCACCTGTAGTTCCAGCTACTCAGGAAGCTGAGGTGGGAGGGTCGCTTAAGCCCTGGAGATGCTGCCATGAGGGCACCACTGCACTCCAGCCTGGGCGACAGAGTGAGACTGTCTCAAACCAACAATCAAACAAACCCAAAACAGTCATTTTAGCCTTGTTCTTGATTTTAGGGAGGAAACAATTAGGTTTTTTACCATTAAATATGATGTTAGCAGTTGGTTTTTCATAGGTGTACTTTGTCAGGTCAAGGAAGTTTCCTTTTATCCCTACTTTGCTGAGAGTTTTTATTAGGATTGGATGTTGGATTTTGTCAGATGCTTTTATCTACATCTAATGAGATGATCATGAGAGTGTGTGTGTCTGTGTGGTAATAAGGTAAATTAGAGTGATTTGCAAATGCTAAACCAACCTTGCATTCAAGGGATAAACTCCATTTGATCATGATGTTGTCATGTTTCTATATATTGTAGGGATTCAAATAAAATTTAAAAGTTTTGCATCTGTGTTCATAAAGGATATTGTTCTGTAGATTTTTCTTGTAAAGTCTTTTTAAAGCTTTCATATCAGGATAATACTGGCTTCTTACACTGAGTTGGGCAGTATTCTCTCCTCTTCAATTTTCTGTTAAGAGTTTATATAGAATTGGTGTTATTCCAGAAATGTTTGGTAAAATTCACTAATGAAACTGTCTGGGTCTGGAGTCTTCCTTGTGGGAAGGTTTTTAACTACAAATCCAATTATTGAACATGTAAGTCTGTTCAGTTTATCTGTTTCTTCAGTGGGCTTTGGTAGTTTGTGTTTTGCAAGGAATTTGTCTATTTTATCTAAGTTGTCCAATTTATTGGAGTAAAGTCGTTAATATTTTGTTATATTTCTAAAAATCTGTAAACATTTTAACGATGCCATTTTACTAATTTCTGATCATGGTAATTCATGTCTTTTCTCTTCCTGATTATTCTGGCCAGAGATTTATCAATTTTATTGATGTTCGAATATATCCTTTTTTTCCTATTGTTTTACTTTTCTAGTATCATTGGTTTCTGCTCTGATCTTTATTGCTTCTCCCAACCCCACCTTACTTTAAGGCAGACAGCTTTTTTAAAAACTTTCAGGCCAGGCACGGTGGCTCACGTCTGTAATCTCAGCACTTTGGGAGGCTGAGGCAGGTGGATCACCTGAGGTCAAGAGCTCGAGACCAGCCTGACCAACATGGAGAAACCCCGTCTCTACTAAAAACACAAAAAAATACAAAATTAGCCGGGCATGGTAGTGCATGCCTGTAATCCCAGCTACTTGGGAGGCTGAGGAAGGAGAATCACTTGAACCCAAGAGCAAAGGTTGCAGTGAGCCAAGATCACACCATTGCACTCCAGCTTGGGCAACAAGAGTGAAATTCCGTCTCAAAATAAATAAATAAATAAATAAATAAATATTAAAAAATAAAAAACTTTCAGTACTTTAAAAGTCATGTTCCTGGCCAGGCACAGTGGCTCACACCTGTAATCCCAGCACTTTGGGAGGCCGAGGTGGGTGGATCACCTGAGGTCGAGAGTTCGAGGCCAGCCTGACCAACATGAAGAAACCCCGTCTCTACTAAAAATACAAAATTAGCCAGTCGTGGTGGCACGTGCCTATAATCCCAGCTACTCTGGAGGCTGAGGCAGGAGAATCACTTGAACCCAGGAGGTGGAGGTTGCAGTGAGCCGAGATCGTGCCATTGCACTCCAGCCTGGGTAACAAGAGCGAAACTCTGTCTCAAAATAAATAAATAAATAAATAAATAAATAAAAGTCATGTTCCCCTGTTGGCTTGCATGGTTTATGTCAAGAAGTTTGTTGTCACTCTTTCCTTGGACTTCCTGAACACTTATCTTTTTTTCCCCCTCCTTTACAATATTCTTTTTTCTTTTTTTTTTTTTTTTTGAGATGGAGTCTTGCTCTGTCACCCAGGCTGGAGTGCAGTGGCTTGATCTTGGTTCACTGTAACCTCCGCCTCCCGGGTTCAAGCGATTCTCCTGCCTCAGCCTCCCAAGTAGCTGGGATTACAGGCATGCATCGCTGCACCCGGCTAATTTTTTTATTTTTAGTAGAGACGGGGTTTCGCCATGTTGGTCAGACTGGTCTTGAGCTCCTGACCTTTGGTGATCCACCCACCTCAGCCTTCCAAACTGCTAGGGTTACAGGCATGAGTGACCACACCAGCCCAATTCATTGTTTTCAACAGGAACCCAGGCAGGGCATTTGAAAGGAGGGTATATCCTTGATATCAACAAAGGATTGAAGATGAGGACAGACAGAGGCTTAGGTGTTGTGAAGGTGAAGGGGATCCACAGTGATGAGATTCCATGTTATCAGGGTATATGAGGTTAGGTCACAGATGGGGATGATGATGGAGGAGGGCCTGAAAGCAGAAGGCTACTGCAGGGAGGAAAAGGTATGAGTTATCTCAATGAATAGGATAAATTACAACAATTCAATCAATACGGCATGGTGTTATGAGCTGAACTGTGTCCCACAAAATTCTATAGTATGAAGTCTTAACCTCCCTCACCTCAGAATGTAACTGTCTTTGGAAATAGGTCCTTAAAGGTGGTAATTAAGTTAAAATTAGACAGTTGTGGTAGCCCTTAATCGAATATGGCTGCTAGCCTTTTAAGAGGAAATTTGGAAATACAGATTTGACACCAGGCTGGTGCATGAACAGAGACAACCATGGGAAGAGAGTGAGATGATCATCTGAAAGCAGAGAGGTGTGTAACAGATCCTTACCAAAGGATCAAGAAAACCAATCTACCCTTCAGAACTGTGGAAAAATAAATTTCTGCTGTTTAAGCCACCCAGACTGTGGTATTGTTATGACAGCCCTAGCAACGTAATACACATGATAAAATTGCTGGGGTGCTAGGCACTGTGGTTCACACAGGTACTTTCAGCACTTTGGGAGGCCAAGACAGGAGGATCAGGAGTTTGAGACCAGCCTGGGCAACATAACTAGATCCTGTCTCCACAAAAAAATTAAAATAAAAAAAATTAGCCAGGCGTGGTGGTGGGCCTGTAGTGTCAGCTACTTGGGAGGCTGAAGCAGGAGGATTGCTTGAGCCAAGGAGTTCAAGATTATAGCAAGCTATTATTGTGTTTGTAAATTGCCACTGCACTTCAGCCTGGGCAATACAGTGAGACTTGGTCTCAAAAAGTTTTTTTCTTCAATAAAAAATTTAAAAATAAAGATTGCCAGGGAGTGTTGAGTTCTGAGTGATTGTGATCATGAATTTTAACAGAAAGTAATAACCCTACTCATGTGATTTTTTTTCCAGCAGCAAGCTTGGTTTCAAACAAAGAAAAGCAAATGGTAGAGTTCATCCCAGGGAACTTTCCAATGAATATATTGGAGAAACAGTCACTGAAGCTATTTGCATTATCCCATATAAATCATAAAACACCCTCCAAGGCAGAAAATTAGAAGTCATCTGATTGGTCGCAACTTATGTTAATTCTACCTTTTCACCCCCTTATGCTTTCTACCATCCAAATTCAATACTTAGCTGGATTACCGCACTAGCTGTGTGTTCTATTCCCAATCTCTACCTCCACCAAGCCATTTCCATCATGCATTTTTTTTTTTTTTTGAAACGGAGTTTCGCTCTTGTTGCCCAGGCTGGAGTACAATGGCGTGATCTCGGCTCACCGCAACCTCTGCCTCCCGGGTTCAAGCAATTCTCCTGCCTCAGCCTCCTAAGTAGCTGGGATTACAGGCATGCGCCACCAAGCCTGGCTAATTTTTTTGTATTTTTATTAGAGATGGGGTTTCTCCATGTTGGTCAGGCTGGTCTCAAACTCTCGACCTCAGGTGATCTGCCTGCCTCGGCCTCCCAAAGTGCTAGGATTGCAGACATGAGCCACTGCACCGGCCCTCTTTTTTATTATTATTATTATACTTAAAGTTCTGGGATACATGTGCAGAACCTGCAGGTTTGTTACATAGGTATACACGTGCCATGGTGGTTTGCTGCACCCATCAACCTGTTATCTACATTAGGTATTTCTCCCAGTGCTATCCCTCCCCTAGGCCCCTACCCCCCAACAGGCCCTAGTGTGTTCTCCTCCCTGTGTCCACGTGTTCTCACTGTTCAACTCCCACTTATAGGTGAGAACATACAGTGTTTGGTTTTCTGCTCCTGTGTTAGTTTGCTGAGAATGATAGTTTCCAGCTTCATCTATGTCCCTGCAAAGGACATGAACTCATCATTTACATGGTTGCATAGTATTCCATGGTGTATATATGCCACATCTCCTTTATCCAGTCTATCATTGATGGGCATCTGGGTGGGTTCCAAGTCTTTGCTATTGTAAATAGTGCTGCGATAAACATATGTGTGTATGTGTCTTTATAGTAGAATGATTTATAATTCTTTCAGTATATACCCAGTAATGGGATTGCTGGGTCAAATGGTATTTCTGGTTCTAGATCCCTGAGGAATCGCCACACTGTCTTCCACAATGGTTGAACTAATTTACACTCCCACCAACAGTGTGAAAGAGTTCCTATTTCTCCACATCCTCTCCAGCATCTGTTGTTTCCTGACTTTTTAATGATCGCCATTCTAACTGGCTTGAGATGGAATCTCATTGTGGTTTTGATTTGCATTTCTCTAATGACCAGTGATGATGAGCTTTTTTTCTTATATTTGTTGGCCGCATAAATGTCTTCTTTTGAGAAGTGTCTGTTCATATCCTTCACCCACTTTTTGATGGGGTTGTTTATTTTTTCTTGTAAATTTGTTTAAGTTCCTTCTAGATTCTGGATATTAGCCCTTTGTCAGATGGATAGATTGCAAAAATTGTCTCCCATTCTGCAGGCTGCCTGTTCACTCTGATGATAGTTTCTTTCGCTGTGCAGAAGCTATTTAGTTTAATTGGATCCCATTTGTCAATTTTGGCTTTTGTTGCCATTGCTTTTGGTGTTTTAGTCATAAAGTCTTTGTCCATGCCTGTGTCCTGAATGGTATTGCCTAGGTTTTCTTCTAGGGTTTTTATGGTTTTAGGTCTTAAAGTCGTTAATCCATATTTTTTTTTTTTTTTTCCTCTGTCGCCCAGGCTGGAGTTGGAGTGTAGTGTAGTGGCTCGATCTCGGCTCACTGCAAGCTCCGCCTTCCCAGTTCATGCCATTCTCCCGCCTCAGCCTCCTGAGTAGCTGGCACTACAGGCGCCTGCCGCCACGCCCGGCTAATTTTGTTTTTGTATTTTTAGTAGAGACGGGGTTTCACTGTGTTAGCCAGGATGATCTCAATCTCCTGACGTCGTGATCCACCCACCTTGGCCTCCCAAAGTGCTGGGATTACAGGCATGAGCCACCGTGCCGGGCCTTTACTTCATCTTGAGTTAATTTTTGTATAAGGTGTAAGGAAGGGGTCCAGTTTTCTAAACACGGCTAGCCAGTTTTCCCAACACCATTTATTAAATAGGGAATCCTTTCCCCATTGTTTGCTTTTGTCAGGTTTGTTAAAGATCAGATGGTTGTAGATGTGTGACGTTATTTCTGAGGCCTCTGTTCTGTTCCATTGGTCTATACATCTGTTTTGGTATCATTACCAATGCATTTCTTTTTTTTCTTTCTTTCCTTTTTAAAGAGATGGGGTCTTGTTCTGTTGCCCAGGCTGTTGTGCGATGGTACAGTCACAGTTCACTGCAGCTTCAAACTCCTGGGCTCAAGCAATCCTCCTGCCTAGGCCTCCCAAGTAGGCAGGATTACAGGTGCACCACTATGCTTGGCTTCATCGTGTTTTTCATTATTCCACTAATTAAAAATTTTCAATGGCTCCCCATTACTGATACAGTTTTATAAAAGCTACACTTCTTATAGGGTCATGCAAGACCTTTCGTGTTCTAGTCTCTGCCTACTTCTTCAGCCTTTTCTCTCTTTTCTTCCCCATTCTCAAATATCCTACCCTCTAACGATACTAAAATACTATCAACTTCTTAAACAATCACAAGATCGTTCCCTCTGCCTGTAATTCCTGCCACCCACTTGCTGGCAAGGCAAACTATGAATTTGCTCAAGGATCACCTCTTATGAAGCTTTTCCTGACTTCTCAGGCAAGGTTGAGAAACAGCACTTTACCTCACTCAACAATTGGATAAAACAGAGCCCCAGGACCTCTATTACAGATATAAGACAGGGACTGTGCATAACGTCCAGGTTGGCAATGATGTGTTTTGTTACATGTGTGATTATGAACATCTCTGGGTGGCCAATTAGCCTCTGTTGACAAAAAAGATCAAGAACTATGATGACTATGATGGTAACAGTTATAGGTTTTCAAAGAGAAAAGTTACATGTTTCAAGGCTGGGCATGGTGGCTCATGCCTATAATCTCAGCACTTTGGGAGGCCGAGGCAGGCGGATCACGAGGTCAGGAGATCAAGACCATCCTGGCTAACACGGCGAAACCCCGTCTCTACTAAAAATACAAAAAATTAGCCGGGCATGGTGGCAGGTGCCTGTAGTTCCAGCTACTTGGGAGGCTGAGGCAGAAGAATGGTGTGAATCCGAGAGGCGGAGGTTGCAGTGAGTCGAGACCACGCCACTGCACTCCAGCCTGGGTGACAGAGCAAGACTCTGTCTCAAAAAAAAAAAAAAAAAGAAAAAAAAGAAAACTTACATGTTTCTACAACACTGCCTTGGCCAATGGCTGTATTTTATTTGTAGCACCTACTGTGCTGTGTTAAAATGAATATGGTCTTTAGTAAGCCTAGTCCTACATTATACATTTACTGTTTATAGGAATGTTGCTGACATTTCCGAGCTTCAGTTTCACATCTGTAGTGTGGGGATATCTATTTTACAAGACTGTTTTAAAACTTAAAGATAATTGTACATTACAATGCCTATCTTTTCATTTGTTGCCTTCAATTTCTTCACACTCACAGTTTTATTTTGGCATCCTTTTGCTTCTCAAATGTCCTCTGAGATTCAAGTTAACCATTACCGTTTTACAAATTCCAAATTCAAAGGTTTCTGACTCATACATAGATTAGAGCAATAGTAATAGCAGTGCTTAAGCAGGTCCCCCTGGCAATCTTTCTCCACCTTTCTCCTCAACAGTATCAGCAGCCACTATTTCCAGGTATGAAAAGTTCAGAGATATTATTATAATCATTTATTAATTTATTTATTTTTTGAAACAGTGTCTCGCTCTGTCACCCAGGTTGGAGTGCAATGGCACAATCTTGTCTCACTGCAACCTTCACCTCCTGGGTTCAAGCAATTCTCCTGCCTCAGCGTCCTGAGTAGCTGGGACTACAGGTGCGCCACTACACCTGGCTAACTTTTCTACTTTTAGTAGAGATGGGGTTTCACCATGTTGGTCAGGTTGGACTCGAACTCCTGGCCTCAAGTTATCCATCTGCCTCGGTCTCTCAAAATGCTGGGTTTACAGGCGCAAGCCACCTTGCCTGTTCAGAGATATTAAATTGCGCATATGCACCACAGACATTTCTGTGAGCAATGAAAAGAATTCAACAAGTATTTATATACTAACAAGAATATGACACAATAAGATAGTTAACTTGGTTAAGCAACTGTGAAACACTTATTACACTTCAGGCACTTTGTTAAAAGATAACGAATAATTTTTTTTTTTTGAGTCTTGCTCTGTCACCCAGGCTGCAGCGCAATGGCTCAATCTCTGCTCACTGCAACCTCCGTCTCCCTGGTTCAAGCAATTCTCCTGCCTCAGCCTCCAGAGTAGCTAGTACTAGAGGTGCACGCCACCATGCCCAGCTAATTTTTGTATTTTTAGTAGAGCCAGGGTTTCGCCATGTTGGCCAGGCTGGTCTCGAACGCCTGACCTCAGGTGATCCACCTGGTTCGGCTTCCCTAAGTGCTGGGATAACAGGTGGGAGCCATTGTGCCCAGCATGAATAATCAGTTTTAAAAACCCAATGTGTCGGTTGGGCACATGATGGCGCCACTGCACTCCAGCCTGGGTGACAGCGAGACTCGATCTCAAAAAAAAAAACAATGTGTCTTCACCGTAGCCTATACAAATTGCAGATATTAAAATGTGAATGGGAGCTGGGCATGGTGGCTCATGCCTGTAATCCCAGCACTTTGGGAGGCCAAGGCAGGCGGATGGCTTGAGCCCAGGAATTGGAGGCCAGCCTGGGCAACATGGCGAAAACTTGTCTCTACAAAAAAATACAAAAATCAGTTGAGCATGGAGGTTGAGGTTGCAGTGAGGCAAGATGGCACCACTGCAATCCAGCCTGAGCAACAGAGGAAGACTCTGTCTCAAAAAAAAAAAAAAAAAAAAAAGTGAATCATCTAACAAAATATAGTAATTTTTGTTAATGAGGAAAAACATTTAATGCTGGCAAATAAGACTGCCACTCTGATACATCAGTCTTGAAATTTTGCACTACCTTTCTGGAAAGCCATTTATTATCAGAATATTTAAATGTTACAGTTACAGCTTTCAGCTCTAAATTCTATTTATCTATCTCAATACATTTGTTATTCATTTCATTTTAGAGATAGGGTCTCACTATGTTGCCCAGGCTGGTCTCACACTCTTGGCATCAAGCAATCCTCCTACCTCAGCCTCCCGAAGTGCTGGGGTTTCAGGTTGAGCCACCACACACAGCAAAAAAAAAAATTGAGACATTGTTCTGTTCCCCAGCCAGGAATGTAGTGGCACAATCATAGCTCACTGCAGCCTCAAGCTCCTGGGCTCAATATCTCAATATATTTTCAAAAAGCGTATGTATAAGGAGACTAAAAGAAAAAAAAAATGAAGATTATCTCGTTAATGTGAAATAGTGAATAATGGGATTGAATTTTTTTTTCTATATATTTAACAGTCAACAAGATTTCTTTTTTGGCGGGGGTTAATCCATCGCTGCAAGCATTTATCCTTTCTTTGTGTTACAAACAATCCAATTGTAGTATTTTAGCTAATTTTTTCTTGAGACAGGGTCTTCCTCTGTGGCCCAGCCTGGAGTGTCGTGGCACAACCACAGCTCACTGCAGCCTCAACCTCCCCAGCTCAAGCCATCCTTCTGCCTCAGTCTCCCAAGCAGCTAGGACTACAGGTGCACACCATGGGCCTGGCCAATTTTTTTATTTTTTGTAGAGAGTTCTCACTATGTTGCCCAAGCTGGTCTCCAATTCTTAGGCTTCCCAAAGTGTTGGGATTGCAAGCGTTAGCCAGTGCGCCAGGCCATCTTTCAGCTATTTATTTTTATTTTTTTGAGATGGAGTCTTGCTCTGTCGCCAGGCTGGAGTGCAGTGGCACAACCTCAGCTCACTGCAATCTCCGACTCCCTGGTTCAAGTGATTCTCTTCCTGCCTCAGCCTCCCGAGTAGCTGGAATTAAAGGCATGTGCCACCATGCCCAGCTAATTTTTCTATTTTTTAGTAGAGATGGGGTTTCACCGTATTGGCCAGGATGGTCTCGATCTCCTGACCTCGTGATCCGCCTGCCTAGACCTCCCAAAGTGCTGGGATTACAGGCGTGAGCCACCGCACTCAGCCTCAGCTATTTTTAAATGTTCAATAAATTATTGTTGACCGTACTCACCCAAGATTTCTGTATTATACAGCAATTCAATCTCAGGTCCATCTCATCACTGGCTGTAACTGGACAGTTCCTTAAATGTTTCCTCAAATATAAAATAGTTCCAACCGTATAGAGTGCTGTATACTGTGTCACCAAATTCATATTGTATAGGGTACTGTATTACACTGCTATATACAGTATGTATTTAGAAACACAAAGTTTTTGACTATTTTTATTATATTCAGAAAGCGAACATCTTCAACTGGTAAATTATATGGTATATTAAATTATTTTCAAAAATGATATTTTTATTTATATTATTATATGTATTTTTTGAGATGGTGTCTCACTCCCATCATGCAGGCTGGAGAGCAGTGGCACGATCTCAGCTCACTGCAACCTCCACCACCTGGGTTCAAGCAATTCTCCTTCCTCAGCCTTCCCAGTAGCTAGGATTACAGGCATGCATGACCAAGCCTGGCTAAATTTTTTTTGCTAATTTTTATATTTTTAGTAGAGATGGGGTTTCACCATATTGGCCAGGCTGGTCTCGAACTCCTGACCTTGTCATCCGCCCACCTTGGCCTCCCAAAGTGCTGAGATTACAGGCGTAAGCCACCACGCCCGGCTAATTTTTGTATTTTTAGTAGAGATGGGGTTTCTCCATGTTGGCCAGGCTGGTCTGGAACTCCTGATCTCAGGTGATCTTCTGCCTAAGCCTCCCAAAGTGATGGGATTACAGAAGTGAGCCACCGTGTGGGCCTCAGCCATACAACTTTGACAAAGTTCTTTGTGTGTCTTCCCAGTCAATCCTGGTTTCTCCTTTATTCCTGTTCCCACAGACGCGATTCTGATTTTTTTCCCCACCTAAATTTTCTTTTTCTGTCACCCAGGCTGGAGTGCAGTGACACAATCTCGACTTACTGCAGCCTCCACCTCCTGGGTGCAAGCGATTCTCCTGCCTCAGCCTCCCGAGTAGCTGGGATTACAGGCCTCACCAATGCACCCGGCTAATTTTATGTATTTTCAGTGGAGACAGGGTTTCACCATGTTGGTTGGGCTGGTCTTGAACTCCTGGCCTCAAGTGATCTGCCCGCCTCAGCCTCCCAAAGTGCTGGGATTACAGGCGTGAGCCACCCCGCCTGGCCATATATTATTATTATTTTAGATAGGGTCTCGCTATGTTGCCCAAGCTGGACTCAAGCAATATTCCTGAAAAGCTGGGACTACATGCAAGCACCACAGCACCCTGCCAAAATAGCTAAAAAATACACCTTCCTGTAACAGCTCTGATAAATATCTTTCACTTCGTTTATTTTTCTTTTTTGAGATGCAGTCTCCCAGGCTGGAGTGCAGCGGCATGCTCTCGGCTCACTGCAACCTCCGCTTCATTGCAACCTCTGCCTCTGAGGTTCAGGCGATCCTCCCACCTCAGCGTCCCAAGTAGCTGGGATTGCAAGCCTGCGCCAACATACCCAGCTAATTTTTTTTGTATTAGTAGAGACGGGTTTTATCACCTTGGCCAAGCTGGTCTTGAACTCCTGACCTCAAGTGATCTGCCCGCCTTGGACTCCCAAAGTGTTGGGATTACAGGCATGAGCCACCGCACCCGGCCTCTTTTACTTCGCTTAAATGTCCAATTTTAGTAGTAAAATCCCGGAAAATGTTTTTAGGAGTATGTTTAACTGAAAAGCTCATATTTTCTTTCATTTTTGGGCAATTCTTAAGGTAAGCAAACTAATGTTGCATGATAAAGCCCCCATCAAGTATCTCATACTTAAGCAAAGACCTCAAATCATTGTGGCTTTATTGCAGCTTTCCTTCAAAATATCATCTGTGACTGAGGAAATCCCTATCTTCCTATCAGACTAATGAAAACACAGGACAGCAATTAGACTTTTAAGTATTGGGGGGTTTAGAGCCCTAGATATTCTATATGCAGACTACTCATGTTTGTTTGTTGTAATAAAGACTGGTCCAAAGGCTCACTTTCACAGAAGCTACAGTTTTTCAGTTCCAGGACCAGGTAAAGATGGGCAGCTCCGTGATCCATAAAATCCAAGGGTGACGACTCAGGATTAGGACCATTTCTTGGTGACATTGAGATGGTCGAGCTGGTCCGCAATGAATCTATGCGGGGGGAACTTGGAAGTGGCTGCCGCCTTTATGGCCTCGAAGGCCTCCCTCCTGCGCACCGCGGCGTGGCCGCGCTCCTGCTCCCGGGTCATGTAGGGCATGCTCAGCCAGTAATGGTTCTCCGCCTCGATCTCCAGGCGGCGGATCATGTTCTGCTTGGCGCGCAACGACACGAACCGCGGCCGCCGGTGCTTCCCGATCCACTGACGGCCAGGAATGCGGCCGCGGCAGAGGAGCGCAGTCAGGAACATGGTGCCTGCGGAAGAGAGGGACGGGCTTTGCGGAGGCGAACTGGCGCGGCCGGACCTGGAGAGAGCAGCGGGCGCGCGCTCCAGCTCACGCCTACGGGAGTTCCCCCACCGCCTCCCCTCCAGAGAAGCGGGGACCCCAGGTAAGGCCAGCAGGCGAAGAAGTAGCTTCCTAGAGAACCGAATTCGCACAGCTACTCACCGGCCGCGTTGCTCAACACTCCGCGTCTCCGCGGCCGCCCGCAGACGCTGTGGCGTAAGCGCACCAGTCTCGCGGGGTCTCCTGGGGCCTCAGCGAGAGACTTCGGCTCTCGCGAGAGAGGACTGCGCCTGCGCAGAGCCGAGGACGCGTCCGGCGCCGAGATTCAAACTAGTGGCGGGAGGCTGTGAGCTGAGCGGCGGCCGTCTGCGTACGCCTGGAGTCCTTCCCCGCTGTGCTCAGCATGGACCCTATCCGGAGCTTCTGCGGGAAGCTGCGGTCTCTGGCCAGCACGCTGGACTGCGAGACGGCCCGGCTGCAGCGAGCGCTGGACGGAGAGGAAAGCGGTGCGTGAGGCGGGCGGCCAGGGCACGATGCGTGGGGTGCGCCGCGGGCGGAGGGGCGTGGCGAGTGGACGGTATGTCCCACGGGAACCGCCAGGCACTGACGGCGTGGACGGCTGCCACCGAGGCGCAGGGCGGGTGCTGCGCGTCTCAATGCTCGGCGTTTGGCGTTAGCGTAGCTCCCGGGCCTGTTTATGGTTTATTCATAGGAACCCTTGTCGCGTGTCCGTTTCAGACCCATATACAACCCCAAGGCTCTCTTGAGATAATGAAAGTAGCACTATTACGTTATAAACAGAGACAGCAGCACTTAAGAATAAGAACCTAAATTAACAGATTGAGCTCATAATACATATACTAATTTATACGTGATATGCTTTCGTCACATACAATATGTGTGCTTGTCAATGAAATACCATGTAAACCTAAACAGTTTCTCTTAGAATCAAGCTATTTAACGTTGTTCTTTACACAATACTTTACACATATAGTGATTTTTTTCTCACTCAGGTGGTCCACAGTTGCAGTAAACCTCTGTGTTTTTCCCGCTAAACCATGTTGCCAACACAAACACTAGTACTCAACAGTGCTAGGGTTTAAAAAAATATGTGTATATAAATAAAGCAAAATTCACCATTCCCCTTTTTATTAGAGATTTTTTAAATTGTTGAAAAAGTAGTTCAGATTTTGGAATTATTTCATAAATGTCATAATTGTAATGTGCTTTAAAATATTACACCCTGCAGACTACTTTTACTTTAATTATATAATGAATGATCTCCAGTCACTTGAAAATGTCTATTTCTGCCGGGCGCGGTGGCTCACGCCTGTAATCCCAGCACTTTGGGAGGCTGAGGCGGGCGGATCACAAGGTCAGGAGATCGAGACCATCCTGGCTAACACGGTGAAACCCCGTCTCTACTAAAAATACAAAAAATTAGCCGGGCGTGGTGGCGGGCGCCGGTAGTCCCAGCTACTCGGGAGGCTGAGGTAGGAGAATGGCGTGAACCCGGGAGGCAGAACTTGCAGTGAGCCGAGATCCGCCACTGCACTCCAGCCTCGGCGACAGAGCAAGAGTCCGTCTCAAAAAGAAAAAAAGATTTGGCCGTGCACGGTGGCACACGCCTGTAATCCCAGCATTTTGGGAGGCCGAGGTGGGTGGATCGCCCGAGGTCAGGAGTTCAAGACCAGCCTGGCCAACGTGGTGAAACCTTGTCTCTACTAAAAATACAAAAAAATTAGCTGGACATAGTAGTGGGCGCCTGTAATCCCAGCTACTCGGAGGCCGAGGTGGGAGAATCGCTTGAACCCTGGAGGCGGAGGTTGCAGTGACCCGAGATGGCGCCACTGCACTCCAGCCTGAGCGACAGAGTGAGACTCCAACTAAGAAAGAAAAAATTGTCTTCAGATGGCCATTAGGAATGTGAAAAGACATCAGTTTCATTAGTCATCAAGGAAATGCAAATTTCATTAGTCATCAAGGAAATGCAAATTAAACCTCAATGTAGCACAGTTGCATACCCAGCAGGATAGCTAAAACGAAAAAGAGAAAATTACCAAGTGTTTGGAAAGATGTGGAACAAATGCACTTTTTGTTATTGTTGTTGGAGCAGTACGCACTTTTTTTCTTTTTTTAAAATTATTATTATACTTTTAAGTTCTAGGGTACATGCGCACAACGTGCAGGTTTCTTACATATGTATACATGCGCCATGTTGGTGTGCTGCACCCATTATCTCGTCATTTACATTAGGTATATCTCCTAATGCTATCCCTCCCCCCTTCCCCCACCCCATGACAGGCCCCAGTGTGTGATGTTCCCCTTCCTGTGTCCAAGTGTTCTCATTGTTCAGTTCCCACCTATGAGTGAGAACATGCGGTGTTTGGTTTTTTGTCCTTCCAATAGTTTGCTGAGAATGATGGTTTCCAGATTTATCCATGTCCCTACATAGGACATGAACTTATCCTTTTTTATGGCTGCACATGATGTATATGTGCCACATTTTCTTAATCCAGTCTATCATTGATGGACATTTGGGTTGGTTCCAAGTCTTTGCTATTGTGAATAGTGCAGCAGTAAACATAAGTGTGCATGTGTCTTTATAGCAGCATGATTTATAGTCCTTTGGGTATATACCCAGTGATGGGATGGCTGGGTCAAATGGTATTTTTAGTTCTAGATCCTTGAGGAATCGCCACACTGTCTTCCACAATGGTTGAACTAGTTTACATTCCTACCAACAGTGTAAAAGTGTTCCTATTTCTCCACATCCTCTCCAGCACCTGTTGTTTCCTGACTTTTTAATGATCGCCATTCTACTGGTGTGAGATGGTATCTCATTGTGGTTTTGATTTGCATTTCTCTGATGGCCAGTGATGATGAGCAGGAACAAATGCACTTCTTATGCACTGCTGGTGGGAGTGTGAACTGTAAAAATCATATTGGAAAACTAGCAGTATTTACTGAAGTTGAGCATATGCATAACATATAATCCAGCACTTTTTCTAAGTCTCTTAACATACAGAAATATGAATACATTGGTACCAAAGACATGTTCTAGGAAGTTCAAAGCAATAGTTCCAAACTAGGCACAATCCAAAGTGTTTCAACAATAGAATAAATAAATTTGGTATCATGCAGTGGAAATGCTACACAATAATGAACATGGATTAGATTATGAACGTGGAAGAATGTAACAGTTGAGTGAAAGAAGCCAGTCGCAAAAGAGTACATATTATTTGAGTCCATTAAATCAAGTTCATAAGTGACAAAACTACTTCATGGCGTTAGAAATCAGGGTAAGGTGGCTGGGTGCGGTGGCTCACGCCTATAATCCCAACACTTTGAGAGGCCGAGGCGGGTGGATCACTTAAGGTCAGGAGTTCAAGACCAGCCTCACCAACATGGTGAAACCCCCATCTCTATTAAAAATATAAAACTAGTCAGATGTAGTGGCGCACACCTGTAGTCCCAGCTACTTGGGAGACTGAGACAGGAGAATCGCTTGAATCCGGGAGGTGAAGGTTGCAGTGAGCCAAGATCGCACCATTGCACTCCAGCCTGGGCAACAAGAGCGAAACTCCATCTCAAAAAAAGAAAAAGAAATCAGGCTAAAGTTTACCCTTGGGGGGAAGGGAGAGACTATAAGAGGGCTTCTAGAGTTCTACTAAGGCTCTGTTTCTCCTTCTTTTTCTTGAGCTGAGGGCCAGTTGTGCAGGTATGCTCATTTTATAAAGTTCATTAAACTATATACTTAGGATTTGTATGCTTTTCGGTATGTATGTTATACAGTCATGTTACTTAATGGGGATACATTCTGAGCAACATTAGGCAATTTTGTTATTGTGCGAACATCATAGAGCATATGTAACACAAACGTAGATGATATGACCTACTGCATACCTAGGCTGTATGGTGTAGCCTGTCGCTCCTAGGCCACAAACCTGTATAGCATGCGACTGCATTGAATACTGTAAGCAACTGTAACATTATGGTAAGTATTTGTGTATCTAAACATAAAAAAGGTACAGTAAAAGTATGGTATTATCTTATGGTACCACTGTCATATGTGATCTATCATTGACCAAAATGTCATTATAAGGTATATGATTGTATACTATTCTTTTTCTTCCTCCTTTTCCTTACATTTATTGGACTTTTTTCTTTCAATATTCATATTGAAGACTTTGAAGATTATCCAAAGAGAATTTTATATGACCTTCATTCAGAAGTTCAGACTCTAAAGGTATCACTCCTACAATATTGATTTATTATTTTTCTGTGGCGAGTAATTTTTTTATCCTAAATAGATTTAGTCAGAAGTTAGAGAAATTAAAATGTACTTTCTTTATTCATAAAAGGATGATGTTAATATTCTTCTTGATAAAGCAAGATTGGAAAATCAAGAAGGCATTGATTTCATAAAGGCAACAAAAGTACTAATGGAAAAAAATTCAATGGATATTATGAAAATAAGAGAGTATTTCCAGAAGTATGGATATAGTCCACGTGTCAAGAAAAATTCAGGTTTGAATAACTTCATTTTATAGCATTTGTTTTAGTATTAAAGAAACAAGGCAGCATGATTAACTAAGACAACTGTAGCCTTGGCTATGGTTTTTAGTTCTAGCTCTGTCGTTATCTGACGCTTATTTGATAAATATTTAGTCAACTCTCACTGTGTGGTGTGCTTTTGGAGTGCTAATCAGGGGTGTAATATAAGGACAGTCCTTGTTCTCCTTTCCAAAATGCCAAATGAAAGCTAGCACAATGCTAGATTTAGCACATTTAGGCTAGATGGCCTATTTAAATGAAAAACTACAAGATAAATCTTCAAAACTTGGGATAGGTGGTTTCTAGTTAGCCCTGCCAATAAAAGCTGAGAGACCTCAAGGCATGTTATTTCATTTTTCTTGTTCACAGTGTTCTCTTCTATAGAATGAGATATTGGCTATAAAATTTGACGAAGTCCTTTTTTGATTCTAAAATTTTAATGAAGGGCAGTCTATCATAGTGGTTTAGAATTTGGAGCCAAAATGCCTGAGTTCAAATCTGTATTCCACCACTTAATAGCTGTATTATTATCTTTGTCAAGTTACTTAACCTTGTGCCTCAGTTTCTCATTTGTAAAGTGGGAATGTTTAGTATATCTATCTCATGAGATTGTATAAGGATTAAATAAGATAAAGTTGCTTACAGCAGTTCCTAGCATGTCAGTCACCCAAGATTAATTATTAACGGTTATTGTTATGCCCGTACCTCTGAATGACTAACTTCAGTGTCTTCATTTCTTTTTTTTTTTTTGAGATGGAGTCTCGCTCAGTCATGCAGTGGCACGATCTCGGCTCACTGCAAGCTCCACCTCCCGGGTTCAAGCCATTCTCCTGCCTCAGCCTCCTGAGTAGTTGGGACTACAGGGGCCCGCCACCACACCCAGCTAATTTTTTTGTATTTTTATTAGAGACGGGGTTTCACTGTGTTACCCAGAATGGTCTCGATCTCCTGACCTCGTGATCCACCTGTCTCGGCCTCCCAAAGTGCTGGGATTACAGGCGTGAGCCACAGCGCCTGGCCCAGTGTCTTCATTTCTATTATTGAATTGAACAAGTATGTATTGAGGATGTGTGTGGCAGGTAAGTTAAACAGTCCATGTGAGACGGGCACAGTGGCTCATGCCTGTTATCCCAGCAGTGTGGGAGATTGAGGTAGGAGGATCATTTGAGGCCAGGGCTACATAATGAGACTCTGTCTCTACAAAAAATTCTTTTACAAAATTAGCTGGGCATAGTGGTGCACACTTGGAGTCCCAGCTATTCAGGAGGCTGAGGCAGAAGGGATCCCTTAAGCCCACGATTTCAAGGCCGCAGTGAGCTACTATCACGCCACTGCATTCCAACCTGCATGACAGAGCAAGACCCTGTCTCAATAAATAAAATACATACATACATACATACCTACATACAAACAACCCATACCACCACCACCACCCCCGATGTGGAATCATAGAATTCAGCTGACTTTGGTGTGAAAGAGCCACAGATTCAAATACGGGCTCCACCAGTTATTACATGCGTGACCTTGGGTAATTTCTCTAAGTTGCTTTTTCCTCACTTATAAGATGGGGATAATAATATCTCCCTATGGAGTAGTGATAATGATGATTTATTAATCTCTGAAATGACAGCCCTGTGATAAATACATCAGTAGGTTTTTGGCAACTCTTGTAGCAAGAACTTTCTGTTCTCAAAAGTAACAGAAAGCATAATGCCAAAACAACTCAGTGACTCAGAAGCTCTTCAAGGGAACAAAAACTATGAAATCAAAATATAAAACTTTAGAGATTTAAACTCAAGGCTTTTAAAACAAAACAAACAAACAAGAAAGTATATAACCGGCCAGGCACGGTGGCTCATGCCTGTAATCCCAGCACTTTGGGAGGCCAAGGTGGGCAGATCACTTGAGGTCAGGAGTTCGAGACCAGCCTAGCCAACATGGTGAGACCCTGTCTCTACTAAAAATACGAAAATTAGCTGGGTTTGGTGGCGTGTGCCTGTAATCCCAGCTACTCGTTAGGCTCATACAGGAGAATTGTTTGAACCCAGGAGGCGGAGGTTGCCGTGAGCTGAGATTGCACCACCACACTCTAGCCTGGGTGACAAAGCAAGACTCCATCTCAAAAAAAAAAAAAAAAAAAAGTATATAACCTATTAATGGTTGAGAAACTGTATATCTTTGAAATGCTCACCTATTATTTTTCTCAACTAGGTGTTTTATATAGGTGTTCCAGACTAAGGATACAAACTTATCTTTATATAGCAGTCTTTGCTATTTAGCTGAGGCATCTGGAAGTTACAAATCTAAAATAATATCATACTCTGTGTTAAATCTGGAACACAGTTGATTCCATACTGTCATGAAATTTTAAAATATAGTTTCAGGCCAGGTGCAGTGGCTCACGCCTGTAATCCCAACACTTTGGGAGTCTGAGGCAGGCGGATCACTTGAGCCCAGGAGTTCAAGACCAGCCTGGGCAACATGGCAAAACCCCATCTCTACAAAAAGTACAAAAAATTATCGGCATGGTGGCACATGTCTGTAGTACCAGCTGCCTGGGAGGCTGAGGTAGGAGAATCACCTGAGCCCAGTGTTGTGGGTGTGACTAGCTGGGGCTAGTGTCTCAGGTGGTAAAGGAATTTACCGAGACAGTTGTAGGTAGAGAAAGGCAGATTTATTAGCGAAAGTATGAAAATACATTGCAAGGTTGCAATGGGCAGTACAGCAGAGAAGCGGCTGTCTGCAAAGAGGCAGAGGCCGAAGGGAAGTTTTATAGGGTCATGCTGGAGGCGGGCTAGGTACAGAACAAGGTTGTTGTGACCAGGCATGGTGGCTCACATGGGTAATCCCAGCACGTTGGGAGGCCGAGGTGGGCAGATCACTTGAGCTCAGGAGTTCTAGACCTGTCTAGGCAACATGGTGAAACCCTGTCTCTACCAAAAATACAAAAAATTAGCTGGGCATGGTGGTGCGTGCCTATAGTCCCAGCTTTGGAGGTTGAGGCGGCAGTGAGCCGAGATTGCCACTGCACTCCAGCCTGGGGGACAAAGTGAGACCCTGACTCAAAAAATAAAAATAATAAAAAAAAAGAAACAAAGTTGTTGTGCCTGCAGGTTGTTTGTGATTAGCCTTTTCTCAGAACAGTTGTTCATTGTTCTCCCCAACCTGGGGCCTTCCCCCATTGTTGCCTACTTATCTGTGATTGTGCCACTGCACTCCAGCCTGGGCAACAGTCAAAGCTACAGAAAATATATTCTGATGCTCACTGAAGTCTGAGAAAGAAAAAAAAAAGAAACCAAGAAAATATTACGAAAAACTAGTAAATCACATTAAGGATATAAGAAAATTGGACTTTTATTTGTGAATATTAATTTTTCATCTTGTAACACTTTAACTTGCTTTCCTTCTCTAATTAATGTATAATCACAATGGGATATGGGTGCACAAGAGATACATGTCAGAACTTTATTAAAGGGACAATTGAAATAACATTTCAGCTGAGTGTGGTGGCTCATGCCTGAAATCCCATCACTTTGGGGGGCCAAGGCAGGAGGATCATTTGAGCCCAGGAGTTTGACACCAGCCTGGGCAACATGATGAGACCCCATCTCTACAAAAAAAAAATTTAAAAATTAGCTGAGCATGGTGGCACACCTGTAGTCCCAGCTACCCCAGGGTCTGAGATGGGACGATCACTTGAGCCCAGGAGGTCCAGGCTGCAGTGAGCTGTGATCACACCTCTGTACTCCAGCCTGGGTGGCAGAGCGAGACCCTGTCTCAATAAATACTAAATAAATAAAATGTTTAGACAATCGGAACTTTTGCTGATTTGGGAAATTTCAGATAAGCTGTTTTCTGTTGTTTTTGTAAACGTGAAATTTTCCATTTTGAGTTTGACCAGAATATTCTGATTTTGCCTCCTAGTACACGAGCAAGAAGCCATTAACTCTGACCCAGAGTTGTCTAATTGTGAAAATTTTCAGAAGACTGATGTGAAAGATGATCTGTCTGATCCTCCTGTTGCAAGCAGTTGTATTTCTGAGAAGTCTCCACGTAGTCCACAACTTTCAGATTTTGGACTTGAGCGGTACATCGTATCCCAAGTTCTACCAAACCCTCCACAGGCAGTGAACAACTATAAGGAAGAGCCCATAATTGTAACCCCACCTACCAAACAGTCACTAGTAAAAGTACTAAAAACTCCAAAATGTGCACTAAAAATGGATGATTTTGAGTGTGTAACTCCTAAATTAGAACACTTTGGTATCTCTGAATATACTATGTGTTTAAATGAAGATTACACAATGGGACTTAAAAACGTGAGGAATAATAAAAGGTAAGCAGCTCTGTTAAAAGGCATATTTTATCTAGCTTTCTAAACCTTTTGTATTTATTGATTTTTTTTCCAGAAGAAATATAATGTTTCAGACAACATTTTTGCTTTAAAAAGTTTTCAGATATTTATTTATTTTATTTCAATAGGTTTTAGGGGAACAGATGGTGTTTGGTTACATCAATAAGTTCTTTTTTTTTTTGAGATGGAGGCTTGCTCTGTCACCCAGGCTGGAGTGCAGTGGCGCGATCTGAGCTCACTGCAAACTCTGCCTCCTGGGTTCATGCCATTCTCCTGCCTCAGCCTCCCGAGTAGCTGGGAATACAGGCGCCAGCCACCATGCCTGGCTAATTTTTTTGTATTTTTAGTAGAGACGGGGTTTCACCATGTTAGCCAGGATGGTCTTGAACTCCTGACCTCATGATCCGCCCGCCTGGGCCTCCCAAAGTGCTGGGATTACAGGCGTGAGCCACCGCACCCGGCCAATAAGTTCTTTAGTGGTAAGGTTTTCAGATACTTTGTATTACAGATCTTCTCGAATCACCAATACTATCAATAAAGTGTGAGCTGTCGGTTTCTTCAGGTGAGAGACTATAGAAGTGATAAGGGCCTGAAAAAAAGATATTTGTAGGGATAGAAAAGAGGGAATAAAATTAAAGGGGTAAAATTAGTAAGAACTTGTGATTGATTTGCTATGGAGACACGGGAAAAGAGGATGATCTAGGATAAACCCCAAGTTTCTGTTTTGTTGCTTGGGATGATGTTAGAACAAGAAAAGAATACCTGGAGTATGGGAGGATAGGTGATGTGTTTACATGTTGGTTTTGACATTGTTAGTGCCTCTTCATGCTTAGGCATTCTAGTATCAGTTTAAAGCTCAGTGAAGAATTTGGTGCTAAACTAGATTTGGGAGTCATTAGCATGGAAATGGTGATTAAAACCGTAAGAGTTACAATGAAAATACCACTTATCAAAGTAGCCAAGCAATGTCTATAGATAAATACTTATCATTAAAAACTGTTACTATTAAAGAAGGAAAATAAACATTCATGTCAAAGAAAAAAACCCCACAACTCTGGGGGAAAAAACACTAAAGATAAAATTTTAATCCAAAAGATTTTTAAAAGAGTAGAATTGATAAACCTAAGAACTGGTCCTTATCTAAACATAAATACAAATAAGAGCATTAAGAACTAAGGACTATATTGTGTGTTTTGTTTGTTTGTTTTGTTTTGTTTTCCAGATGGTCTTGTTCTGTCCCCTAGGCTGGAGTGCAATGGCTCGATCTCAGCTCACTGCAAACTCCACCACTGAGTTCAAGTGATTCTTGTGCCTCAGCCACCTAAGTAGCTGGAATTGCAGGCGCACACCACTACATTTGGCTAATTTTTGTATTTTTAGTAGAGACAGGCTTTCACCATGTTGGCCAGGCTGGTCTTGAACTCCTGGCCTCAAGTGATCCACCTGCCTCGGCCTCCCAAAGTGCTGGGTTTACAGGCGTGAGCCACTGTGCCTGGCCTATGTTTTTATTTTTCTAAGCTGTCAGAAAATATCATAGGGTATAGTATTGGGAAATTTGAAAATTTCAGATAAAGTTTTGGAAAATAATACAAAATGATAAAAATTGACCTGAAGTAGAAAACCTGGGTAGACCAGTAATCAGAGAAGAAAACTGAAAAGTTATCAGATAACAGGCCAGGCACAGTGGATCGCTTGACGTTAGAAGTTCAAGACCAGCCTGGCCAACAGGATGAAACCCTCTCTACTAAAAATATAAAATTAGCTGGGTTTGGTGGAGGGCACCTATAATCCCAGCTACTTGGAAGGCTGAAGCAGGAGAATTGCTTGAACCCAGGAGGCAGAGGTTGCAGTAAGCTGAGATCACACAACTGCACTCCAGCCTAGACAACAAGAGCAAAACTCTCCCCAAAAAAAAAAAAAGTTATTAGATAACAAGCTCCAAAAAGCTCTGAGCATAGATGGTGTTCTGGATGAATCCTTTCTAATGTTATGTCACGTCATGTTATTGTTTTGAGACAAGGTCTTGCTCTGTTCCCAGGCTGGTGTGCACTGGGGCAATCTCAGCTCACTGCAACCTGCGCCTCCTGAGTTTAAGTGATTCTGGAGCCTCAGCCACCTGAGTAGCTGGGACTGCAGGCATGAGCCACCATGCCTGGCTAATTTTTCTATTTTTAGTAGAGATGGGGTTTTGCCACGTTGCCCAGACTGCTCTTGAACTCCTGGGCTCAAGTAATCCACCTGCCTCAGCCTCCCAGAGTGCTGGGATTACAGGTGTGAGCTACCACGCCCAGCCTAACATCATTCTTGATGCTCTGGCCAGTGTAATGAGATAGGAAATAAGAAATATTTCTGTGTTGCACTTCTAGGCCATTTTGTACCTAGGCAACTCAAGAAAATCACATGAAAAACGTATAGAAATAATAAAATTCAAGTAAGAGGCTGATAGAAGATATATATTTTATATAGTTACACAGGGCAACTCTTTCTTTCTTTATGTATTTATTTATTTATTTTTAGAGACAGGTTCTTAGTCTGTCACCCAGGTTGGAGTGCAGAGGCATCATGATAGCTCACTGCAGCTTCGACTTCCTAGACTCAAGCAGTCCTCCTGCCTCAGCTTCCCAAGGAGTAGGTGGGACTACAGGTGTGGACCACCATGCCTGCCTATTTTTTTTTTTTTTTAACTTTGTGTAAAGACAGGGTCTCACTGTGTTGCCCAGGCTAGTCTCTAAGTCCTGGCCTCAAGTGATCCTGAAGGTATTTTTGAAGTAAAGATGATTCAGTAAATTATACTGGAACAATTAGTTAACTGGAAAAAAAATCAAGTCATCTCTGCCTCAAGTCAACATAAAATATAGATAGATCAAAAAGATAAATATTTAGATAAATTATTTAAAAAATAAAAGAAAATATAGATAAGTTATCTGTTTAAACAGTGAAAGAGTATACTGCAATTACCAATATGTTTGTAATTGCAAGAAACTTGTAAATTAATTGACATGATTAGACATCTTAACGATATTTGTTTATTCTATTCAGAAATATGGAAGGGAACATGAGTCAGGCATGGTGATTCATGCCTTAGTTCCACCTGCTTGGGAGGCTGAGCTGGGAGAATCACGTGAACCCAGGAGTTTGAAACCAGCCTGCGCAACATAGCTAGATCCCGCCTCTAAAAAAATAAAAATAAAATAAGTAGACTGGAACATGAAGCATATAAAGGGCAAAAAAGAAACCAAGAAAATAATTGCATTGAGGGCTATTACACACATACTGATAAGAAACCACTAACACCAAAAGCAGCCTAGGCAATGGACAGGAATAGATATGACTAATAAATATTTTAAAAACAGTTTTGTCTATCAAAATAGTACAAAGCATATTTGTTTTAACTGTTAGAAGAGTACAATGAAACGTGTGTTCATATATCATTGTCAGGAATGTATCATGGAAAGAGTTGATTCTTAACTGTTTAAAACCTTTTACCTAGGTAAATGACTATTTTACCTCTACGAAAACTTAACAAACATTTTGGCACAGTAGTGTTTATTACAGCCTTATTTTAAATGGGGAGAATTGGAAAGAACCAAAATAACAGTAGAAAGTAGATAAATTATGGCATGACATCAAAGCTAGAAATCATACTAAAGAATATGGATAGATTTAATCACAAACAAAATTTAAACCACTGTATCATAAAATATTTGACCAACGACAAAGCAGGAAAAGTGTTATAACATGATAAATATATGTGCATATATATGTTATATAGATACATAACATGTTTTAAAAACCCATATGCAGTAATTAGTGAAAGACAGACATCCCAATATTTAAAACAAGCAAAGACATGAATTGACAAAAGAAGAGGCCGGGCGCAGTGGCTCACGCCTGTAATCCCAACACTTTGGGAGGCCAAGGTGGGTGGATCACTTGAGGTCAGGAGTTCGAGACCAGCCTAGCCAACATGGTGAAACCCTGGCTCTACTAAAAATACACAAATTAGCCGGGCGTGGTGACGGGCGCCTGTAGTCCCAGCTACTCGTTAGGCTCATAGAGAAGAATTGTTTGAACCCAGGAGATGGAGGTTGCAGTGAGCTGAGATCGTGCCACTGCACTCCAGCTTAGGTGACACAATGAGACTCCATCTCAAAACAAAAAAACCCCAGAAGAAATACAATTGACCAATAAGCATATGAACACTTTTAGCCTTGCAGGTAATGAAGGAAATTCAAATAAAAAAATGAGATGTCATTTTTCAACTATCCAGATGCATATTTGGCTAAAACATATCCAGATGTTTTTATTTCCAAGTTTTAACTAGGCTTATTAATGTTAAGAGAGAGAATACCAAAAAAGGCAGGTTATATTCAGTGTTGATAAGACATAAGAAAATGCTTTTATAATGCTGGTGGCCACTGGTGAATCTTTCTTAGGGAAAATTGTCAGTGTATATAAAAGCCTTTATGAAATTTTACTTAAATGAACAAATTCAAGGAAAACAAAGTGTGCATATAGTGTTATATATATAACACTATTATTTCATTTATAGTTCCAAAGTTCAAAAGCACAAAAATTATATTAAGAGTACACAAGTAGTTAAAGTACCAAGCAAATCTAGACAGAAATTTCCCTCTGTAGGGCAGAGATGGGTACCAAGTTGGGAAGCTTCCATAGAGGACTACACAGGTACTAGTAGTATTCTTTCTTTCTTTTTATTTTTAGAGACAGGGTCTCACTGTCATATTTTGGTTCTTTCCAATTTTCCCCTATTATAAATAAGCTGTGATAAATACTACTGTGCCAAAATGTTTGTTGAGTTTTCTTAGAGGTAAAATGACCGGGTAAAAGGTTTTAGACATTTACAAATCAACTCTTTCCATGAAACATTCCCAACACCCAGGCTAGAGTGCAGTGGCAGGATGATAGCTCACTGCAGCTATGAACTGGGTTCGAGTGGTTCTTCCACCTCGGCCTCCTGCGTAGCTGAGGCTACAGGTATGTGCCGCAACTCCCAGCTAATTTTAATTTTTTTTATTTTTTGTAGAGATGGGGTCTTGCTATGTTGCGCAGCCTGATCTCCAACTCATAGCCTGAAGAGATCCTCCCACTTTGGCCCTGCAACAGGCATAAGCCACTATGCCCAGCCCTTTTATATTTAGAACTTTTGTACAACATATATATTCTTTTGTATATGTGCCATACTGTATACACACTTTTAAAAAAATGTTTTACACAATGACCACGCGTAGTGGCTCACACCTGTAATCCACACCTGTAATCCCAGCACTTTGGGAGGTCAAGGTGGGTGGATCACCTGAGGTCAGGAGTTCGAGACCAGCCTGGCCAACATGGTGAAACCCTGTCTCTACCAAAAAAATACAAACATTAGCCAGGCGCAGTGGTGTACGCCTGTAGTCCCAGCTACTCGGGAGGCTTAGGTGGGAGAATCACTTGAACCTGGGAGGTGGAGGTTGCAATGAGCCGAGATAGCACCACTGCACTTCAGCCTGGCGGCAGAGCAAGACCATGTCTCAGAAAAAAAAAATGTTTACACAAGATGTTAAAGACAGCATGGGTCATTATGTTTAAATTCAAAACTGGAAACTTGTAAGTGAAAATCAATCCTGAACTATCTTGTATTCAGTGATATTCTCTTTATAACTATTTTACAGACATCTGTGTAATTGGCTAGGACAATGATAATCATATGACAGGATCAGTCATTTTAGTCTTAAAAAAATGGCAAGTTTTTAATCTATATGTGTACACTGGTTATAAAATTCCACTTTAGGATTTTGAAGCCCCAGGAGTTACACAGTTCCCTTTTTGAACTAATAAGTTGAACTTAATGGTCCTTAACCTTTTTGTACCATGGATATATATTAGAAAAAAGAAAAGAATTTGTTTCATGGGACTTCTATACCATAAAGCATAACTGAATGTTTGTCCAAACTTGATATTTAGTAAGGTTAAATTTTTTTCCCAGAGATTGAATGTTAACTTTTTTAACCTTGTAATTTCTCTATGAATCACACCAGTGAGGAGGCCATAGATACAGAATCCAGGCTCAATGATAATGTTTTTGCCACGCCCAGCCCCATCATCCAGCAGTTGGAAAAAAGTGGTAAGTATAAGAATCAAGTTACTTCTCAGGAACATTTTTCCCAAACTATCTTTGAACAAAATTGATTTCATCATCTTAGACATTCTAATAGTTTTCTTCATCTGTTTCATTCGTAACATTGGATTACATTAAGTACCATTTCATTCAGCATGATTTTGTCCAAGAGAAAGAAAATTTTCTGGTATGTTTTTAATACTCTTGATTATGTTCAATATCTGTCAGCTTGTTATTAACATTTTAATTTGAAACTTACATATTCACCAATCTTTTGATGTAGGGCCATAGTACTTTTTCTTTTAACCTATTGATTAGAGTTGTACATTATCTTATATAAACCACGCATGGAATACATCAGCTGCCAATTTAAATTTTGGTTTCTTTTAAATAGCTCAGTAACTTAAAGAAAATTTTCATACAGTGTTTTCATATTTGTCCCAGCAAACATGAAAACATTGGTGTTCATGAAAAAGCAAGATAAAAAAATCCTAGAGTTTTATGATTTGTTTTGTTTTCTTTGAGACGGTCTCACTCTGTTGCCTAGACTGGAGTGTAGTGGCACGATCTTGGCTCACTGCAGCCTCAACTTCCCAGGCTCAAGCAATCCTCTCAAGTATCTGGGACTATAGGCACACACCACGACGTCCAGCTAATTTTTGTATTTTTTGTATAGATGGGGTTTCGCCATGTTGCCCAGGCTGGTCACAACTGTAGACAACTCATTGCAACCTCCGCCTCTTGGGCTCAACCAGTCCTCCCACCTCAGCCCCCACGTAGCAGGGACTACAGGCTTACACCACCATGCCCAGCTAATTTTTGTATTTTTTTGGTAGAGGGGTTTCACCATGTTGCCAATGCTGGCCTCAAACTCCTGGACTCAAGTGATCTGCCCACCTTGGCCTCCCAAAGCACTTCATCCTTTTCAATTGATAAATAGTATTCTACTGTATATATGAGCCATATTCATTTGCTGATTAGGAGATAGTGTTTTTATTTTCCATTATTATAGGCAGTGCCTTAAGGAAATTTTCCCTTGTGCATATGTGTGTTTCTCATATCTAGGAGTAGAATTGCCAGGTCAAAGGGCATGCACATTTTTACTTATTCTAGAAAATGCTGAATAGTCAGCTAAGAGTAGCTGTTAAGATTTATCTTCTCACTAGTGGTATTGAGTTCCTGTTTCTCCGTCTTTTCCAGTACTTGATGATTTTTAGACTTAAGATGTTTTGCCAGTTAGATTGTTTTTCTAACATATTTACCTTTTCTCTTTGTTGCTTTTTAAGGTTGCCTCAATGATACTATGTGTTCTAGATAGCAATTGTCTATATATGCATGGGTCTCTCTTGTTCTTATCTTTAATTTTTCCATCCCTGGTTAATGTTACACTGTTTTTAACTACTGTACCTTTGGAGTAAGTCCTGCCATCTTGGAAGACAAGTGACCTGTTCTCCCTCTTCCTCCTCCTTTGTCAGAAGTTTGATAATTTTCTTCATAAAGGTTTTACACCATTTTTAATAGATATATTTGTAGGTATCTTGTCTTTCTTGCTACTGTGAAAAGTATCTTTTTTCAAATTATATGTGTAATAGTTTGTTGCTTTTATATTTAATATATATTACAACACAACTATTTGTTATTGTGTATTACTCTTGCATCCTTGCTGAACTTTAGTAGTGCTAATGATAATTACATATGTAAATATGAGATTTTTTTCCTGTCCAGTTAAGCATACTAAGTTATAGTTTTTTAATGACCATTTTATGTGTCTTTTAGATGCCGAATATACCAACTCTCCTTTGGTACCTACATTCTGTACTCCTGGTTTGAAAATTCCATCTACAAAGAACAGCATAGCTTTGGTAACTTTCCATAAAATTGAAAGCCACAATCTTTCTCCTAAAGACTCATATACACTACTGCTTGCAGGCTCAAAGAGTCTGTTTAGAAGACATGGATGAATCCAGCTTTTAGGAATGTATTTACAGTGCATTTCTGGAGGGTAGCTTGGCAGCATAAATCAATTGCTCTAAAAAAATATTTTTCATACCTTTAAACCATATCTCAGAATTTTTTCTAAGGCAAATTTGGACAAAGATTTAAACAAGTTATAGAGTAAGGAACAGCATTATTTATAAGCACAAAACATGGGAAATAGTATAAATATTGAATGATATCAAAGAACTAAAACACAGCAAGGCATATCCATAAGATCAGGTGTTACATATACTATCATGTTTTGAAAAACAGATGAGAGCATATAAAAAGAATGTTTTCAAGAAATATTAATCATATGGAAAATGATGTGTGTATATGTACACACACACATATATACACATATTTTAAGGAAAAAGAGTGGATAGAAACAGCAGTGTAGTTATCTCTGGGTGATAAAATTATGGGTGATTTTGTGCTTTTTTTCCCTAAATTTTACCAACAAATAAATTTAATCAGATTTCATCAAATCAAAACCTTATCCCTCTTTAGTCAGTATGGTCACTTAACCAATGCTATAGAAAACCAATACTGTGTTAGGGTATCCAATAGAATTTTCTATAATGATGGAAATGTTTTATAGTCTGCACTGTCCAATATGGTAGCCTCTAATCACGTTATTGAGCACTGAGATTGTGGCTAGTATATCTGCAGAACTAATATTTAATTCTTTAAATTTTATTTAATTTTAATTAGCTTAAAATTTAATTTAAAGAGCCCCATGTGGCTGTGGCTACTATATTGGACAGTGCAGCTGTGGATGAACACAGGGCTGTGTTATCAGTTGAAGTATCAGGTTATCTGCCTGTTAGTACCTGCCATTTACAGTTAATCTACTCTTTATGTTCATGTGGAAGGTACCCTACTGAGGTGACACTCTATCCTCTCTCTCTGTTAACTCTGACCTGAGAGAGATGAAGCGACTTACCCAATTGGCTGATTTAGCATGAATAATCTGCATACTAAACTTAACTCTGGTCTGCTTTCTTCCTTTTGGGAGTGCATGTGGTAACATTTGTTCATGCTGTGATTTTCGTCTGACTACACTCACTGTTGCCTGAGATGGGGTGGGAGTATCCATCTAAATCTTTGGTTCATTCTATATAGTTATGACATTAAGCGTTTTTTTGGTTTTTGTTTTGTTTTGTTTTGTTTTGTTTGTGACGGAGTCTCACTCTGTCACCCAGGCTGGAGTGCAGTGGTGCGATCTTGGCTCACTGCAACCTCCGCCTCTGGGTTCAAGCAATTCTCCTGCCTCAGTCTCCTGAGTAGCTGGGATTACAGGCAGGCGCCACCACACCTGGCTAATTTTTTGTATTTTTAGTAGAGACGGGGTTTCACCATGTTGGCGAAGCTGGTCTCAAACTCCTGACCTCATGATCGGCCCACCTCGGCCTCCCAAAGTGCTGGGATTACAGGCATGAGCCACCTCACCTTGCTGACATTAAGCTTTAACTCAGCCTTTATTAGTAATGAAGATGATATTTTGTCCTCTGTATGCCATTTGTTCTTGATTTTGTTTAGAACTTGGTCAGAGAAGATGGGGCATATGGGAGCCTATTAGAGACCCCAATAGAAGTAACAAATGATTAGCTATTTTTATTTACTACATTATGTTATATTACCATAATTTAATGGTCTATTTTTATTCAATAGGTATCCACAAATTACCCATTATCAAAAACAAATAGTTCATCAAATGATTTGGAAGTTGAAGATCGTACTTCGTTGGTTTTAAATTCAGACACCTGCTTTGAGAATTTAACAGATCCCTCTTCACCTACGATTTCTTCTTATGAGAATCTGCTCAGAACACCTACACCTCCAGAAGTAACTAAAATTCCAGAAGATATTCTCCAGGTTATTTTTCCAGGCTATTTTTTTTTTTTTTTTTTTTTTTTTTTGCTGATATTCTTTTCAATATGAAATATTTAAAGACCTGAAACTGCATATAAACTGTCTTATTTATCATTGGGCTAGTGTGCTAATTTTGGTGAAGAGAGAATCTAAATTCTGAGCTGTCAGGACCTTATTTTCTAATCTTGTTCAACTGTGGTTTCCATGTTGATCATGGTTCCATTAGAAGTGTTGCTGGCAAAGTCAGAAAAGTCATTTACCCTACAATTTCCCAGAGCCAGGGTATCATGAATAACATACCAGTGTTTCTTGAACTTGAGACTTCTTAGACCTCAGTTTAAGAAACACTGATTGATGTATATTAGAATATAGTCATGTGCTGCATAACATTTTGGTCAATGATGGACTGCGTATGCCACAGCAGTCATAAGATTATGATACTGTATTTTTACTGTACATTTTCTGTGTTTAGATATACAAGTGCTTATCACTGTGTAGCAATTGCCTGCACTATTCAGGACAGTTACATGCTGTACAGGTTTGTAGCCTAGGAGCAATAGGCTATACCATATAGCCTAGGTGTGTGGTAGGGTATACCATCTAGGTTTGTGTAAGTACTGTGATGTTCACACACGATGAAATCACCTAATGCATTTCTCAGAATGTATCCCTATTGTTAAGTGATGCCTGACTGTATCTGATTCTTTAGTATTTAACAGCAGTTACCATTAGCCTACTAATGACTTATAACAACTGCCAATTCTAAATAACCAGTCTGATTCTTTGACAGTCTCCCTCCTTAATAGAAGTTACAGTGTTTGGCAATTATTACTTACACGTGTGGAATTCTTAATAGCCATTCTAGAAATCTTCCTGACTTATGGAGACCCATGAGAAGGATAAATCACTTCGGAAAATACTCAGATGCCATTAGAACTGACTCATGCTAGGATATCAATAAAGTAGTTGTTATCCTTTTTTCTCTGTCTTTTCTGCTTTTCTGGAAGATATAATAAATTGCATGAAGAAGGAGCATCTTCTGTCTTTATGAAAATTATATAGTTTCCACTTCCCTGTGGTTGCTTCATCTCTCCTTATTTCTTTGTAAAAGGAAGGAAGCCTTATATTTACTATATCACCCCTTTATGCATGAAAAAATTATAGCTGATACCTCATGTTCTCCTTTCATAATTTTTATAATTGATGACCTTCCTTTTGAGCATTCGTTTTACATCTTTCCTTTGTGTATTTTCCCTAACATCTTTGTTAAGGCTTAATTTCCTCTCAGGGATATATTGCTACTTGTTTTCACTAACCTCAGTCAGAATACATTTTAAGCTTTAAAAATCAGTCCTTCACATCCAAGTTAAATTTCTAATATCTCCATCTTTTCATTGCCGTTAGCATTTCTGTTTTTTTTTTTTTAGACCAAGTCTCGCTCTGTCTCCTAGGCTGGAGTGCAGTGACATGATCTCAGCTCACTGCAACCTCCGCCTCTGGGGTTCAAGTAATTCTTGGGCCTCAGCCTCCTGAGTAGCTGGGATTACAGGTGTGTGCCACCACTCCTAGCTAGTTTTTGTATGTTTAGTAGAGACGAGGTTTTACCTGTTGTCCAGCCTGGTCTCAAACTCCTGACCTCAAGTGATCCACCTGCCTTGGCCTCCCAAAGTGCTGGAACTACAGGCGTGAGCCACCATGCCCGCCCCATAGCTTTTATTGAACATTTTGTGACTTCTTCCAAATTTAGGTTATGTTATTCATATGGTTCGATAAAAAGGAATTTGCTTTTTTTTTTTTTTTTTTAGCTTTTATCAAAATACAACTCAAACCTAGCTACTCCAATAGCAATTAAAGCAGTGCCACCCAGTAAAAGGTTCCTTAAACATGGACAGAACATCCGAGATGTCAGCAACAAAGAAAACTGGTGAGTATGTTACCTTTGTAAAGAAAGTTCGTGTGTTATTTGAGGAAGACATTTAAAAATTAACATTTGACCATCCTGACCAACATGGTGAAACCTCATCTCTACTAAAAATACAAAAATTAGCCAGGTGTGGTGGTGCACACCTGTAGTCCCAGCTACTCGGGAGACTGAGGCAGGAGAATCACTTGAATCTGGGAGGCGGAGGTTGCAGTGAGCCGAGATCATGCCACTGCACTCCAGCCTGGCAACAGAGCGAGACTCCATCTCAAAAAAAAAAAAAAAAAAAAAAAAATTAACATTTGAATATTGGTAAAAATTTTGTTTTTAATTGACATTTGCCAGCTTAAGTTAATAGCCTGTCTCTATCTTTTGATATAGAACTTGTGATCCCTGAATCTCAGATTCCCGAATTATCCAGTTTAATGATATCAGTGGGAATCTATCCTCAATTATTTTATAAGTGTAAAATATATAGCCACAGTATTGTGTCATTTGTCTTAATGGCTTTTAATTTTATTAAATTGATATTTGTTATTTGTATCTGTTGCAGAAATTCCAGTGGATCTATCCAATACAGAAACTGAACAGAATGAGATGAAAGCTGAGCTGGACCGATTTTACCATTCACATTGCCCTGCCTCTGTCCCCCTTTAAACGTTGACCCATTTTAAAGACAAACATGAACATTAACATCATAATGTGCTTTTTATGAAGTTTCAATAAGGTTTAACCTTAGTCTTGTTGACATGTAGCCCAGTCATTCACTCTTTAAGGATTATTAGTGTTTCATTGATACTAAATTACCCAGCTTAATCAACAGAATGGTTTAAGTAGTACCAGGAAGTAGGACAAGTAATTTCAAAAATATAAAGGTGTTTGCTACTCAGATGAGGCCGCCCCTGACCTTCTGGCCAGAGAGACATTGCTGCCAGCCAGCTCTGCCTTCCCATCATCTCCTTTCAGGACCGTCCCACACCTTTTACTTGCTCAGTGCTGTCTGAAGATGCCATTGATTCTGAAATGTATACCAGCCTTTCACTGTGTACCGTGTGTATATAAATCCACAAAACCGGATGAGCTGCTTAGGGAGGGAATATATTCAAAGTGTACCAAGGACCAAATCCTGGAGTTCTCCCAACTTTAGAGGATGGAAAGGGGCAGAGTAATCTAGCAAAGGAGACTGAGAAGAGGCCAGTGAAGTAGGAAGAAAGTATTTCAAGGAGAGATGATTCTGTGAATATTGCTGAGAATTCAAGTAAAAAGAGGACTGAGAATTGACTGTTGGCTTTGGCAAAGTCGATGTTATTGACAACATTGATTAATTTTGATGGAGTGCTGGTACTAGAAGTCTGTAGTGGATGGAAGAGAAAACAGCTGAGGAGGTAAAACAGTGGCTTTAGACAGCTCTTTTGAGGAGTTTTGCTAAAGAAGGGAGGCGAGAGAAGGCGTAGTAGCTAGAAGAGGTTATGTAGTGAAGAGGTTTTTTAAAGATGAGTGTATTAGTCTGTTCTCATGCTGCTAATAAAGACATACCCAAGACTGGGTAATTTTTAAAGGAAAGAGGTTTCATGGACTCACAGTTCCACATGGCTGGGGAGGCCTCACAATCATGGCAGAAGGCAAAGGGGGAAGAAAGACACGTCTTACGTGGTGGCAGGCAAGAGGGTATGTGCAGGGGAACTCCCCTTTATAAAACCATCAGATCTCATGAGACTTATTCACTATTATGAGAACAGCATAGGAAAGACCCACCCCCATGATTCGGTTACCTCCCACTGCATCCCTCCCACGACGTGGGAATTATGGGGGCTACAATTCAGGTGACATTTGGGTGAGGACACAGCCAAACCACAGCGATGGACAATAGAGACTGTTAAGCATTTCTGATTATCTGCAAGGGAGCACCAGTTGTTTAGTGGTGGCCCCTCAGTTTGTCCAAGTCATATTTCCCTAACCCTTACCACCTCCCTCCTGTGATGCTAGTTTCTGTTTCTTAGAACTGATGCTTCCAGCTTGTCAAGCTTCAAATATTGGGATTTTCAAGTGTGTCTTCCCACGCCTCTTAAAATGAAATCCAAGATCCTTATTTTGGCTTACATGGCCCTACGTGATTTGACCCCAGCTTGCTTCTCCTTCCTGCCCCTTGTGCTCCAGCCACACCACCCTCTTCCACTCCTCCGTTCTTCCTGCCCCCGGGCCTCACACAGGCTGCTCTCATCCTGGAATACTTTTTCCCACCCACTGTGCTAACACTCCCTCATCCTTAATTGGTGGACACTTGATGTTTTTGTCTGCCCCCTAACTACTGCCCTTAAGAACTTACAGGCCAGCTCCAGGCTCAACCAAGCAACATCACAACTTCTGACCACACTGGTCAAGTCAGGTCAATGAAAGCCCATTCCGGGACTGGGGAAGTACTGGGGAAGAGCAGCACACTTCTGGAGATGCAGAGGTACAGCTGGAGCCGTGAAGGGAGGGCCGGCCTGTGGAGGAGCCCTCGCAACAGAGTTGAGGTGGTGTTGGAGCTCAAGGATCAGCTGGGCCTGAAGTCAGCTAGCTCTACCATGGACTTCTGTTAAATGATGCATAAACTCCTTGCCCTTGAGCCAGCTGGAGTTTTCTGTTACTTCAGACTTTGAGCCCTGGCTAATATGCTCTCAGATTAAGTATCATTTTATCAAAGACTTTACCTATCTTCCTGGTTTAAAAGAGATCTTTCCCCCTTAGTTCTTTCTCAGCACCTTATTCTCGTCCTTCATAGTATTTGGTAGAATTTAATTCTATTTAATAAAATATTTGGGTATACTTTTATTTAATATTTGTCTCCCCCACTGGACCACAAAAGCTCAGTGAGGGGCAAGGACCTTGTTTGCTTACTTTGTCCATTACCCGAGCACCTAGCAGTTTAAAAGGTTTATTGTGTGAATTAGTGATTACATCAAAGAGTTGAGATCTTACAATGCCAGGGATGGTTCTAAATGCTATACATTTATTAACATGTGTAATTAACTCTTTGAGGTAGGTACCCAATTTTCAAATGGGGAAATTGAGGCTTTAATGATTAACTTTCCATGTCCGATTTCCCATCCCAAGTCTTGTTTGTTGCCAAGCCCTACGGAGGCTCCATCTTTTAACATCTTTCTACCACTACCCAGATTCTCACCTAGATTATTACAATTCTTTAGAATTATCTGATACTCCTCTTTATCTGGAACTCCTGCCAAAGGTCAGTAGGTGAGTGCTTTACTGATTGTGAGCTCATCGTTTCCTCTTTTGTTCATGCTGTGCACTTTATTGGAGTGTAGATCCCACTCCACGTTTAGGAGTTGAACAGGCTTAAATGCCATCTGTAGAAAACCTTTCATTATCCTACCACAGTTTCAGTAGCAGTTCTTTCTTGTGATATTTTTCTGTCCATTTTATCAATATTTGCACCTTTTCCTCCTTACTAGACTGTAAGATTTTGAAGAAGGATCTGCATCTGTGTCAAATCTTTGTATTGCCAGGTTCATAGCATCTGGTACATAAAATAGGCACTCATCTAAAATTTTCAACGATTTTTTAATATCCCTCAGAAGGTTCACTTCATTCTTTGTTTTGTTCTGTTTTGTTTTGTTTTTTGAGCCTCCCTCTGTTGCCCAGGCTGGAGTGCAATAGTGAGATCTTGGCTTACTGCAACCTCTGCCTCCCAGGTTCAAGCGATTCTCCTGCCTCAGCCTCCTGAGTAGCTGGGATTACAGGTGCGTGCCACCACATCTGGCTAGTTTTTGTATTTTTAGTAGAGATGGGGTTTCACCATGTTGGTCAGGCTGGTCTCGAACTCCTGACCTCGTGATCTGCCCACCTCGGCCTCCTCAAGTGCTGGGATTACAGGTGTGAGCCACCATGCCCGGCCCACTTCATTCTTAAATTGCTCTAATTTCATCAAATTCCATTTCCTTTTTTTTTTTGAGACGGTGTCTCGCTGTCGCCCAGGCTGGAGTGCAGTGGTGCAATCTCTGCTCACTGCAACTTCTGCCTCCCAGGTTCAAGCAATTCTTCCACCTCAGCCTCCCGAGTAGCTGGGATTACAGGCATGTGCCACCATGCCTGGCTAATTTTTGTATTTTTAGTAGAGACGGGGTTTCACTGTGTTGCCCAGGCTGGTTTTGAACTCCTGACCTCTGGTCATCTGCCAACCTCAGCCTCCCAAAGTGCTGAGATTACAGGTGTGAGCCACTGCACCCGGCCAAATCCTGGTTAAATTTTCTTATGAGTTAGTTGTAACTGGGTTGACATAGTACGGTGGGTAGTGCAGGAAATTCTAAACAGCTGAAGGCACAAATTGAAGAGGCTAGAAATACCTTTTTTCTCTTTAAAATAGCTTACCTTTACAGAATATTCACTGCCCACCAGGCTCTCCCCTAATTTCACTGACTCCTCCCAAGTTTTATGAGGTAGGGATATCATTACACCTTCCTATAATAAAGTCTGCATTAACATTCCCAGGCTAAGAACTTTTGCTTATTACAACTACTCTTTAGTATTAAAATTACTTTTATGTTTAGCTTATTTCCCCTAAGGATTTCTTAAGGGGGAGAATCCGTGATTTTGTCTTCACAGAATAGTTGCCTAGTCATGATTAATCCTTTCTAACAGAATAAACATAACTTCCTTCAAGCTTGTGCCATTGCAGACTCCCAGAAATTAGTTATTTGCAAAAGCAACCTATGTTTAAGTAATAGAAGACAAACCAGAACAGGCAGACATCTGGCTGCTCTTAACACATTCAAAATGGAAACTATGACCATGTCATATTTTTTTTTGAGAGGCATTTTGAGTTTGTTTAAAAACTGAAGAGGTCTACTTTAGATAACCAGGCAAAAATTGCTACTTGTAGGGAATAACATCACTACAAGAATAGTGTGTCAGTGTAGTGTGGGTGGATGCCAGACTATAAGAAACAGGATAAAAGAAACTGAGTATGAAAGAACATTATTTCTGGAAATGTTTCAACTAATCCTCTTATTTTTGGCTACCTAGGTCCAATGCCCCATTTTTGAGCTGTTAAAGTAGCCCCTCAATCTGGGCCTCACTGTCACCTATAAATAGCAACTATAGTCACTGTATCTCAGTTGTGGTTACATGAGGTAATGCTGGTAAAGTTGTTCCTCAGCACAGTATCAATGTTCCTTACTTAGGGGGTCATGTCTGGATAAACTCATCATGAGTTGAAAATATCCTAAGTCAGAAGTGCCCTTTCTACTTATAAGATGTTCAGTTGGCAGCTGGTTTATTGGGATGTAACCCCATAATAAGCTGAGGACCGTAGTGAATGGCTTATCGCTTATGCGCCACTGCAAAGCTGAAAAATCTAAAGTTGAACTATCATAACTTGGGAACCATCTGTGTTTGGCACAAGTAAACACTTAAAGCATAGTTACAAACTTGATTTAGAGTGTTGCCTTCTATTTCACAAAAACAAGGCCGAAATGTGTTTAATTGAACAAGAGGTGTATCAAGTTCAGCTCATTATGTTCAACTTTAGAGAATTTTAAACCTAGCCTAATAATGTTTCTTTCTACATTCACACCTGCCCCTCACATGCATACAACCGATACCTAAAACATTACCTGAGTCAATGATCAGCTGGGCATAACTGTCCCAGTTTTTGTACACCGTGAAAAACTAAGACATTATAGGCAATATCGTGTACTGTAACACATATTCCAAAGGGAAAACGTCAATTCCAAAATACCTAGGAGTAAATGAGGCAACCAGGGCAGACACTAAAGCACTGAGCAAGACGCTGTCATGATGACTATCTATTTCTATTTTATATGTGGGGAAACAGCTCAGTTATTACTCAAAGCCACACTTACCAAAGCCAGAGGTAAACTAGTACAAGTCTTTTGATTCTTAGCATTATATTCAATAAATTCACTAGGTATTCTCTAACTGTACTTTTGATGGAATATTGAAATCTTTAAAGGAAAAATTCCATGTTGGAACCAAGCAAAGGGTGGAATTTGACAAACCAGCCCAACTACTTTGGCTTACAAAGTCCTTTATTTAGTTCCTACCCTCTTCATCTGCATAGTAAATCATAGGGTTCCCCACCTCCCCACCATGAATAGAAGTTAATCATGGCTATTCTCCAAAAAGCTAGGTGCAAATTAACTTTATGGCTCCAGTCTATCTAATCTGAATAAATAAACAACCTAAAGGTTTGGGGTAAACCACAGCACAGAAGCACCAGATCTAGGCTCCAGACTGGTCTCTGCCATTGCTAACAGGGACACCAATTCCACAGAATCATTAGATTTTAAATGGCTGTTTTTGTATGTACCAGGTAAAACTAGTGCAATTTTATTGCTGCTAGTACTTTTTTTTTTAATTTTGGGATATACATTTTCAATTGGCTACTGTAACAAACTAAAGGGAATTTACAATACACTGTCCTACTGTTCATAAACTTCAAAATGAGAGTAGTGCCATGGAAGAGAAGAGATCCAGTTTTAATACCACTTTACGGCCAATAATCAGTATTTATTGTTTCTCATTTGTCAGGCACTATTCTAAGCTCTTTTAAAATATTCAGTCTTAACAATCCTATAGGCTGTTATCTCCATTTTACAAAATAAAGATTGAAATAATTTATCCAAGGTTGCAGTCACTGCTGCAATCAGGACTTGAATGTTCTGCTGCACTGTCTTCATCACTGCTTTACTGCCTCTCAGATCAGATGCACGCCACTACCTAGCACACAAGAGGATGTGTGAACACCTCCTACTCATTCAACCTGACCTTGTCCTTGGCTCTTCTCCCTCCGTCTTAAGATTCCTCCTTTACCCCTCCCTCCATTTGCAAATCTCCAGGGTTAAACCTTTCTACCTCTACCGAAACCCTTGTTTCCTCTGAACTGGTTCCAGCCTTTAAAATGCCCTATTCCCCACGTTAAAAATTTAAGTGCTCATTGTGTTGCCTGTTCTTTAACCTTTTATGTCATGGTACCCTGATCAAGGCGGGGCAATCTCGTCCAACACAGCTTCTTCAACTTGCCGCAGCTTATACTATTCCAAACTGCCTCTGCTGCCACTTGAGCTCACTCTCACGTGTCCTTTCCAACTGCATACAGCAGTCTACACCACAAACTCATGTTTGATTTCATACAATCCCGTGGCTTTCTTGTTCTGCCCCTTTGGGCTTAACCATACGCTCCTCCACTACTTAGTATAAACCCCGTTCCCAGGCCTCCATTAACTTTCACACTCAGGCTGATTACACACATATATTTAACAGTACAATTTTACACAGAATGCTAAGAGCACTTTTCTTCATATTTTACAGAAGGGCTTGAAACATACAGACTATTCGTAATCATACAATAGCACATCCAAATCTAATTCCTAAATAGATGATGCATTGTAATTTGTTTAGAATTTAAAGGCTTAATGGCAATAATCAGGGGAGGAAGAAGAGTAAGTTTATTTTACATAACTGATGGAAAAATAAATTCAAGAAATAGTAAATAGAATTTAATATGGTCTCATGCGCCCTGAAGGAGGTGGTGCCCGATTTGGAGGGGTAATTGCTATGTCCAAGTAATCTCCTATCTGGAACTTCTGCGACTGCAGGGTCATGGAATCATCAGTCCCCTTTCTGCCAGACATGGTGCTGCCAATCTCCTTAACTCTGCAAGAAAGAAAATCAACTGTTAATGGATCCAAATCAATGAAACCCAGTATGTACTACAAAGTGAATATGGCACTGGATTTGCTCCATCATTTTATAACACAGTTCCAAAATTTAACTACTTTATTAAGCCAAACCACGTATTAATATAAACCCATATTCTCCCATTAACAAGATTCATTGAAGGAGTTATCTGTATCAGTTAAAACATACTAAAAACAAAGAGATTACAGGACTTAAAAATGAGAAGTTAACCTACCGATAGCCAGGTCTTTTAACATCTGTAAAAACGATTGCAAAATTGAAGTGAGTGCCCTTCTTTCTAGCTTCTGGGTAGACTTCTTTTACTAAGCTTGTCAGTTCTTTCAAGGTTGCATCCATCCTGGATTTTTTTTAAAAAAGACATTTACATTTGCTTAATCAGCAATAATATTAAAAGGGATACTGACAATGAGTTAATTACATATATCTGAGTTGTGACTTACATTAGAAACTGCCAGGATCTTATACTAGAGTTTAATTTTAAAGCAGCTAAAAATACTATTTGCCTCCAAAAACTCCATGTACCAGCCTTACTGCTGGAAATTTCAATTAATTAGACTCTTAGTGCTAAAAGGGACTTTAGAGATTCTATATGCTATCTTCTGTTGCTACACAACACCTTATGGCCTAGTGATTTACCTAAGGGTAACTAGTCCGAATAAATCCAAATATGCAAAATAGATGTATCCCATTAGTTCTAAGACATGTACCCTTCCACATTTTAGCATCTCTGAAATTGGAATGTATCTTAGAATCAATGTACTAGGAAAGCATTTTCATACTGACATTTTGTTTCGTTTTTGAGAGAGTCTCGCTTTGTCACCCAGGCTAGAGTGCAGTGGCGTGACCTCGGCTCACTGCAACCTCCGCCTCCCAGGTTCAAGCAATCCTCCTGCCTCAGCCTCCTGAGTAGCTGGGATTACAGATGCCCACCACCATGCCCAAGTAATTTTTGTATTTTTAGTAGAGACAGGGTTTCACCATGTTGGCCATACTGATCTCGAACTCCTGACTTCAAGTGATCCACCTATCTTGGCCTCCCAAAGTGCTGGGATTGATTACAAGCGTGAGCCACTGCGCCCAGCCAGATGTGTTTCTTCTTTCTTAGATAGAATCTTAAGTTTTACAACAGATAAGAGTCCTAGAGCCAATGAAATATACAAAATTTTCTTACGATGAAGCACAGGCTCTTGTCACAATAAAGTTTCTTACCCTGCAAATATTGATTTGAATGCAACTTTCATATAGTCCCCTGAGCTAATAGAGAACAATCTGAAAAAATATTTCAAAATATAAGCATCTTAGAAATAACCTAGTATACATTTTTTTGCCAGGTGCGGTGGCTCATGCCTGTAATCCCAGCACTTTGGGAGGCCAAGGCAGGTAGATCACCTGAGGCCAGGAGCTCAAGTTCGAGAGAAGCCTGGCCAACATGGTGAAACCCCGTTTCTACTAAAAATCCAAAAATTAGCCAGGCATTGTGGCACACATCTGTAGCCTATAATCCCAGCTACTCGAGAGGCTGAGACAAGAGAATCGCTTGACCTGGGAGGTGGAGGCTGCAGTGAGCCAAGACTGTGCCACTGTGCTCCAGCCTGGGTGACAGACTGAGACTCTGTCTCAAAAACAAAAAAACCTGAAGTCACATTGGTTTATCTGTCTCAGAGGTGACTTTTTTTTTAACCTGATATTTTGATGTTAATTATTCTGTATCAATTATAGGTTCAGTATCCCTTACCTAAAATACATGGGACTAGAAGTGTTTCGGGTTTTTTCAAATTTTAGAATTTTTGCATATATGTAAGATACCTTGGGGTTGTGACCCAAGTTTAAATAAGAAACTCATTTGTTTCAAACATACCTTATACGCAGCTGGAATATAATTTTATACATCATTTTAAGTAATTTTGTGCATGAAAGGAAGTTTGGTGCACGCCTGTAATCCCAGCTACTCAGGAGGCTGAGGCAGGAGAATCGCTTATATCTGGGAGGCAGAGGTTGCAGTGAGCCGAGATCGCGCCACTGCACTCCAGCCTGGACGACAGAGCAAGACTCTGTCTCAAAAAAAAAAAAAAAAGAGGAAGAAGTTTGTGTCAAGAACTTATGTGTGCAATTTTCCACCAGTGTCACGTCAGCTCTCAAAGTTTCAGATTTTGTGGCATTTCAGATTTTGGACTTGCGATGCTCAATCTATGTTCTGATACACAGTACATACTTATGATGACATATACCAGAAAGAATTTTTTCCTTTCTAAAAATATTTTCAATATTGTCTTGCTCTTAATTAATTTGGGGGATTTATATCACACCTTTTATCAGTTCTGACAGTGTGAAACCTATACAAGCTTCCCACCTTCTAAGGACTGTCTTTCCAGACCAACAATTGGAGTGCCAAGTGTTGCTTTTTCATCACTAGTCAGAAGCTTGAGGAGAGGGTGGGGTTCAGTACTTGTGTCAGCTTGACGAAGTTACAGTCCCCAGATACTCAACCAAACACTAACCTAGGTATTGCTGTGAGATATTTTATAGATGTGACTAAAGTCAACAAACAACTGACCTTAAATTCAGAGGTCTATCCTATATAATCTGGGTAGACCTGATTCTATTAGTTGAAAGGCCCTAAGAGCAGCCTTTCCTTCCTGAGAACCTGCCCTACAGATTTGACAATTAAGGGCCTAGACAGCCCCCACAATCACATAAGCCAATTCTTTGCAATAAAGCTCCTTTTTTTTTTTTTTTTGAGATGGAGTCTCACTCTGTCGCCCAGGCTGGAGTGCAGTGGCACTGATCTCGGCTCACTGCAACCTCTGCCACCTGGGTTCAAGCAATTCTCCTGCCTCAGCCTCCCAAGTAGTTGGGATTACAGGCACCCGCCACCACGCCTGGCTAATTTTTGTATTTTTAGCAGAGGCGGGGTTTCACCACGTTGGCCAGGCCGGTCTCCAACTCCTGACCTCATGACCCGCCCACCTCGGCTTCCCAAAGTGCTGGGATTACAGGCCTGAGCCACCGCGCCCAGCAGAAATAAATCTCTTAACACATCTCTCCCAATTCTGTTTTTCTGGCTGAGCCCTGATTGACTTTGGTGAACACAGCCTGCCTCTACTGGGCTCCTCTGGACTTCCACTCCTGTTTCCATAACTTGTCTTGGGACTGCCTATTTAACCCCACAGTCTACTTCTCCAAATTGAGAATTTCCAGTACATGTTAACTAATTTTCCCTCATTACTATTTCTGGGAGTGAGGGCAGGCCTTTGTGTTACCCCCATACCAATCATCCAGTCTTTCAGAATCTTTTCTTTGGCCACCATTTTGAGATATAACTTAAAGTTGTTCCTTCTTTGTTTGGTTGCAATTTATGGACGGTATAGTTTAGGACAGGATTTTTTTGGTAATTTTTTTTCTTGATTCAGAGTGGAAGGTCTGTGGAACAACCTCACCCTGCCATTTTAACCCTAAAAATCACTCTATTCATCCGCTTTCCCTGATAAAAGGACTTACTACAGGGAGGAGCAGTACTGTCTTGACTTTATACCCTCAGGATCTAAGCACACACAGCACCTGGCAAATAGGAACTCTTGTTGGAAGAAACATACACTTTAATTTCTGAAGAGATTTTCATCAAGTCATTATTCAACAGTTCTTCCATATAAGCTAAATCAACCTTCCTAGAACACTTACCCTTGAGTGTTGCTTAAGTACAGGTATCATACTACTACATAAATTTAACAAGCACCTCCAAATAAGACAAGTAAGGTCCCAATCTTCAAGGGATTAGCTCTAGTGTACAGGGCTTAAATAGCTTAAAATTATACATCTTTTGGGGAATATAAAATAGTGCAGCTGCTGTGAAAAAGTTTGGTGGTTCCTCAAAAATTAAACAAAGTTAACATATGACCCAGTAATCCCCTCCTAGGTACATACCCAAAAGAACTGAAAGCAGCGACACAAACACATTTGTATGCCAATGTTCCCAGCAGCATTATTCACAATGGCAAAAAAGGTGAAACAACCCAAGTGTCCATCAATAGATGAGTACATATGTGATGCACACATACAATGAAATGATTCAGCCTTGACAAGGCTAAATGGATGCTACAACATTAACCCTAAAAACACCATGAAATAAGCCAAAATGACGAATACTGTAATGAGTTCACTGAAATGAAATATGCAGAATAGGCAAATTCATATACGGACAGATAATACATTAGAGGCTACCAAGGGATGGGGCAGGGGAGGAATGGGAAATTATTAATAGGCAGAGTGTCCTTAAAAGGGTACTGGCACAGTGGGCATGGTGGTGTGTGCCTGTAGTCCCAGCTGCTTGAGCCAAGGAGCTCAAATCCAGCTTGGGGAACAGAGCAAGACTCTGTCTCTTTAAAAATTAAAAAAAGGCAGGATGGGGTACAGGGTTTCTGTTGGAGGGAGGGATAAAAACTTGTAGAAACAGTGGTTGCACAACAATTTGAATGCTATTAATGCCACCAAATTGTACACTTAGAAATGGTTAATGACCAGGTGCGGTGGCTCACACCTGTAAACCTACCACTTTGGGAGGCCAAGGTGGGTGGATCATTTGAGGTCAGGAGTTCGAGACCAGCCTGGCCAACATGGTGAAACCCTGTCTCTACTAAAAATACAAAAATTAGCCAGGCGTGGTGGCGGGCGCCTGTAATCTCAGCTACTGAGGAGGCTGAGGCGTGAGAATCGCTTGAACCCGGGAGGCAGAGGTTGCAGTGAGCTGAGATCGCGCCACTGCACTCCAGCCTGGGTGACACAGTGAGACTCAAAAAATAAAAATAAATGGTTAACACAGCAAATTTTGTTATACAGGCACACACATATATATTCTGAGACAGAGTCTCGCTCTGTCGCCCAGGCTGGAGTACAGTGGCGCAATCTCAGCTCACTGCAACTTCCACTTCCCAGGTTCAAGCGATCCCCCTGCCTCAGTCTCCCAATTAGCTGGGATTACAATTCTGCGCCACCACACCCGGCTAATTTTTGCATTTTTAGTAGAGACAGGGTTTCATCACGCTGGCCAGACTGGTCTCGAACTCCTGACCTCAAGTGATCCGCCAGCCTCAGCCTCCCAAAGTGCTGGGATTACAAGGCATAAGCCACCGTGCCTGGCTTGTTATATATCTTTTCATCACAATAAAAAATTTATTTTAGGCCGGGCGCGGTAGCTCACACCTTAATCCCAGCACTTTGGGAGGCTGAGGCAGGCAGATCACTTGAGGTCAAGAGATCGAGACCAGCCTGGTCAATACGGTGAAACCCCATCTCTACTAAAAATACAAAAATTAGCCAGGCGTGGTGGTGGGCACCTGTAATCCCAGCTACTTGGGAGGCTGAGTCAGAAGAATCAATTGAATCCAGGAAGTGGAGGTTGCAGTGAGCCGAGATGGCACCACTGCACTCCAGCCTGGGCAACAGAGCAAGACTCTGTCTCAGAAATATATATAGAGAGTATATACATATATTTTTCAATTACACACCTTTTACTTATACTAAAAAGCCATTATGGTGTCAATCCAAGGAGTTATGTGCAGCGCTAAAGACAAGCCCGCAGTAGTTTGTAGGGAGGTACACCCAAGAGATAAACATTCAGGAACCATCTTCACTAAACACATATCAAAAGCTTTTCCATTAACCCTTAGAGAAGAAATAACTCGGGTTTTGGTAGTTTATTTTTCACTTTTGGTGCTTTGGTACCTAAGGCTTAATATTATGTGGAAATGCTCTTTGAGAATAACAAATACCACTCGACAGCATCACTCTCCCTTACCATGTTGTCCTAGTGCAATTTATTTGACTATGAGTCCCTTTAGGGCAGATACTACAACTTAATTATCTACCTATCACTTTTGTACCTAGCAGCCATAACAGTGACAGCAATCTTGGGTCTGTCCATTCTTAACCGCCCAAAAGTTGCAACATTAATCACAAAAGCGTTACAATACGGGCAAATCTCCTTTCACCTAACAACAAAAACTTCTAACTTCCTGAAAGCTGAGTCCGAAGGCCCCAACTGGAGAATTGAAATTGAAATCAGGGAGAATAACTCTACACTGGCAAAGGCAATTAACTGTTGTTCCAGGTTCCCGGCCCGGGTCCCTGAGGCCACCCCGCCCTCCTCACCAAGTGTAGATCTGCAACTCGCTGGACGGTACATTTCCCCGGGAGAACTCGTCCATTCGGTGGTGGCGGCCGTTATTGGTGGTGAAGACCCGTAGCAACAGTGGGCATGTCTGAGGGAGAGAGAAAACGGAAGGGCAGAAGTTAAAAACACCAGCTGCGAACCCGGAGCTCATCTCTCTTCCCGAGGCGTTGCGGCCTCCGAGCCGCCCCGAGACCGAAAACACCATCTCCTCCAGCACACAGGCCGCGCCTCTGCACCCTGCGGGGCTCATCCCCAACCTCTTCCCGGACCCCAAAGCGGAGAGGGCCTTCACCTTCTCGCGGTCGATCGGTTTCTCCGGCTCCTTCTTAATTTCCTCCTGGGTAACGCGCGACTCCACCGCCATCTTCCTCCTACGGCCTGCGAGACGCTCGCCCTGACCTCCGACCCCTGCAGCGAGCATGAGCAAGAAGTCTCTCACGAGCAGAAGCTCGACACTTTATAGTCCGCCAGGGGCTGGGCGGGGCGTCTCCTGGCGCAGGCGCACTTCCGTGCGTGGTGTGCGAGCGGGAGTGCGCCTGCGTGTTGCGACTTCGGGAAAAGGCGGGTGCTGACGTCCGCGGGGAGGAGGTGCTTAGCGTCCGTCGCCTAGCAGTTGGTTGCCGGGATGTTTTTTTCCCTTAAATATTCACAGGCGACATACGCTTAAGGTGGCGTTTTCATGCGTAATGACGAAAACCTTATTGGACACAAAACGTTCCTTTATTAGCAACATATAGATCTTTCTGATGAAAGAACAGGCCCGCGATACCAGCCCCTGAGGTAAGCCGGAAGAGGGGCCGCCAGCGTACGTGGTCATGGAGCGATCCTTCCAGCCACACACAGTTCGGGTGGCTTAGAGACCTGAACGCGTACAGCAAATCCAGAACTTGTAGGAAATAACGTTCTAGAATATCTTCAGGACTTATGGGTGGGAATATATGATACAAAAACAACTAACTTGAAGCAATTGATTTGACTGGGTTACGACAAAAATAATCTGACCTTCAAAATACGTAACTCCATGATGAACCCAAAATGCCAAGTATATGACTGAACTTACAAGTGATACCATCTTACGACTGAAGAGTGGGAAAAAAAATACATCATAAGAGAGAAGCCACACAGTAGAAATTTGTTACACATATGATTGACAAAGGCAATTATCCAGAATATATAGGATCTAAACAGACAACCCAATCGAAAAATGGATAAAATTACTGAACAGGTGCTTTGGCAATGACAAAATCCAGATAGTCAACAAACATGTAAGGTGCGCAAGCGCATTACAAATCAGGGAAATGCATTAAAACCACGATTAGTTTCAATTGATTGGTTTTTAAACCACACCCACTAGATTGGCAAAAATTAGGAACTCTGACCGGGCGTGGTGGTGGCTCACGCCTGTAATCCCAGCATTTTGGGAGGCGGAGGCAGGCGGATTATTTGACCTCCTGACTTCCGACTTGAGGCCAGGAGTTTGAGACAAGCCTGGCCAACACGATGAGACCCCGTCTCCACTAAAAATACAAAAAAAAAAAAAAAATTAGCCGAGAGTGGTGGCAGGCGCCTGTGATTCCACCTACTGGGAAGGCAGAGGCAGGAGAATTGCCTGAATCCGGGAGGCGGAGGTTACAGGTTACAGTGAGTGGAGATCATGCCACTGCAGTCCAGCAACCTAGATGACAGAGTGAGACTCGTCTCAAAAAAAAAAAAAAAAAAAAAAAATACCGCCGGTCACAGTGGCTTACCCCAGTAATCCCAGCACTTTGGGAGGTCAAGACGGGTGGATCACTTGAAGTCAGGAGTTCGAGACCAGCCTAACCAACATGGTGAAGCCCCGTCTCTACTAAAAATGCAAAATTAGCCACTCGTGGTGTCAGAAGCCTGTAATCCCAGCTACTTGGGAGGCTGAGGCAGGAGAATCGCTTGAACCCGGAGGTGAAGGCTGCAGTGAGCCAAGATCACGCCATTGTACTCCAGTCTGGGCAACAAGAGCAAAACTGCAAAACGCCGTCTTAAAACAAACAAAAAATCTAGGAACTCTGACAGTAGCAAGTGTTTGTAGGCTACTGGGAATTCTCATATACTGCTGGTAAGAATGTAAACTGGAACACCTGCTTTAGAAAGTAGTACTTACCCTAGAGAAAATATTGCTCAAGTGTATCCAGAGACGTTACAAGAATGTTCTTAGCTATATTGTTCATGAGAACAAAAAGCTGGAAACAGCCCAAGTGTCCATCAACAGTAGGACAGTTCAGTGAATTGTGGTGTACTAGACAGCAATAAAACTACCAATCAACAATGTGAGTACTATAAAGCAACACAAATTTACAAACTACAGTCATATGAAACAATGGGAATCTCACAAACATGATGGTGAATACAAGAAACCAAAGACAAAATTGGATTTACTGTATGAATTCATTTTCAAAACATTCAAAAGCAGGCAATACTAAAATATATTGTTCAAGAGAATTCCCAGGTGACAAAATTATAAAGAAAATGGAGAAGTAATTATAATTACCAGAAAAGTCTGAGTAGTAATGACCTCTGAGTATAGAAGGGAATTGTAACAAGGGAGGGGCAAATGGAATACTTCTAGAATGTTGGCAACATTCCATTTTTTTTAACCTAGGTGGTGGTTACGTAGCTGTTTTAATTAAAATTACTTTTTTTTTTTTTGAGACAGAGTCTCGCTCTGTCATCAGGCTGGAGTGCAGTGCAGTGGCACAATCTCGGCTCACTGCAACCTCCATCTCATGAGTTCAAGCAATTCTCTGCCTCAGCCTCCCCAGTAGCTGGGATTACAGGCACCTGCCACCATGCCCAGCTAATTTTTTTGAATTTTTAGTAGAGACGGGGTTTCACCATCTTGGCCAGGCTGGTATTGAACTCCTGACCTCGTGATCCACCCGCCTCAGCCTCCCAAAGTGCTGGAATTACAGGCATGAGCCACCACACCTGGACCGAATTAAAATTACTCTTTAAAGAGTACATTTATGTTATTATTATTGAGATGGTCTTGCTCTGTCACCCAGGCTGGAGTCCAGTGATGCAATCATGACTCACTGCAGCCTTGAATTCCCGGCTCCAGCGATCCTCCCACCTCAGCCTCCTGGGTAGCTGGGACCGTGTAGCCGGGAACACAGGCGCAAGCCACCATGACGGGCTAATTTTTGTAGAGATAGGACTTCACCATTTTGGCCAGGCTGGTCTCGAACTCCTGACCTCAAGCTATCCACCCTCCTCAGCCTCCCAAACTGCTGGGATTACAGGCACGAGCCACTGTACTGAACCCCATTTATTTTGTATGCACCCCTTTGTACTAATGCTATACCTTGCTATTTTAAAAATACATAATTCAATAGAAAAAAATGACAAAAGACATGGATGGGCCAGGCACGGTGGCTCACGCCTGTAATCTCAGCATTTTGGGAGGCTGAGATGGGTAGATAGCTTGAGGTCAGGAGTTCGAGACCAGCCTGGCCAGCATGGCAAAACCCTCTCTACTAAAAATACAAAAATTAGCTGGGCGTGGTGGCAGGTGCCTGTAATCCCAGCTACTCTGGAGGCTGAGGCAGGAGAATCGCTTGAACCCGGGAAGCGGAGGTTGCAGTGAGAGCCATAGCAACAGAGCTATACACCGTCTCAAAACAAAACGAAACAAAAAAATAATGGGCATTTCATAGAAGATTAAATAAAGGTAAACATATGAAGATACCCGACCTCAAGAATAGTCATAAAAATGCAAAGTTAAACACAGATAACATTTCACTCTACTAGATTAAACAAAATGTGAAAGTCAGACAACTAAGTGCTCGCAAGGATATGGAGAAAAGGGAATTCTTACAGATTGCTCTCATCCACTTTAGAAAACTGATTGGCATCACCTAGAAAGATTCAATATGTGTACACCTTAAGACTCAGCTATTCTGGCTGGGCGTGGTGGCTCACGCCTGTAATCCCAACACTCTGGGAAGCCGAGGTGGGCGGATCACCTGAGGTTGGGAGTTCAAGACCAGCCTGACCAACATGGAGAAACCCCATCTCTACTAAAAATACAAAATTAGCCAGGAAGGATGGTGCATGCCTGTAATCCCAGCTACTTGGGAGGCTGAGGCAGGAGAATCGCTTGAATCTGAGAGGTGGAGGTTGCAGTGAGCCCAGATTGCACCATTGCACTCCAGCCTGGGCAACAAGAGCGAAACTCCATCTCAAGACAAAAAAAGACTCAGCTATTCTATGCCTTATGTGTAACTCAGAAAAACTGTTAGCCATGAGCACAAGGCAGCAGTTTAAATAATATTATAATGTGTTTAGTCATAATAAGTAGAAACAATTCAACTGCCTACCTAGAGTATATTCATAAAATGAAATACTATAAAGACTTGAAAGTAAATAAATGAACCAGTATTTTTTTTTAATTTTATTTATTTTTTATTTTTTTTATTTTTTTGAGATGGCGTCTCGCTCTGTCGCCAGGCTGGAGTGCAGTGGTGCAATCTCAGCTCACTGCAATCTCCGCCTTCCAGGTTCAAGAAATTCTCCTGCCTCAGCCTCCTGAGTAGCTGGGATTACAGGAGCGCACCACCATGCCTGTTGTGGGAAGTCAGGAACCCCGAATGGAGGGACCGGCTGAAGCCATGGCAGAAGAACGTGGATTGTGAAGATTTCATGGACATTTATTAGTTCCCCAAATTAATACTTTTATAATTTCTTACACCTGTCTTTACTGCAGTCTCTGAACATAAATTGTGAAGATTTCATGGATACTTATCACTTCCCCAATCAATACCCTTGTGATTTCCTATGCCTGTCTTTAATCTCTTAATCCCATCATCTTTGTAAGCTGAGGAGGATGTATGTCACCTGAGGACCCTGTGATGATTGCGTTGACGGCACAAATTGTTTGTAGAGCATGTGTGTTTGAACAATATGAAATCTGGGCACCTTGAAAAAAGAACAGGATAACAGCAATGTTCAGGGAACAAGAGAGATAACCTTAAACTCTGACCGCAGGTGAGCCGGGCGGAACAGAGCCATATTTCTCTTCTTTCAAAAGCAAATGGGAGAAATATTGCTGAATTCTTTTTCTCAGCAAGGAACATCCCGAGAAAGAGAATGCATCCCTGAGGGTAAGCTTCTAAAATGGCCGCTTCGGGGTGCGGCTGTCTTTTATGGTTGAGCTGTAGGGATGAAATAAGCCCCAGTCTCCCGTAGTGCTCCCAGGCTTATTAGGAGGAGGAAATTCTCACCTAATAAATTTTGGTCAGACCGGTTGTCTGCTCTCAAACCCTGTCTCCTGATAAGATGTTATCAATGACAATGCGTGCCTGAAACTTCATTAGCAAGTTTAATTTTGCCCCATCCTGTGGTCCTGTGATCTCGCCCTGCCTCCATTTGCCTTGTGATATCTTATTACCTTGGGAAGCATGTGATCTCTGTGACCCACACCCTATTCGTACACTCCCTCCCCTTTTGAAAATCACTAATAAAAACTTGCTGATTTTGTGGCTCAGGGGGCATCACGGAAGCTGCCGACATGTGATGTCTCCCCCGGATGCCCAGCTTTAAAATTTCTCTGTTTTGTACTCTGTCCCTTTATTTCTCAGACCAGCCGACACTTAGGGAAAATAGAAAAGAACCTACGTGAAATATCGGGGGTGAATTTCGGCCCGATATCTGGCTGAATTTTCCCCCGATACATGCCCAGCTAATTTGTGTATCTTTAGTAGAGACGGGGTTTCACCATGTTGGCCAGGATGGTCTTAGTCTCCTGACCTCGTGATCCGCTCACCTCAGCCTCCCAAAGTGCTGGGATTACAGGCATGAGCCACCGTGCCCAGCCTTCTTTTTTTAAAAAGTAGAAGAAGCAAGTCACAGAACACATATGATAGGGTTCAGTTTATGCAGTTTATTCAATTTGGGGGGAAAATAGGAACCCCTCACCTAAAGATACTGTTTAGGGAAACAAACATGAGTAGTAAAACTATAAAGAGAAGCAGGGGGAAATAAACACTAAATTCAGTTTAGTGTTACCTCTGAGGGTAAGCTTGGGTGATGCAATTTATGAAGGGCATCCGCGGCTTCTAAGATACTGGTAATATACTCTTTCTCACTACGAGGAGTGTGTTTTTTATTCTTTACATTGTAGCTGTACATCTTAGAAACTCTTTTGTATGTGTGATTTAGATTGCTCTTTTAAAATAGTTATTTATTTACTTACTTTTGAGACAGGGTCTGGCTCCGCTGCCCAGGCTGGAATGCATTGGCATAATCTCAGTCTCAGCTCACTGCAGCCTCCGCCTCCTGGACTCAAGCAATCCTCCCACCTCAGCCTCCCATGTGGCTGGGACCACAGGCCACACCACCATGCCTGGCTAATTTTTTCTAGAAACAGGGTTTTGCCATGTTGCCCAACTTGTCTCAAACTCCTGGGCTCGGCAGGGTGCGGTGGCTCACGCCTATAATCCCAGCATTTTGGGAGGCTGAGGCAGGCAGATCACGAGGTCAGGAGATCGAGACAATCTTGGCTAACACAGCGAAACCCCATCTCTACTAAAAATACAAAAAATTAGCCAGGCGTGGTGGTGGGCACTTATAGTCCCAGCTACTCGGGAGGCTTAGGCAAAAGAATGGCATGAACCTGGGTGAGAATCCGTCTAAAAAAAAAAAAAAAAAATTCCTGGCCTCAAGCAATTCACCGCCTTGGCCTCCCAAAGTGCTGGGGTTACAAGTGTGACTAACCACACCCAGCCATAAAAAATTTATTTTTTCATTGTGCCTAGAATAGGCATGCATGCAGAATTGCATGCAGGCAATGTTTGTTTTTTCAAAAAGATATTTAAATTTTCTCCCCAGTTCTATGAATCTAGTATATCTTTTTTAAAAATTTTATTTTTCTGAATAAAGAAGAATTCTAGGATGATTCTAGTATTATATCTTTTTCAAAACCTCCATAATATAAAAATGCAGACACATGAGGGCACTCTAATCAATCCATTAAAGGGAAAACATTGAAACTATGAAAATGAAGAACTTCACAACCTTTTATTGGCGATACTGGGGAGGGTTCATTTCTTAGATATAAGCTCTCATTTTGGGACCTTTCCAAATAACCAGCTCTCATCAAAATGAAACTTTCCGACATCTTGAGGCAGTAGAAGTGCAGCTATATTTTAGAATACTTGGAATACTTTTTCAGCAGCCCTCATTCTACCTACATGGACTTGTAAAACCAGCTCTGAGTTGCTCCTGAAATTGTAATATTTAAGGGTATGCATCTTTCCTTTCTTTTTAGAATTTACGTGGACAAGTATTACACTTCTAAGTAATACACCCAAGGGAATTGAAAGCAGGGACTCAGGTATTTGTGCACCAGTGTTCATAGCAGTATTATTCACAGTAGCCAAAAGGTAGAAACAATCTGAATGTCCATCAACAGATGGAAAGATACACATAGAATGGAATATTCAGCTTTCAAAAGGAATAAAATTCGGACACGTTACAACGTGGGTGAACCTAGAAAACATTATGCTAAGTGAAATAAGCCAGACACAAAAGAACAAACATTGTGTGATTTCATTTATAAGAGGCACATAGAATGAACAGGCAAATTCATAGGCAGAAAGTAAAAGAGAGGCTGCCAGGGGCTGGTGGGTACATGGGGACTGGGAAGTTATTGCTTAATGGGTACAGAGTTTCTTTTTGAGATGATGAAAAAATTCTGGATATGGATGGTGGGGATGGTTGCACAACATAGTGAACATACTTAAAGTCACTGAATTGTACACCAAAAAATTGTTAAAATAATAACATTTATGTTACATAAATTTTATCACAATTTTAAAAATTAACAAAAGTGAACATCCGAAGTATGTGAAAAATAAGTCATCAGACTCTCTCCACTCTTCTTTTTCTACTCTCTCTCTTTTGTGTGTCCTAGCATTATGAATCTAGGAAAAGGCAGATTCTCCGAATTAAAATCACAAATATGTAATCAGGAGTTCTAAAGAATATGCCTCAGTCAATCACTGCAACTCCATGGCATTCTCTGCTGTTAATATGAAGAAGAATGACCTTTTAATGGCAGGGAAATAAGTGAACACTATACAAAATGTGTTTCTGGAGAAGATTTAGTGAAATGTATTATTCATAGAACTTTCTGGTTGTTTATAAAAGTTGTGGATTATAAATTTGAATCTCTAGGGGATTATTAATGCTTTTCAAATTCCTCTCATGACACTCTTTCCTTCAGGTGTATCTGTAGGCGACAAGGGGTACAGCATTTATAAGCACAATATTTACTGGGCTCTGTTTCCCAAAGGGTTGTTATGTGAACAGTCTCAGTAAAGCATCTACTTGTTACCAAGAGTAAAGGCTGGGCGCAAAGGCTCACACCTGTAATCCCAGCACTTTGGGAGGCTGAGGCAGGAATATCGCTTGAGTCCAGGAGTTCAAGACCAGCCTGAGCAACATTATCAAGACCCCTGTCTCTTAAAAAAAAAAAAAAAAATTAGCTGTGGTGGCACATGCCTGTAGTCCCAGGTACTCAGGAAGCTGGAGGTGGGAGGTTTGTATGAGCCCAGGAGGTCAAGGCTGCAGTGAGCCGTGACTGTGTAACTGTACAACTCTGTTGCTTAGACAACAGAGTGAGACCCTGTCTCAAAAAAGGAGTCGAAAAAATATATAAATTTCCATAACAATCCTAGAAGAATTAAGCTTACAGATAGTACAATTACTACTTAGACTATACATTTGTTTTCTTTCGGTTTTTGAGACGGAGTCTCACTCTCTTGCCCAGGCTGGAGTGCAGTGGCCACCTTGGCTCACTGCAACCTTCGCCTCCACACTTCAAGTGATTCTCCTGCGTCAGCCTCCTGAGTAGCTGGCATTACAGGCGCATGCCACCACACCTGGCTAATTTTTATAATTTTTAGTAGAGACGGAGTTTCACCATGTTGGCCAGGCTGGTCTCAAACTCCTGACCTCAGGTGATCCTGCCACCTTCACCCCCAATGTGCTGGGATTACAGGCGTGAGCCATGTCACCTGGCCTTTTTATTTATTTACTTATTTTAAGAAAGAAAGTATCTCACTTTGTCTCCCAGGCTGGAGGACAGTGGCATGATCATAGCTCATCGCAGCCTCCAGCTCCTGGGCTCAAGGGATCCTCCCTCCTCAGCTTCATGAGCAGCTTGTACTACAGGCATGAGCCACCACATCCAGCTCATTTTTTAATACTTTGTAGAGATTGAGTCTTGCTAGGTTGCCCAGAATGGTCTTGAGCTCTTGGCCTCAAGTGATTCTCCTACCTCTGCCTCTCACAGTGCTAGGATTACAAACATAAGCCACCAAGCCCAGGTGGTTACTTTTTGCTATTTTAAGAACTCTTTTTTGGTGGCTCACGCCTGTAATCCCAGCACTTTGGGAGGCCGAGGCGGGAAGATCACGAGGACAGGAGATCAGGAGATCGAGACCATCCTGGCTAACACAGTGAAACCCTGTCTCTACTAAAAATACAAAAAAAAAATTAGGCAGGCATGGTGGCGGGTGCCTGTAATCCCAGGCACTCGGGAGGCTGAGGCAGGAGAATCGCTTGAACCCAGGAAGTGGAGGTTGCAGTGAGCTGAGATCGCACCACTGCACTTCAGCCTGGGTGACAGAGCAACACTCCGTCTCAAAAACAAACAAACAAACAAACAAAAAAAACTCTTTTTTGCGGGGGGGACGGAGTCTCCGTCTCCCACACTGGAGTGCGATGGCACGATCTCCGCTCACTGCACCCTCTGCCTCCTGGGTTCAAGTAATTGTCCTGTCTCCCTTTCCAAATAGCTGGGATTATGTGCTCACACCACGACACCCAGCTAATTTTTGTTTTTTCAGTAGAGAGAGAGTGTCACCAAATTGGTCAGGCTGGTATCAGCACTCCTGACCTCAGGCGATCCACCTGCCTCAGCCTCCAAGGGTTCCCAAAGTGCTGGTGTCCGGTGGGTTCGTGGTCTCCGTGACTTCAAGAACGCAGCCACGGACCCTCGCGGTGAGTGTTACAGCTCTTAAAGATGGCACAGTGAGTGTTACAGCTCTTAATGACCACAGGGATCCGAAAAGTGAGCAACAGCAAAATCTACTGGGAAGAGGGAAAGAGCAAAACCTCCACAACCCAGAAAGAAACCGGAACTGGTTGCAACTGCTGGCGGAATCCGGGGGTGGTGGAAAGAGGGGGAATGGCCAGCTTTTATTCTTTTATTCGTCCCCGCCCATGTCCTGCCAATTGGTCCATTTTCCAGAGTGCTGATTGGTCCATTTTCCAGAGTGCTGATTGGTCCATTTTACAGAGTGTTGATTGGTCCATTTTACAAACCTCTAGCTAGCTACAGAGCACTCATTGGTGCGTTTTTACAGAGTGCTGATTGGTGCATTTTACAAACCTCTAGCTAGCTACAGAGCGCTAATTGGTGCATTTTACAATCCTAGCTATAGAGTGCTGATTGGTGTATTTTACAATCCTCTTGTAAGACAGAAAAGTTCTCAAAGTCCCCACTCCACCCAGGAAGTCCAGCTTGCTTCACCTCTCACTGGGATTACAGGCATGAGCCACCAGCCTGGCCAGAACTCTGTATTTTTACAAATGAGCACAAGTGCTTGTTTGGCATTAGCACTACAGGCAATGCCTGATCCTCCTAACTGTTCTTGCTGTGTCACCCCTACTGGCATTCTTCACACTATAGCCAGAGGGGTAGTGTTTTAAAAGTCCTAATCCCTTGATTAAAAACCTTCAAAGTATCCATTGTACTTTGGAACAAAAGCTAACTTCCATACTAAGGTACTGATGACTCCTCCGCCCTCCTCTCCCGCCATCCTCCTAATTCACTGCTCTGCAGCCCTGTGGGCCTTCCCTACCAGACCATGACGTTAACATTTGCTGCTTCTTCTGCCTGAGACAATCTTCCCCCACACCCTTGTCCCATCCTCAGACCTCACTCACTCTATTATCAAAGTAATCTCAGAGAGGCCTTTCTCAGCTTTAGTAATGTAGAGTTCTCTCTACCTCCCTCCTCCATCAGCAATCGCTTGTTTATTTCTCATAGCATCTCTCGTTTCTGATTTATGTGACTTACGTCACCCTCTCTTTATAGAATGTAAACTGCCTGAGGGCAGAGGCTCTGTCTTACCTCTGCATCCCCAGCTCCTAGCCCAGTCCACAGAGCCTATCTAGCACATAGTTAGTGCTCAGTTAATGCCTATTGAATTATATCAATGAACAGTTGGATAAATTACTAGGCTGTTCCCACCAATTAGACCCTAAGGTGTAGGATTTGGAAACCCACTTACTTTTAAGCCAGTGGAACAGAAAAAGGGGTGGCATTGTCTTTTCAGAGAGTTGAAATGTCTCTCATTTTAATCCCTAATTTAAGCATTTGAATGATTAGATGGAAAATGGTTTTCAAACAGACATCTACTTCCTCAAGAGTCTGCAGAGTGTCAGCAACATATTTACCAGAGGCAAGCTGTAGAGGCCTCCTAAAGTGCTGGGATTACACGAGTGAGCCACCGCTCCCAAATAAATGTATACCTGGTATTAAAATATGTGTTACATGGTTAAAGACATTTTAGGGCCAGACGCAGTGGCTCACACATGTAATGCCAGCACTTTGGGAGGTCAAGGTGGGCAGATCACTTGAGGTCAAGAGTTCGAGACCAGCCTGGTCAACATGGCAAAACCCCATCTCTATAAAAAATATGAAAAAGTAGCCAGACGTGGTGGTGCATGTCTATAGTCCCCGCTCCTTGGGAGGCTTAAGTGGGAGGATCACTTAAGTCTAGGAGACTGAAGCTGCTGTGAGCCAGGATTGCACCACTGCACTCCAGCTTGGGTGACAAGATGAGATCCTGGCTTAAAAAAAAAAAAAATAGATCAGTATCTCTCATGAACACAGAGGCAAAAATAATCAACAAAGATAAGCAAATTGTATCCAACAATGTTGTATAAAAAAACCATAACCAAGTGGGATTTATCCCAGGTATGCAAGGCTGGCTCAATATTTAAAAATCAGCTGATGTGGCTGGGTGTGGTGGCTCACACCTGTAATCCCAGCACTTTGGGAGGCCGAGGCGGGCAGATCACAAGGTCAGGAGTTCGAGACCAGCCTGACCAACATGGTGAAACCCTGTCTCTACTAAAAATACAAAACAAAATACAAAAACCCCATCTCCACTAAAAATACAAAAATTAGCCTCGTGTGGTGGCAGTTGCCTGTAATCCCAGCTACTCAGGAGGCTGAGGCAGGAGAATCACTTGAACCCAGGAGGCAGAGGTTGCAATGAGCCAAGATTGGGCCACTGCACTCCAGCCTGGGCAACAGAGCAAGACTCCATCTCAAAAAAATAATAAGGATAATAAAGAAGAAAAATAATATATCAATAATATAAAAAAAAGCATTTGACAAAATCAAACGCCCATTCATGATAAAAAACTGTCAGCAAACTAGGAATAAAGAGGAACTTCCTCCACTAGATAAAGAACATCTACAAAAAGCCTACAGCTAACATCATTCTTAATGGTGAGAAATTAGTCCTCCCCCTAACATGAGGAACAAGGAAAGGATGTCCCTTCTCACTACTGCTTTTTAATATTGTATTAGAAGTCCTAGCTAATGCAAGACGAGAAAAGAAAAGTAAAGGTAGACAGATTGGGGAGGAAGAATTAAAACTGTTGTACTGGCTGGGCATGGTGGCTTATGCCTGTAATCCCAGAAATTTGGGAGGCTGAGGCAGGCAGATCACTTGAGCCCAGTAGTTTGAGACTAGCCTGGGCAACATAGCAAAACCCTGTCTCTATTTATATAAACTAGTTAAAAAAAAAAAAAAAAGAACTGTTGTAGTTTGCAGGTGACATGATTGTTTATGCAGCTAAATAAAAAACATTGACAATACCAAATGCTGAGGATGTAGAGCAACAGGAAATTTCATTCATTGCTGGTGGAAATGCAAAATGGTACAGCCACTTTGAAAGATAGTTTGGCAGTTTCTTACAGAACTAAACATACTATTATACAATTCAGCAATCATGCTCCTTGGTATTTACCCAAAAAAACTGGAAACTCGTGCCTATAACCCCAACACTTCGGGAGGCTGAGTCAGAAGGACTGTTTGAGCCCAGGACTTCAAGATCAGCCTGGACAACATAGTAAGACCCGATCTCTACAAAAAATTTTAAAATTAACTGGGTATGGTAGTGTGCACCTGTGGTCCCAGCTACTTGGGAAGCTAATGTAGGAGGATCACTTGAGCCCAGGAGGTCAAGGCTGCAGTGAGCTATGATTGTGCCACTGCGCTCCAGCCTATGTGACAGAACAAGACCCTGTCTCAAAAAAAAAAAAAAAAAAAAAAAAGAGAAAGAGAAACACACAGGGCTCTGAAGTGATGCCAAATGAGAAGAGACAGCCTGGAGATCTGGGAGATGGGGCTTGCAGGCAGAAGGTGAGATCTGGGAAGGGGCTGAGATGGCCCAGGCTGCATGTAGGGAGAATGAAAGCAAGCCAGGCCAGCCACGCGCAGTGGCTCACGCCTGTAATCCCAACACTTTGGGAGGCCGAGGCGGGCAGATCACCTGAGGTCAGGAGTTCGAGACCAGCCTGGCCAACATGGTGAAACCCTGTCTCTACTAAAAATATCAAAAAAATTAGCCAGGCGTGGTGGCCCACACCTGTAATTCTAGCTACTCAGGAGGCTGAGGCAGAAGAATCACTTGAACCCGAGAGGCAGAGGTTGCAGTGAGCCGAGATTGCGCCATTTCACTCCAGCCTGGGGGACAGAGTGAGACTTTGTCTAAAAAAGGAAAAAAAAAAAAAAGCCAGGCCAGGGGCTGGAGCAGGGAGGACAAAGGACAGAAAGGCCAGAGATGTGGGCAGGGGCCAGGTCACCTATCTGAGGCCATGACAGGAGTTTGAATTTTATTTTAATTAGAATAAGAGTCATAGCAGTTGGGATTCTTCTTGCAAACATGGAAGGACTCTGGCCAATTTAAGAAAAGGAATGGACTGAAAAAGCAGCTCAGAGAACCACCAAGAAGGCTGATCTATTAGGCTTAGAAAAACACACAACCACTCTGTGAGGTTGGGCAGTCAGCAAAACAGGCAGAATCACCTCCCAGAGCTGGTGCAGAGGGCATGCCCCAACCAGAGTGACTATGTTGCCCAGGCTGGTCTGGAACTTCTGGGCTCAAGTGATCCTCCTGCCTTGCCCTCCCAAACTGCTGGGACTACAGGTGTGAGCCACTGTATGGGGCTTCACTCACATTCTTGACAGCTAGATTCAAGTTCTGAAGAATATTTATTTTAATCAACTTTCAAAACTCTTAAGTCCTGATCAACGAAAAGGGAGAAAAAGCAAATAAGTAGGCATGTATTGTATGTGGAAGGTATTTAAAAATGGCCAGCCAGGAGAGAAGACAGTAACTCTAGTGTACACACCATTTCACTCAGGGAAGGTCACAAAAGTCAGCCACAACCCCAGGCTATGAAAGGAGTCAAGGTGGCTGTTACAGGCCAGGTGAACACAACTTTAAATGGCATCAGTTCAAGACCATTACATTGTGGGACCGGAAATAGTTACTAGATTATTTCTGGGAGTAGTAGAAGTAGTGAAGTATCAATATGAAAACAGTTGAGATGTCCGCCTTATTTAACCCTTAAACCAGAGGTTTTCAGTTGTGGCTGCACATTAGAAGCACCTGGGAATCTTAAAACAACAACAACAATAACAACAAACAATGGAAACCAACATCTCCAGGGAAAGCCCAGGGCCTCAGCTGTTTCAAGGGCTCCCTGGGGTTGGGAATCATTCCCAAAGCTTGGTGCTCACTGACTTGGGAAGGCGAGAGGTTTGAAATTCAAGCAGCCAGGCAATTTCTGTGCAAGGCCTGCCAATGCTTTGGACATCTCTTCATTATTTACAGTTCTGAGTTCAAAGAATTTTTAAGACTTAAAAATTACCAGATCCACACGAGGTCAGGAGATCGAGACCATCCTGGCTCACATGGTGAAACCCCGTCTCTACTAAAAAATACAAAAAATTAGCCAGGCGTGGTGGCAGGCACCTGTAGTCCCAGCTACTCGGGAGGCTGAGGCAGGAGAATGGTGTGAACCCGGGAGGCGGAGCTTGCAGTGAGCTGAGATGGCGCCACTGCACTCCAGCCTGGGCGGCAGAGCAAGACCCCATCTCAAAAAAAAAAAAAAAAAAATACCGGATCCAAATTTTTGCTTGATCTATTCTGGTGGGTAGTGTCACAAGCCTTTATTTTGTTGTTGTTGTTGTTGTTGTTTTACAAATTTACATTTTAATTGCCTTTATTTATTTATTTGAGACGAAGTTTTGCTCTTGTTGCCCAGGCTGGAGTGCAGTGGCTCAATCTTGGCTCACTGCAACCTCTGCCTCCCAGGTTCAAGCGATTATCCTGACTCAGCCTCCCGAGTAGCTGGGACTACAGGCACACACCACCACACCTGGCTAATTTTTGTGTTTTTAGTAGAGACAGGGTTTCACCATGTTGTCTAGGCTGGTCTTGAACTCCTGACCTCAGGTGATCCGCCCACCTCCGCCTCTCAAAGTGCTGGGATTACAGGCATGAGCCACTGTGTCCAGCCTACCTGTCTTTACAAAGAAAAAATAATTAAGCCTTGAGAATTTGTAATAGTTATATTTTTCTTTGTAACCATAATCTTTAGGCTTTTAATAACATCTAGTTTGTAACTCAGCTTAATTTTTTTTCTCTGCTAAGGTATGAGGGTAGGGTGTGTAACTGTAAATTTGTAATTTATACTGAGGGTATGAGTTGGGCATGGCAGGGAAGCCGCTGGGACCCTACAGTGGACTATTTGTCATTCTTCAGGACAAAGGGAATGACAGCAGCCAGCGCTTCCTGCCTTGTACTCACACACTGGAGTGTGCTGAAGCGTACTGAGGAGGCAGGGCCGTCTCAGATGCCCCATCCTGCTCCTGACTTCGTAAGCTGCCACTCTGGGTGCCAGCACAGGGGGAGCAGACACAAGCTCAGTTGCTCAGCAAGTTCTGTGGGCTTTGCAACCATCGGAAACTCCAGAAACCTTAGCTTCACAGCTTGGAGAAAAGGAAAGTTTTGGTTGTCAGCGTACTTAAGGGTGGTCCTAAAAAGGCTGCCTGCAGAGAGCACATTTTAGTAGGATTGGGATGGGGCACACCTCGCCTGTAGACCAGGCCCTGAGAAATAGCAGCCTGTTGGGGGGGGGAGGAGGGGTCAGGAGATTCACAGAAAGAGTGAGTATAATGAAGAGAGCTGAATTCCTGATTAGAAAGAAGTTTTTTTTTGTTGTTGTTTTTTGTTTTTTGGTTTTTTTTGAGATGGAGTCTCGCTCTGTTGCCCAGGCTGGAGTGCAGTGGCGCAATCTCGGCTCACTGCAAGCTCCGCCTCCTGGGTTCACGCCATTCTCCTGCCTCAGCCTCCCGAGTAGCTGGGACTACAGGCACCCGCCACCACGCCCGGCTAATTTTTCTTTTCTTTTCTTTTTTTTTTTTTTTTTGTATTTTTATTAGAGACGGGGTTTCACCGTGGTCTCGATCTCCTGACCTCGTGATCCTCCTGCCTCGGCCTCCCAAAGTGCTGGGATTACAGGCGTGAGCCACCGCGCCCGGCCAGGTTTTTAATGGAGTGTGCTAGACATTATGGAGCTTTCTCTCCCTCTTTTTATCTTCAACCACCGTTTATTTCCACTGCCTTCCTCGGAATCCTAGAACTGTATTTCCCAGACCCTCTTGCCTCCAGGGTTCCAGGATTTACATTCTGCCAAGGACCAAGTTTAGGTACTCCTGCATTATTTGAAAGACAAAGGGATGCTGAGGCCGCGAGCAGGGGGCATGTGGGGACCTCAGCACACCTGAGGCCTTGCAGCCACCTCCAGGCACCCGCTGCGAGGCTGCCCCTCCCTGATGGGCATTTGAGCATCATGGAGGTTTCTGACCAGGGAACAGGGGGCAGCAATTTCCTAGGTCCCCGTCCCACAGCTGCCATGATGAACCTGGAAACTAACACCTTACTTTCCTAGATTTTTTCATGCTACTTAGCATCTTTCTTCATGCTATTTTGACAAAATTCCCTGGATTTTTGCTCCTTTAGACCTGCCAGCAGTTTTTACAGTATCTGATTCCGTAATTTAAATCCCTTTCTGCTTAAAATATCTAGAATGGTTTGTTTTTCCAATTGAACACTGCGTGTTTGGTGCCAGAAGTGGCCCCAGGAAACAACTCTCAAATGTGGGTGTCTCAGTCTGTTCAGGCTGCTGTAGCAAAACAGCTTAGACTGCGTAATTTATACACAACAGAATGTCTTGCTCACAGTTCTGGAGGTGGGGAAGTCCAAGATCAAGGAGCCAGGTATTCAGTGTCTGGTGAGGGCCCATTCCTCTTAGATGGCACCTTCTATGTGTCCTCACATGGCAGAAGGGCAAAAAAGGGCAAACAATAGCCAGGCATGGTGGTGGGTGCCTGTAATCCCAGCTACTCGGGAGGCTGAGGTCTGAGAATTGCTTCAACCCGGGAGGTGAGGTTGCAGTGATCTGAGATCACGCCACTGCACTCCAGCCGGGTGACAGAGGGAGACAGAGGGAGAGCCAGGTGCAGTGGCTCACTCCTGTAATGCCAGCACTTTGGGAGGTCGAGGCAGACGGATCACCTGAGGTTGGGAGTTCAAGACCAGCCTGACCAACATGGAGGAACCCCGTCTCTACTAAAAATACAAAATTAGCTGGGGGTGGTGGCACATGCCTGTAACCCCAGCTACTCGGGAGGCTGAGGCAGGAGAATCACTTGAACCCAGGAGGCAGAGGTTGCAGTGAGCTGAGATCGCACAACTGCATTCCAGCCTGGCCAACACACCTGTAATCCCAGCACTTTGGGAGGCCGAGGTGGGTGGATCATGAGGTCAGGAGATCGAGACCGTCCTGGCCAACATGGTGAAACCCCATCTCTACTAAAAATACAGAAATTAGCTGGGTGTGGTTGGCACATGCTTGTAATCCCAGCTACTTGGGAGGCTAAGGCAGGAGAATCGCTTGAACCTGGGAAGCAGAGGTTGCAGTGAGCAGAGATCACACCACTACACTCCAGCCTGTAACAGAAACAAGGACACTAATCACATTCATGAGGGGTCCATCCTCATGACCTGATCATTTACCAATGATCTCAACTCTCAATACCAACACAGTGGGAACTATTCGACATAGGAATCTGGCAGGGGGCAGGGGATGGGGAGTGGGGGGGAGGGGCGGAGGTTGTGGGGGCGGGGCAGGGAACAAACCCTAAGGCCAAAGCAGTGAGGTTCTGGGGTTGGCTGTCTGAGGTGGCTGGGTTGGAAGGCAGTGGCAAGCTCCTCTTGGTGGAAATGGGATCCTGGAGGGGCATAGCATGCAGTGATCACACAGTGACCTCAATTATTATCTGTGTGTGCCAGGAATAAAGGCAATGCTTTGTGAATGCAGGTGGCCACTGGGAGAGACACAATGGTGGGAATAGTGCCTACTGGGATTGAGGAGGGAGCCTCAGCCTCCCAAAGTGCTGGGATTACAGGCGTGAGCCACCGTGCCAGGCCAAATTTTTTTTAAGTATAGGAAAATATCTATAATACAGCTCATAAAATATTATCCATAATGTAAGAAAATGCATAGGAAAAGTGGGAGACATATTCTCTTTTTTTGGACACATATTCTAAGAAAAATATAACATATTGACAAAAGGGCTAATATCTTTTTTTTTGAGACAGTCTTGCTCTGTCACCCAGGCTGGAGTGCAGTGGTGCGATTTCAGCTCACTGCAAGCTCTACTTCCTTGGTTCATGCCATTCTCCTGCCTCAGCCTCCCAAGTAGCTGGGATTAAAGATGCACACCACCATGCCCAGCTAATTTTTTTGTATATTTAGTAGAGACAGGGTTTCACCATGTTAGCCAAACTGGTCTCAAACTCCTGACCTCAGGCAATCCGCCCACCTTGGCCTCCTAAAGTGTTGGGATTACAGTCATGAGCCACCACGCCCGGCCAATATCTTTAATATGTAAAGAATTCATAAGAAAAAAACCTTCAACTCCAATGGAAAAAGAAAACAAAAATTGAATTCATCCACTTGATAAATATTTATTGAATACTTCCTGCATTCGAGGCTCTGTTTAGGCTCTGCGGATGTTCAGTAAACAAACGAGAAAAAAACTCTGTCCCAGTGAAGTTTATAGTCATATGAAGAAGACAGGCAATAAAAAGAAGAAAATAAATAAGTGAATAATAGATCATGTTACAAAGCGGCCACGCATGGTGGCTCATACCTGTAATCCCAGCACTTTGGGAGGCCGAGGTGGGCAGATCAGTTGAAGTCAGGAGTTTGAGACCAGCCTGGCCAAAATGGTGAAACCCAATCTCTATTAAAAATTTAAAAACTAGCTGGTGTGGTGGCGCATGCCTGTAATCCCACCTGCTTGGGAGGCTGAGGCACGAGAATCACTTGAATCTGAAAGGCAGAGGTTGCAGTGAGCCAAGATCATACCACTGCACTTCACCCTGGGCAACAGAATGAGATTCTGTCTCAAAAAAAAAAAAGAAAAGAAAAAAAAAGAAAAAAAGATTATATTACGAAGCGATCATTGTGGAAAAGGTAAAGCAGGGTAAGGGGCTTGGAGTGTTTGGGTAGGCATAGATGTTGCATTTTTAAGTGGGGACATTGGCCTAGCATGGTGGCTCACACCTGTTATCCCAGCACTTTGGGATGCTGAGGCAGGTGGATCACTTAAGGTCAGGAGTTCGAGACCAGCCTGGCTAACATGGCAAAACTGTCTTTACTAAAATAAAAAATTAACTGGGTGTGATGCGCATCTGTAGTTCTAGCTACTCAGAAGGCTGAGGTGGGAGGATAACGTGAGCCTGGGAGTTTGAGGTTGCAGAGAGCTATGATCGTGCTACTACACTCCATTCTGGGCGACAGAGCGAATAATCCCACTTCATAAAAATCAGTCACCATAAGCAAAGTTAAAAAACAAATGACATGGCTGGGCGTGGTGCATGCCTGTAGTCCCAGCTACTTGGGAGGCTGAGGCAGAGGGGATCACTTGACCCCAGGAGTTCAAGGGTGCAATGAGCCCTGATTGTGCCACATCACTCCTGCTGGATGACAGAGCAAGACCCTCCCTATAAAGAGCAAACAAATGACAAACCAGAAAAAGATACTGGAAACTATGCCACAGACACGGGGCTATTCTAACTTATTATTATTATTATTATTTTAATTTCTATTTTTTTAGATTTTTTTGTAGAAACAAGGTTTCACCATGTTGCCCAGGCTGGTCTCGAACTCCTGGGCCCAAGCAATCCTCTCATCTTGGCCTCCCAAAGTGCTGGGATTGCAGGTGTGAGCCAATCTGTCCGGCCCTCTCTGACTTATAAGGAGTTCTTAGAAATAGAAAAGATTAATCCAAATGAAAAATGGGCAACGGACAGTTTATAGAACAAGAAATGCAAATGGCCCTGGAATCAATGAACGGATGCTCAACCTCTCTCATGTAAGAGAAAAGTAGGCACATTAAAACTTGACGGAAATACTGCTTTCTACCTATTGCATCAGCAAAAACCCAAACGTTGAAGAAACAGGAGCTTGCCTAAGTTGCTGATGAAAATGTAAAATGTTACCAGCCCAATAGGGAACACTTTGTCAATGCAGTATTTAATCCAACTTAAAAATATGTTTGACTCTGCAACCCCTTTTCTGAGTACTAATCATTCAGATACACAAACACGTATACAAAAGGCTATGGTTACAAGCTTGACACAACAAAAGACTTTAAACTAAAAAACCCAAATGCTCATCCGTCAGAGTTTGGTTAAATAAACTATGGCCCATTCACAAAAAGGAATATAATGCAGCAGTAAAAAATAATGAGGATGTTATCATTGTCCAGGATATACCGTTAAATGAACAAAAGCAACGTGCTGAGTATTGTAGACAGAGCGCTACATTTTATTTATAAAACGGGGAGGGGGAGGAGTAAGTAAGCACATTTGCATTGGTTTGTTCATGAATGAACATAGGAAAGGCCCATGAGGAACTAATACAAGTAGCAACCTATAGAGACTGTATACCTTATTTTAGGTATGTATATGTATATATACACGTAAATATAATTATTAATATTTTATACTTATTGTACTTATTTTATAAACCTTATATTTACTAATAAAACATTTATTATTAATAAAAATATTTTATTTATTATTAATATAATAAATTATTTAGTAATATTAATCATGTAATATATTAATATATAAATAATATATGAAAATACATTTAGTTATATTTTAAAATACTTTTTCTTTTTTTTGAGATGGAGTCTTGCTCTGTTGCCCAGGCTGGAGTGCAGTGCTATAATCTCGGCTCACTGCAACCTCCGCCTCCTGAGTTCAAGTGATTCTCCTGCCCCAGCCTAAAGAGTAGCTGGGATTGCAGGCACACACCATCACGCCTGGCTAATTTTTGTATTTTTAGCAGAGACAGGGTTTTGCCATGTTGGCCGGGCTGATCTCGAACTCCTGACTTCAGGTGATCTGCCTGTCTTGGCCTCCCAAAGTGCTGGGATTACAGGCGTGAGCCACCACACCCGGCCTAAAAATACTATTTTTGAACCATGTAGGCATATTAACCACTCAAGCAAGAAATAAAAACAAAAAATGAAAAAGCAAAGCAATGCTGAGTAAACTGAGATTGTGTTTGAGATTTAGCTTAATTGTTGATAGTTTACGCTCATAAATTATCTCCCCATTTGAAGAGGTCCTGTGTATTGGAGGAAAGAAGAGTCCCAGATCACATGGAAGAAACATGAAATTAGAAAAGATAAACCATTGCCTGTGATTGCAAGTCGCAGGACACTTCATCATTCCTTCCTCCTGTACCCACTTTTTTTTTTTTTTTTTTTTGAGACATGGTCTCATTCTGTCTCCCAGGATGGAGTGCAGTGGCACGATCTCAGCTCACTGTTGGCTCCACCTCCCAGGCTCAGGTGCGTGCCACCATACCTAGCTATTTTTGTATTTTTGTAGAGATGGGACCTCATTATGTTGCCCAGGCTGGTCTAGAGCGATCCTCCTGCCTTGGCTTCCCAAAGGGCTGGTATTACAAACATAAGCCACTGCACCCAGCCACCCACAAAATCTTGAATGATGATTTCCTAAATCTTTCAAACTATTCTAATTATTTGTTACCATGTCAGTCTTTCTAGACCAATGCCTGGCACAGAGTTAAGTGGCACTTGCCCAGTGTTCTTTCTTTTCTTTCTTTCTCCAGGATGGTAGGGTCTGTTTTATTTTTCCTGAGTCGTAGGGCATAGCTTGTGCCCGAGATCTAACATTCAACAAATGTTGGTTGAAACTGTGTATGAATGAATGAATGAGTGGCCAACAAATTGGTCCTACCTATTACACTCAAGAACATATGGAAAAAGTAAATATGAAGCAAAGGTGGTTACATTAGTTACGTCTTCAATTAGACTTCTAGGCACAAGGTAAAAATTCTCAAAACTTGATCTATGTTATAAATTTCATATGCGCAGAACTTGTCATTGCTAAGGACATGATGTCATCATAGCTTTATAAATAGAATGGGAATCTTTAAGATCTTCCACTTTAGCTTTGAATATACTACAAAAGGTACAGTAGTTTCTTGACAGTGCTTAAAAGTGTAGTTACAAGGGACAAGCAGTAATTATAGATCAGTATCATCAGGCTGTGCCTCGACTGCAGTCCATCCAGCATGGCTCCTGGTGGCCTGCCACAGAGACAAGGCAAAGCTGGAATTCCCCAGCTGAAAATGTGGCAGCCGCTAGGGAGCAGCCGCTGGGTGGGAGGGGTGCTGCCTCCCAAACAGAAAGTTCAGTGAAAAATTTCTATTCCTGGGGCGACTGGGTGGTCCCAACTGGTTAGGGCTGAGGTGAGTGACAGGAAATACTGAGCATGGTGTCTTTCCGATTCTTAATTTATGAATAAATACCATGCTGAACTCCCACACTTTTGCTTTCCAAACCCAGGTAATGCAAATGCAGATTCTCAGTCATTTTAATTTTGCTTACATTCACCATTTTTCCATGACCACTTGTGTGGATTTACATAAATTTCAAAAATGTATCTGTTTATAATGCCTATATAAAGATGGCTTTAGGCTTTTGGATGTGTTCATTGAGTGAAAATAAAAATAAGTGAAATAATGAGCAAAAATGGAAATAAGAAACTGGGAGGCACCAGCCTGGGCAACATAGTGAGACCCTCAAAAAAAAAAAAAAAAAAAAGGAAAGAAAAGAAAAACCCCCAGACAAACAAACAAAGGAAGCATTGTGTAGTGCTCTGAGGCCAGCTGCCTGGATTTGCTCATGGTTCTCCACTTGCTAACTCTGGGTGACCTTGGGGAATTTACTTAGTCCTGTGGTTTGAATGTGTCCCCTCTAAAACTCAGGTGTTGCCAATGTGACAGTATTAAGAGGTAGGCCTTTAACAGGTGATTAGACCATGAGGACTCCTTCCTGGTTAATGGGATTAAGGCCCTTATAAAAGAGGCTTATGTAGCATTTGCCCATCTGCCTCTCTACCCTCT